>NC_069507.1:100683484-101020067 GCF_027579735.1 Bombina bombina
CGCCACCACCTACCTACATTTATTAACCCCTAAACTGCCGCCCCCAACGACGCCGCCACTATACTAAATGTATTAACCCCTAAACCTAAGTCTAACCCCAACACCCCCTAACTTAAATATAATTAAAATAAATCTAACTACAAATTACTATCATTAACTAAATTATTCCTATTTAAAACTAAATACTTACCTATAAAATAAACCCTAAGCTAGCTACAATATAACTAATAGTTACATTGTAGCTAGCTTAGGGTTTATTTTTATTTTACAGGCAAGTTTGTATTTATTTTAACTAGGTAGAATAGTTATTAAATAGTTATTAACTATTTAATAACTACCTAGCTAAAATAAATACAAAAGTACCTGTAAAATAAAACCTAACCTAAGTTACAATAACACATAACACTACACTATAATTAAATAAATTGACTAAATTAACAACAATTAAATAAATTAAATTAAATTAGCTAAAGTACAAAAAAAACAAACACTAAATTACAGAAAATATTAAACAAATTACAAGATATTTAAACTAATTACACCTAATCTAATAGCCCTATAAAAATAAAAAAGCCCCCCCAAAATAAAAAAAAACCCTAGCCTAAACTAAACTACCAATAGCCATTAAAAGGGGCATTGTCCCAAAGTAATCAGCTCTTTTACCTGTAAAAATAAATACAAACAACCCCCCAACAGTAAAACCCACCACCCACACAACCAACCCCCCAAATAAAATACTATCTAAAAAAACCTAAGCTAACCATTGCCCTGAAAAGGGCATTTGGATGGGCATTGCCCTTAAAAGGGCAGTTAGCTCTTTTGCGGCCCAAACCCTAACCTAAAAATAAAACCCACCCAATACACCCTTAAAAAAACCTAACACTAACCCCCTGAAGATCGACTTACAGTTTTAAAGACCGGACATCCATCCTCAAGGAAGTGGCAGAAGTCTTCATCCAACCGGGCCGAAAGTCCTCAACAAAGCCGTGAGAAGTCTTCATCCAAGCCGGGCAAAGTGGTCCTCCAGACGGGCAGAAGTCTTCATCCAGACGGCATCTTCTATCTTCATCCATCCGACGCGGAGCGGCTCCATCTTCAAGACATCCGACGCGAAGCATCCTCTTCTTCCGATGACTACCCGACAAATGAAGATTCCTTTAAGTGACGTCATCCAAGATGGTGTCCCTTAGATTCCGATTGGCTGATAGAATTCTATCAGCCAATCGGAATTAAGGTAGAAAAAATCCTAGTGGCTGATGCAATCAGCCAATAGGATTGAGCTCGCATTCTATTGGCTGTTCCAATCAGCCAATAGAATGTGAGCTCAATCCTATTGGCTGATTGGATTTAGCCAATAGGATTGAACTTCAATCCTATTGGCTGATTGCATCAGCCAATAGGATTTTTTCTACCTTAATTCCAATTAATTAGATAGTATACCTTAATTAGATAGTATTTTATTTGGGGGTTTGGTTGTGTGGGTGGTGGGTTTTACTGTTGGGGGGGGTTGTTTGTATTTTTTTTACAGGTAAAAGAGCTGATTACTTTGGGGCAATGCCCCGCAAAAGGCCCTTTACTGTACTTTAGCTAATTTAATTTAATTTATTTAATTGTTGTTAATTTAGTTAATTTATTAAATTATAGTGTAGTGTTAGGTGTTATTGTAACTTAGGTTAGGTTTTATTTTACAGGTAGTTTTGTATTTATTTTAGCTAGGTAGTTATTAAATAGTTAATAACTATTTAATAACTATTCTACCTAGTTAAAATAAATACAAACTTGCCTGTAAAATAAAAATAAACCCTAAGCTAGCTACAATGTAACTATTAGTTATATTGTAGCTATCTTAGGGTTTATTTTACAGGTAAGTATTTAGTTTTAAATAGGAATTATTTAGGTAATGATAGGAAGTTTTAGTTAGATTTATTTAAATTATATTTCAATTAGGGGGAGTTAGGGTTAGACTTAGGTTTAGGGGTTAATACATTTAGTATAGTGGCAGCGACGTTGGGGGCGACAGATTAGGGGTTAATAAATGTAGGTAGGTGGCGGCGATGTTAGGGACGGCAGATTAGGGTTAATAATATTTAACTAATGTTTGCGAGGCGGGAGTGCGGCGGTTTAGGGGTTAATATGTTTATTTTAGTGGCGACGACGTTGGGGGTAGCAGATTAGGGGTTAATAAGTGTAGGTAGGTTTCGGCGACATTGGGGTGGCAGATTAGGGGTTAATAAATATAATCTAGGTGTCGGCGATGTTGGGGGAAGCAGATCAGGGGTTCATAAATATAATGTAGGTGGCGGCGGTGTCCGGAGCGGCAGATTAGGGATTAAAAGTTTTATTTTAGTGGTTGCGATGTGGGAGGGCAACGGTTTAGGGGTTAATAGGTAGTTTATGGGTGTTAGTGTACTTTTTAGCACTTTAGTTATGAGTTTTATGCTACGGCGTTGTACCATAAAACTCTTAACTACTGACTTTTAAATGCGTAAGGACTCTTGACGGGGTAGGGTGTACCGCTCACTTTTTGGGCTCCCAGGACAGACTTGTAATACCGGCGCTATGGAAGTCCCATAGAAAAAAGACTTTACGAAGTTTACGTAAGTCGTTTTGCGGTAAGGCCAAAGAAGTGTGCGGTACACCTATACCTGCAAGACTCGTAATAGCAGCGGGCGTAAAAAAGCAGCGTTAGGAGCTCTTAACGCTGCTTTTTTACCTTAACGCACAACTCGTAATCTAGCCCATAGCTTTTTAAACTTTGAAGAAGGGTTAAAAGAAGCATCAAGCTTAGACCATTCATTAGTAAACATATGAGAGATAGCATCTGGAATAGGAAAAGCTTCAGGAGTAACCTCAGAAGTTTAAAAACAGTATTAAAATGTTTGCTATTCTTGTTATCAAGAGGACTAGATTCCTCAATACCCAAAGTAAACAATACTTCCTTTAATAAAGAATGAATATATTCAATCTTAAAAAGAAAAGTTGATTTATCAATTTCAGTCTCTGAAGTAGGATCCTCTGAGCCAGAGAAATCCTCATCAGCAGAAGATACTTCAGTATGCTGTCAATCAATACAAACTTCATCAGATTTATGAGAAGTTAGGAGAGACCTTTTACATTTATATGAGGGCAGAATAGCATTTATAGCCTTCTCTATGGCTTCAGCAATATAATTTTTCATATCTACAGGAATATCATGTACATTAAAATGTGAAGGATTAACAGTAGATGTATTTGTAATGATAGAAACATTATCAGCATGTAATAAATTTTCATAACAAGTGCCACATATTTGAGCTGAAGAAGTAAGATCAGTTAATTTACAACATACACACTTAACTTTGGTAGAATTGTGTTCAGGCAGCTTAGTTCCTAAAGTACTATCAGAGGCAGGATCAGTTTGAGACATCTTGCAAAATGTAACAAAAAAAAATAATAACATTTAAACAAAATATCCAATTTCCTCAAAATTCATTATAACAGACGGGACTCTGCACCAAAAAAAATCACGTCAAGAAAGACGCAAGAAATTATGCCAAAAATTACGCAATAAAAAGTAGCATTCTGCATCATCGCGAGACTAAGCCCACGAAAATGTTAAAAAACAGACTCCAAGTTACAACTAACTGGAACCCTGGGTAAGCCTAAAAACTCCCATAGACATAATTTCCATGATGAAACTGTTAGAATGCAAAGAGAAATACACAGACCTGACTCATGGCAAACATATACAATATACATTTAAAACTTTATAAGATAAAGTGCCAAACAAAGCTGAGAGTGTCTTAAAAAATTCTTATCAAAAAACACCCATCCACATATAGCAGACAGCCAAACCAGTACTGAAACATATCAGCACAGGTAATGGTAGAGTAGTATAATGTCGATCTGTAAAGGGAGGCAGGAGATGAATCCCTATGACCGATTTACAGAGAGCCTTAGATTTCCTATAGGTGAAAACATGGCGTCATCAGGCAATACTCCCTTCACATCCCTCAGACAAACACTGTACTTTGAGAGGAACTGGGCTTCAATATGCTTAGAACAAGCTATTATGCTATTGTTCGTTTCCAGGTTGAGCGCTTATCTCTTTTTATTTATGCTTAGAAGTGCCTATCACAAAAGAAAATCAAGCACAACTTGCTTCACCACCTCCATGAGATGCAAAGTTTGTAAAACTATGGTATGAGTGAGATGGAAGGTGTATTTATAGGCATTTTGAGGTTTGGGAAACTTTGCCCCCTCCTGGTAGGAATGTATATCCCATACGTCACTAGCTCATGGACTCTTGCCACTTACATGAAAGAAAACTTAAAACTAAAAAAACCTAAGCTACCCATTGCCCCTAAAGGGGCATTTGTAGGGGCATTGCCCTTAAAAGGGCAATCAGCTCTTTTACAGCCCTTTAAATCCCTAATCTTGAAAATAAAAAAAATAAAAAATAAAATAAAAATCCTAACACTAAGCCCCAAATAGGTAACCCCCCCCCATTCCTGAAGATTGGCGGAGAACGTCTTCTTCCAGACGGCTCCATCATCTTCTATCTTCATCCGGAGCGAAGGCGGCGCTGAGATGTGGAGCGGTCTTCCCCGATGCGTGGATCCGGATCGGCGGTCCTCATCAGCAGTCTTCAGCGGCAAGGAGGCTCCTCTTTGCCTCTCATGGAGGTGGTGAAGCAAGTTGTGCTTGATTTTCTTTTGTGATAGGCGCTTCTAAGCATATTGAAGCCCAGTTCCTCTCAAAGTACAGTGTTTGTCTGAGGGAAGTGAAGGAAGTATTGCCTGATGACGCCATGTTTTCACGTATGGGAAATCTAAGGCTCAGTGATAGGAAGGAAGAGGGGTAAGGGAGGGCGCTAAAAGCCAAAGATATCACCACTAAAGGTTAAGTAAAATATTTATTTTAAACTTCTATACATATTAATAAAAATATTGAAGGGACGTCTCCCTGTAAACAGTTATGGGTATATAAAATGTTATATAACACAGATCACTCTAGATATCAAACAGATATTTGTAAAAAACAGACTTCAATCTTAAAAAATACTGATTCGAATTTGATAAAATTATCAAACCACAGGATGTTAAAAAAACCGTAGGAAGTCGTAGTGTTACTGACCACTGTAAAAATGCTTGTAGCAAATATACATAAAAAGAGAAACAATGTCTCTGGATATAAGATGAAAACTGTATCGTATTGTTGCTCCGTTAGAAAAGGGAGATAACGCCTCTAGGTTTAAAAGTTCCTGTGGATAATATATAAGAGGCAGTGTTTAAAGCTCAAATATAAAAATACCAAAGTGGACCAAACAGTCTCATATGTCCAAAGTCAATATTGAAAATGCCCATATATCTATATGCAACAATATCGTTTCCTTAAGTTGCTGTTTTATCAAAGCATATCTCTCTATTTTCCTTATGTGGGAGATTAGGCACTTCTTATGAATGTACAGTACATTACCCTTGTCTCCTATTAGCGAGGTTGGATTCACTCGTTGCTCTGTATTTTTCCTCGAGCAGGTTGGATTGGAATTTTCCGGCGTCTGACGTCACCAAAGACGTTCTGGTTAGAGAGAGAGCTGATCCTTCTGCTGTTCTCAGCCGTATAGTGGAAATTCTCACAATGAGTTTTCACGATGAGTCCTGCACTTAGTGCTTATGCATGCAGGATGGAAAAGGGGAAACTGTATTGGGTATAAATAATTCTTCCAAACATAGATCCCAGGATAATAGCGAACAATAAAAGTTCTGATGTAATGAATAACCCGGGTTATAAAAAACAAATGATGAAAATGCAGATATAAAAAGCTATGTATCACACTGTTTACACTGCCACACAGTCGACGCGTTTCGCACTTCTATGGGCTTTTTCAAAGATAGTGGCGGCAGATGTAAAAGCCCCTTTTAAAGGGGTGTCTTTCATTTTGATTGGTGGCATTGTCAATTGATATCTTTTCTTAAGGCGGTATTGTGTTCACATTCTCTCCAAATCCCTTAAGGAGGTATATATCGATACATATCCAATTTATTATCCCTATAAGTTACTGTTACGAGATATATGTATTTGAGCATAGTTAAAACAATTATCTAGTTTTAATATGATATATTCTGTTCCACATTAAATTTAAAAAAAAATCCATAGCTATATTTGTAGCATATGTTAAATGACAACCTGAATTGTTAAATACCCATAACACCATACTTATAAATACCTTAAAATCACCAAATAGGTTACTAGTGTACATGCACTACCCAAAGCAGCAATGAGATGAAGAGTTAACAGAAATTAATAGAAACAGATTGTGATAAAAAAGTGATCTAAACTTAAGTGTATAGTGTAATATTTACTATTTACATATTCTACCCAAAGGACCATGTTCTTACTCAAATAGAAAAGGAGAGAGGTCCAATTCAGAATTTAGATCTTTCGGATATAAGGTGTCAAATTTGTATATAAATTCGGCTTCTTTAATAAGGAGATTTTTCTCTATATTACCAGTCCTCTCCAATGACCTTTAATTTTGTGAATACCCCAATATTTCAAATCTTTTGTATTACCACGGTGAAATTCTTTAAAGTGTTTGTACAAATGAGTGTCTTCTTTCTCTTTTTCTATACATAATAAGTGCTCTCTTATTCTATCCCTGAGGCACCTTTTGGTCTCCCCGAAATAAAAAATAATAATAATAAAAAGTGTAATCTCCCTAAACTAAAAAAACAAAATAATAACAAAAAAGAAAGGGAAACACTTAGGCCTAGATTTGGAGTTCGGCGGTAAAAGGGCTGTTAACGCTCCGCGGGCTTTTTTCTGGCCGCACCATAAATTTAACTCTGGTATCGAGAGTTAAAACAAATGCTGCGTTAGGCTCCAAAAAAGGAGCGTAGGGCATTTTTACCGCAAATGCAACTCTCGATACCAGAGTTGCTTACGGACGTGGCCAGCCTCAAAAACGTGCTCGTGCACGATTCTCCCATAGGAAACAATGGGGCTGTTTGAGCTGAAAAAAAACCTAACACCTGCAAAAAAGCAGCGTTCAGCTCCTAACGCAGCCCCATTGTTTCCTATGGGGAAACACTTCCTACGTCTGCACCTAACACTCTAACATGTACCCCGAGTCTAAACACCCCTAACCTTACACTTATTAACCCCTAATCTGCCGCCCCCGCTATCGCTGACCCCTGCATTACAGTTTTAACCCCTAATCTTCCGCTCCGTAAACCGCAGCAACCTACGTTATCCCTATGTACCCCTAATCTGCTGCCCTAACATCGCCGACCCCTATGTTATATTTATTAACCCCTAATCTGCCCCCCACAACGTCGCCGACACCTGCCTACACTTATTAACCCCTAATCTGCCGAGCGGACCTGAGCGCTACTATAATAAAGTTATTAACCCCTAATCCGTCTCACTAACCCTATCATAAATAGTATTAACCCCTAATCTGCCCTCCCTAACATCGCCGACACCTACCTTCAATTATTAACCCCTAATCTTCCGATCGGAGCTCACCGCTATTCTAATAAATGTCTTAACCCCTAAAGCTAAGTCTAACCCTAACACTAACACCCCCCTAAGTTAAATATAATTTACATATAACGAAATAAATTAACTCTTATTAAATAAATGATTCCTATTTAAAGCTAAATACTTACCTGTAAAATAAATCCTAATATAGCTACAATATAAATTATAATTATATTATAGCTATTTTAGGATTAATATTTATTTTACAGGCAACTTGGTATTTATTTTAACTAGGTACAATAGCTATTAAATAGTTAAGAACTATTTAATAGTTACCTAGTTAAAATAATAAGAAAATTACCTGTAAAATAAATCCTAACCTAAGATATAATTAAACCTAACACTACCCTATCAATAAATTAATTAAATAAACTACCTACAATTACCTACAATAAAACCTAACACTACACTATCAATAAAATAATTAAATAAACTACCTACAATTACCTACAATTAACCTAACACTACACTATCAATAAATTAAATAAACACAATTGCTACAAATAAATACAATTAAATAAACTAGCTAAAGTACAAAAAATAAAAAAGAACTAAGTTACAGAAAATAAAAAAATATTTACAAACATAAGAAAAATATTACAACAATTTTAAACTAATTACACCTACTCTAAGCCCCCTAATAAAATAACAAAGCCCCCCAAAATAATAAATTCCCTACCCTATTCTAAATTTAAAAAGTTACAAGCTCTTTTACCTTACCAGCCCTGAACAGGGCCCTTTGCGGGGCATGCCCCAAGAAGTTCAGCTCTTTTGCCTGTAAAAGAAAACATACAATACCCCCCCCCAACATTACAACCCACCACCCACATACCCCTAATCTAACCCAAACCCCCCTTAAATAAACCTAACACTAAGCCCCTGATGATCTTCCTACCTTGTCTTCACCATGCCAGGTTCACCGATCCGTCCTGGCTCCAAGATCTTCATCCAACCCAAGCGGGGGCTAGACATCCACTGAAGAAGTCCAGAAGAGGGTCCAAAGTCTTCCTCCTATCCGGCAAGAAGAGGACATCCGGACCGGCAAACATCTTCTCCAAGCGGCATCTTCGATCTTCTTCCATCCGGTGCGGAGCGGGTCCATCTTGAAGCAGGCGACGCGGATCCATCCTCTTCTTCCGATGTCTCCCGACGAATGACGGTTCCTTTAAGGGACGTCATCCAAGATGGCGTCCCTCGAATTCCGATTGGCTGATAGGATTCTATCAGCCAATCGGAATTAAGGTAGGAATTTTCTGATTGGCTGATGGAATCAGCCAATCAGAATCAAGTTCAATCCGATTGGCTGATCCAATCAGCCAATCAGATTGAGCTCGCATTCTATTGGCTGTTCCGATCAGCCAATAGAATGCGAGCTCAATCTGATTGGCTGATTGGATCGGCCAATCGGATTGAACTAGATTCTGATTGGCTGATTCCATCAGCCAATCAGAAAATTCCTACCTTAATTCCGATTGGCTGATAGAATCCTATCAGCCAATCGGAATTCGAGGGACGCCATCTTGGATGACGTCCCTTAAAGGAACCGTCATTCGTCGGGAGACATCGGAAGAAGAGGATGGATCCGCGTCGCCTGCTTCAAGATGGACCCGCTCCGCACCGGATGGAAGAAGATCGAAGATGCCGCTTGGAGAAGATGTTTGCCGGTCCGGATGTCCTCTTCTTGCCGGATAGGAGGAAGACTTTGGACCCTCTTCTGGACTTCTTCAGTGGATGTCTAGCCCCCGCTTGGGTTGGATAAAGATCTTGGAGCCAGGACGGATCGGTGAACCTGGCATGGTGAAGACAAGGTAGGAAGATCATCAGGGGCTTAGTGTTAGGTTTATTTAAGGGGGGTTTGGGTTAGATTAGGGGTATGTGGGTGGTGGGTTGTAATGTTTGGGGGGGGGGGGTATTGTATGTTTTCTTTTACAGGCAAAAGAGCTGAACTTCTTGGGGCATGCCCCGCAAAGGGCCCTGTTCAGGGCTGGTAAGGTAAAAGAGCTTGTAACTTTTTAAATTTAGAATAGGGTAGGGAATTTATTATTTTGGGGGGCTTTGTTATTTTATTAGGGGGCTTAGAGTAGGTGTAATTAGTTTAAAATTGTTGTAATATTTTTCTTATGTTTGTAAATATTTTTTTATTTTCTGTAACTTAGTTCTTTTTTATTTTTTGTACTTTAGCTAGTTTATTTAATTGTATTTATTTGTAGCAATTGTGTTTATTTAATTTATTGATAGTGTAGTGTTAGGTTAATTGTAGGTAATTGTAGGTAGTTTATTTAATTATTTTATTGATAGGGTAGTGTTAGGTTTAATTATATCTTAGGTTAGGATTTATTTTACAGGTAATTTTCTTATTATTTTAACTAGGTAACTATTAAATAGTTCTTAACTATTTAATAGCTATTGTACCTAGTTAAAATAAATACCAAGTTGCCTGTAAAATAAATATTAATCCTAAAATAGCTATAATATAATTATAATTTATATTGTAGCTATATTAGGATTTATTTTACAGGTAAGTATTTAGCATTAAATAGGATTAATTTATTTAATAAGAGTTAATTTATTTCGTTAGATTAAAATTATATTTAAGTTAGGGGGGTGTTAGTGTTAGGGTTAGACTTAGCTTTAGGGGTTAATACATTTATTAGAATAGCGGTGAGCTCCGATCGGAAGATTAGGGGTTAATAATTGAAGGTAGGTGTCGGCGATGTTAGGGAGGGCAGATTAGGGGTTAATACTATTTATGATAGGGTTAGTGAGGCGGGTTAGGGGTTAATAACTTTATTATAGTAGCGGTGCGGTCCGCTCGGCAGATTAGGGGTTAATAAGTGTAGGCAGGTGTCGGCGACGTTGAGGGGGGCAGATTAGGGGTTAATAAATATAATATAGGGGTCGGCGGTGTTAGGGGTAGCAGATTAGGGGTACATAGGGATAACGTAGGTGGCGGCGCTTTGCGGTCGGAAGATTAGGGGTTAATTATTTTAAGTAGCTGGCGGCGATGTTGTGGGGGGCAGATTAGGGGTTAATAAATGTAATATAGGGGTCGGCGGGGTTAGGGGCAGCAGATTAGGGGTACATAAGTATAACGTAGGTGGCGGTCGGAAGATTAGGGGTTAAAATTTTTAATCGAGTTGCGGCGATGTGGGGGGACCTCGGTTTAGGGGTACATAGGTAGTTTATGGGTGTTAGTGTACTTTAGGGTACAGTAGTTAAGAGCTTTATAAACCGGCGTTAGCCAGAAAGCTCTTAACTCCTGCTATTTTCAGGCGGCTGGAATCTTGTCGTTAGAGCTCTAACGCTCACTGCAGAAACGACTCTAAATACCAGCGTTAGAAAGATCCCATTGAAAAGATAGGCTAGGCAAATGGCGTAGGGGGATCTGCGGTATAGAAAAGTCGCGGCTGTAAAGTGAGCGTTAGACCCTTTAATCACTGACTCCAAATACCAGCGGGCGGCCAAAACCAGCGTTAGGAGCCTCTAACGCTGGTTTTGACGGCTACCGCCGAACTCTAAATCTAGGCCTTAGTGAATTACAAACCAACTGTCAAATAACCATAAAGCCGGCGGATAAGGGTGGAGGGATAGTGATAATGGACACAGTGAACTATATGACAGAGGCCTATAGACTCTTAAATGATGAGAACATTTTTGGATAAAATTCTAACGGAAGGTAAAAAGAAAGGAATTCTGAATGATAAAGAGTTTATGTATTTAATAGCAAAAAGAGGCAAGTAGAGGCACCGGATAATTTTCAAATAACAAAGCGCCCTTTATTCAAAGTATTAAAAGACAGCAGTAGACACACAGGAAAAAGCTGTAAACCTCTAGGGCAAGGTGGAGTAGTGGTTCCCCACGTACCCTGATGGTGACGCGTTTCGGCAGGTGCCGTAGTCGTAGCTGAAGGGTGTGTGCTTGATCTCTGATTTAAAGAAACAGATCACCTGTGATAGGTTAAAATCATGTGCCACGTGGGTGACACACACCTCCACCTGTAAATTAAGTAACTGCCCAAATTTAGGATGTTAACACCTTAGTATCCACTTCATAATAAATTCTAAGCCTTTATATGTATATACATAAGCAACAGGGTTATAAAAACATATAAAGTATACTAAATACTAAACATTTCCTGTTATATATTTCTATACAAAAGAAAAGAAAAGAAAAGCACACGTCTGCATAATTTAAACGGCATTTCACACTAATACAATTTTATATAGACAGCCTTATTTGGCTGCCTGAAAACAATCTTATGTTCTTAATGCAACTCTATGTGTACCGTGTGTTTTCATTGGAAAAAAAGGGATAAAACTATAGGCAACTATGTAGCCCCTACACAATTGAAACAGGATGAAACTAGTGTATCCTCCTGGTTAAGATACAAAGGAGTTTACAAATGCAGTTACACCAACTGCATAGCATGTGGACATGCAAAATTGGGCAATATGTTCAGAAGCGCATACTCTGGTGAAACGTTTGCACATAGAGCGCTTTTTAATTGCAGATCAACATATGCAGTCTATCTTCTCAATTGTGACTCATGTGACATTCAATATACAGGTCAAACGTCTTGACAGGTCAGGACTAGGATAAGGGAACACATAAATGACATTAAGATGGGCAAATTAACCACACCCTTGGTAAATCACTTTAAGGTTAAACATAACAAGGATCCAGGGACGTTGTCATGGACAATCATTGAAGTTGTAAATACAAATAATAGGGGGGGGGGGTGATAGGGATAACTTGCTTCTCAAGAGGGAGGTGTTTTGGATACACAGGCTACACACCAGGATGCCCAACGGGCTTAACTCCGAATATGATTTGATCAATTTCTGGTGTTAGCCTGTGTATCTTTTCAAAGGATATTACACTATACTATGGTACATGTGTAGATGTGGTATGCTTTTCCTTCCATATGCAGCTTTCTACATGAGATATGGTATATCCCCCTTCCTAGTCCCCACTGGTGTTCATCTATTTTAATATCATTAAAAATTCAAAATTTATTATACAATTTAACCCCTCTATTTTTTCCAATGAAAACACACGGTACACATAGAGTTGCATTAAGAACATAAGATTGTTTTCAGGCAGCCAAATAAGGCTGTCTATATAGAATTGTATTAGTGTGAAATGCCGTTTAAATTATGCAGACGTGTGCTTTTCTTTTCTTTTGTATAGAAATATATAACAGGAAATGTTTAGTATTTAGTATACTTTATATGTTTTTATAACCCTGTTGCTTATGTATATACATATAAAGGCTTAGAATTTATTATGAAGTGGATACTAAGGTGTTAACATCCTAAATTTGGGCAGTTACTTAATTTACAGGTGGAGGTGTGTGTCACCCACGTAGCACATGATTTTAACCTATCACAGGTGATCTGTTTCTTTAAATCAGAGATCAAGCTTACACCCTTCAGCTACGACTACGGCACCTGCCGAAACGCATCAGCATCAGGGTACGTGGGGAACCACTACTCCACCTTGCCCTAGAGGTTTACAGCTTTTTCCTGTGTGTCTCCTGCTGTCTTTTAATACTTTGAATAAAGGACGCTTTGTAATTTGAAAATTATCCGGTGCCTCTACTTGCCTTTTTTTGCTGATACTTCTGGATATGTTTAAGGCATGGATATCTACTGAGCAGCGACAACTTCCCCTTTATGGTGTTGCACTACATTGAATTACCGGTTCTTCAAGGCCGTGGACTCTCCTCACCTCTTGGGCCTACCCGCCCCTCATCGTGACGTCACGCACTTCCGGACCGGCTGTGTACACGCTGACGCGTTGTAGGGATCCACACTGCTGCTCGACCTCCATGCTGTTGTGGATACACAGATTTCACAGAGAGAGGATCTAGAGCATTGATCATTCAAAGGTGGGTCCCCAGGATCAGCGTTTTTCATCAGCGTATGTACTGTTATGCATATATGAGTTCGGAACTTTCTTAGGGTTTGGAGTGACGGGAGAAAGTGCTGAATACAGGGGTTAATGTGTGAATGTATATCTTTAACCATAAGTGACTTGCTAACAGGTGCTGCAATACTTTTGTGGTGATATTTATGTATTTAATATCTGACTATCCGAGGATTCCCATTTTTTATTTTCTACCGAAGGTGCACAAGTGTTTAAAAAAAAACCCTGGGAGGCCAATAGTCTCTGGGATTAATGCAATTTTAGCCAACTTGTCTCAGTATATAGATAAATACCTACAACCGTATGTATCTAATTTAGATTCACACCTTAAAGATTCTACTCAAGTTCTGAACACTCTGAATTCCATCAAATGGAGTAATGATATGATACTGGTGACATGTGATGTGTTGTCATTGTACACCACAATTAAACACGAACAAGGAATAAATGCTGTAAGACACTTTTTAGAACAGGATGTCAATATGAAGGAAGAACAAAGAAAGTTTATTCTCAATAGTATCAAGTATATACTTGAGCATAACTATTTCTCATTTGACAAAAAAAATTTCCTTCAAATAGAGGGGACCGCCATGGGTACGAGGTTTGCACTGAGTTACGCAAACCTTTTTATGGGAGTTTGGGAGGAAAGTTTCTTCAATAGGAGCCATCTCGGTGCAAACCTCGTACTCCCAACCTGCTATTAGTATGGAAGGGCCCTGAGCAGGAATTGACTAAACTTTTTGAGGAAATGAATAACAATGATAGGGGTCTAAAATTTGTATGTAACTACAGTAAAGAAAAAGTAGTTTTTCTCGATTTAGAAATCATGGTAATTAACAACAAATTGGAGACACAAACACACTTCAAACCAGTAGACTGCAACAACTTGGTACATGCGGAGAGTTGCCATCTCAAATTATGGAAAGAGAATATCCCATATAGTCAGAGTCTACGCATAAGAAAAAACTGCTCCAGGATCGAAGATTTTGAACATCAGGTAGTAATTTTAGCAGAAAATGTAATATAAGAGGTTATAACGAAAAACACATCACACAAGCAATTGAAAAGGCTAAATTAACGGATAGAGAGAACCTTTTAAAATACAAAAGAAAAGAAACAACTAAAGATGATAGAATTAAAGTCCCCTTCATAACTGACTATAATGCAGACTTCAATCTAATTTAAAAAATTATTAATAAGAATTGTCATTTATTAAAACAAGATAATGTCATAGGAGATCATTTAGCAGACAAACCAACTTTTATCTTTAAAAGAGCAAAGAATTTTAAAATGACACTAGCCCCTAGTGATCTAAAACAAAAGAAAGATAAAAGTCAAGTTGATATGGAAGGAAAGAAAATAGTAGGATTCTTTCCATGCTATTCGTGTAAAGCATGCACACAGCTCTAAAATAAAAAATCTGAAAATTAATGAAGCAGATGATGATATCACTAAAAAAAAAATAATTAGATGCACACATAAGAATATTATATATGTATTAAAATGCACTTGCAACTTTTTCTATTTCGGGGAGACCAAAAGGTGCCTCAGGGATAGAATAAGAGAGCACTTATTATGTATAGAAAAAGAGAAAGAAGACACTCATTTGTACAAACACTTTAAAGAATATCACTGTTGTAATACAAAAGATTTGAAATATTGGGGTATTCACAAAATTAAAGTTCATTGGAGAGGTGGTAATATAGAGAAAATTCTCCTTATTAAAGGGCCATAATACCCAAATGTTTAAACACTTGAAAGTGATGCAGTATAGCTGTAAAAAGCTGACTAGAAAATATCTCCTGAACATCTCTATGTAAAAAAGAAAGATATTTTACCTCAAAAGTTCCTCAGTAGCCACATCCCATTGTAAAGGATTTCTAAGCAGCATTTTAGTGTGTCTGTCCTAGGACAGCTTAGGGGATGAGCCTCGTGAACTCTCATATTATTTCACCAATCAGGTAAAGGAAGCTTACTATGAAATCTCATGAGAGTTAAGTCAAATTTTATGAGATCACAGTAAGAGTTCATGACCTCAGCACTGCTGATGCTGATTGGCTGCTGTTCATTTCTTCATTTTTTATTTTTTTTACCTGCAGCTGAGCAGCAGTTGAGTATAACTTTTTACACAGCGCTTACTCTGCTGAGCTGAAGAGATTGTGAGGTAAAATATTTTCCTTTTTTACATAGAGATGCTCAGGTGATATTTTCCTGTCAGCTTTTTACAGTTATACTGCATCAGTTTCAAGTGATTTAGCATATGAGTATTATGTCCCTTTAAAGAAGCGGAATTTATATACAAATTTGACACCTTATATCTGAAAGGTCTAAATTCTGAATTGGACCTCTCTCCTTTTCTATTTGAGTAAGAACATGGTCCTTTGGATAGAATATGTAAATAGTAAATATTATACTATACACTTAAGTTTAGATCACTTTTTTATCACAATCTGTTTCTATTAATTACTGTTAACTCTTCATCTCATTGCTGCTTTGGGTAGTGCATGTACACTAGTAACCTATTTGGTGATTTTAAGGTAATTATAAGTATGGTGTTATGGGTATTTAACAATTCAGGTTGTCATTTAACATATGCTACAAATATAGCTATGGATTTTGTTTTTTAAATTTAATGTGGAACAGAATATAACATATTAAAACTAGATAATTGTTTTAACTATGCTCAAATACATATATCTCGTAACAGTAACTTATAGGGATAATAAATTGGATATGTATCAATATATACCTCCTTAAGGGATTTGGAGAGAATGTGAACACAATACCGCCTTAAGAAAATATATCAATTAACAATGCCACCAATCAAAATGAAGGACACCCCTTTAAAAGGGGCTTTTACATCTGCCGCCACTATCTTTGAAAAAGCCCATAGAAGGGTGAAACGCGTTGACTGTGTGGCAGTGTAAACAGTGTGATACATTGCTTTTTATATCTGCATTTTCATCATTTGTTTTTTATAACCCGGGTTATTCATTACATCAGAACTTTTATTGTTCGCTATTATCCTGGGATCTGTGTTTGGAAGAATTATTTATACCTTACCCAATACAGTTTCCCCTTTTCCACCCTGCGTGCATAAGCACTAAGTGCAGGACTCATCGTGAAAACTCATTGTGAGTATTTCCACTATACGGCTGAGAACAGCGGATGGATCGTCTCTCTCTCTAACCGGAACGTCTTTGGTGACATCAGACGCCGGACAATCCCAATCCAACCTACTCGAGGAAAAATACAGAGCAACGAGTGAATCCAACCTCGCTAATAGGAGACAAGGGTAATGTACTGTACATTCATAAGAAGTGCCTAATCTCCCACATAAGGAAAATAGAGAGATATGCTTTGATAAAACAGCAACTTAAGTAAATGATATTGTTGCATATAGATATATGGGCATTTTCAATATTGACTTTGGACATATGAGACTGTTTGGTCCACTTTGGTATTTTTATATTTGAGCTTTAAACACTGCCTCTTATATATTATCCACAGGAACTTATAAACCTAGAGGCGTTATCTCCCTTTTCTAACGGAGCAACAATACGATACAGTTTTCATCTTATATCCAGAGACATTGTTTCTCTTTTTATGTATATTTGCTACAAGCATTTTTTACAGGGGTCAGTAACACTACGACTTCCTACGGTTTTTTAACATCCTGTGATTTGATAATTTTATAAAATTTGAATCAGTATTTTTTAAGATTGAAGTCTGTTTTTTTACAAATATCTGTTTGATATCTAGAGTGATCTGTGTTATATAACATTTTATATACCCATAACTGTTTACAGGGAGACGTCCCTTCGATATTTTTAATAATATGTATAGAAGTTTAAAATAAATATTTTACTTAACCTTTAGTGGTGATATCTTTGGCTTTTAGCGCCCTCCCTTACCCCTCTTCCTTCCTATCACTGTGCACTTTAGACAATAGAAGGATATTGTCTATCAAGGGAGGTGTATGATATCCTTTGGCCTAGCGCACCTTACTAGACATGTGCGATTCGTTTCGGATCGATTCGGAAATTCGTCCGAATTCGTAAAATTCGGGATTCGGATCGATCCGAATTTCCGAATTAAAATACTGCCGAATCTACCGAATAAATCCGAATTAGTTTGGATTTATTCGGTAGATTCGGATGGCCATGGATTACACTAGTATTGTACAGTATATTAGGTTATATCACTCTGCTATGGGTTATACCTAATATACTGTACAAAATACTAGTCTAATCCCACCTAACACTTACCGAAATTCCGAATTTCAGAACCGAACCGAATCGAACCGAATCGAACCGAATCCAGACGAATTTCTTCGAAGCCGAAACGAATCCGAACCGAATCGATTCAAATTTCTCCAAATTCGAATCGCTCCGAACTTTGAAAAATTCCGAATTGATCCGAACCAAACTGAATTTTTTCGCCATGCACATATCTACACCTTACACCCACCAATTTCTAATTGGAAATCTAAGGCTCTCTGTAAATCGGTCGTAGGGATTCATCTCCTGCCTCCCTTTACAGATCGACATTATACTACAATTAGTTTAGCTAGTTGTTATGTTTTGATTAATTAGTCTCCACGACAGGTAATAATTCTAATGGCACTTTAAATTTACGTATTTACTATATAAGCATAGCTATACTAAGATATTACCTGTTATTACATAACTCCACCACCCCCAATCCCTGTATGTTCCAAGCAATCTACGATGTACAATAAAAATTGAATGGAAGGTACCGCAATCAATTTGGGGTACCTTGCATTCCTATTGGCTGAGATTTTGGAATCAGCCAATAGTATTAGAGCTTCTGAAATCCTATTGGCTGTTTATATCAGCCAATAAGATTTTAGTAGCTCTCATCCTAATAGCTGATTTCAAAATTTCAGCCAATAGGAATGCAAGGTGCCCCAATAAATATGGGGTACCTTGCATTCAATCTTAAGTATTTGACGGACAATTGCATGAAGAGGAGCCTCCATGCCACTGAATACCGCCGCTGAGAACTGCTGCTGAGGATCCGTGCATCGGGGAAGCCAGCTCCGCAGCCCCCCTCCGCGTTGCCTGGAAGAAGACCTTCTTCGCCGGACTTCAGGAACGATGAGTACCTATTTGGGGGTTAGACTTAGGATTTATTTTTATTTTTTATTTTTTTTTTATTTTTAAGATTAGGGATTTAATGGGCTTGTAAAATAGCTGAATGCCCTTTTAGGGCAATGCTTATACAAATGCCCCTTTAGGAGCAATGGGTAGATTAGGTTTCATACGGTCGCCGCCGTACACTGAATCTTCAATGCAAGGGAGCCTTTTCAAAATAGTGTCCCTTGCATTTCTATTTGCTGATTTGATTTTTGAAATCCTATTGGCTGTTCAAATCAGCCAATAGGATGAGAGCTACTGAAATTCTATTGGCTATTCAAATCAGATAAAATATTATTTCAGTAGCTCTCCTCCTATTGACTGATTTGAACAGCCAATAGGATTTCAGTATCTCTTATTGTGATGGATCCCCGGCTACCCCGACTGGGTAGCTCCACCAATGGGTGCTTCCAACCCCTGGAACCAGCCACTATGTAGCGGAGAAAGTGATTATAGCAGGCGCCCACCCAAATAACTAGGCATACCAGCAGTAGGCAAACATACACCGGGAAGGCCAGAGGAAATATGGGTTGTAGGGGGATCCAGAACCCCCCTGTTCCCAATGGGGCTCTCCTCCGGACTGCCCCTGGGACCCTATAAGGGACCTGTCACAAGGGAAGCTGTCCCGAGGTTTCCACTTGGTGGATGGCCACTGTGGTGTATCCGGGGATATCAGAGAACATTTTGCATTGGCGCTCTAGCAGTCGCTGGACCTGCCCTTTTTGTTCTGTTCCTAATCATTCATCTAAGACAATGTTGTCTACTCCCTGGGAGGTTTCGTGGGGTTCGGGGAGCTTCGGCAAAGGGAGGCTCTCAGAGTCTTACACAGCTGGGGCACAAATAGCAGACACATCCTGTGTCTTTTCTAAGTATGCTTTTAGCATGTTCACATGAAAGGTCCTGCGGACCCTTTCATCTGAACATTCGGCTACCAGGTATGTGGTGTAATTTAGCTGTTCCACGACCCGGTAGGGTCCTTGCCAAGAAGCCTGTAGTTTATCAGTTTGACAGGCTTCAGGGTTAGGACCTTTTGCCCTACTGCTAAGGTTTGGGTACGAGCACTTCTGTCGTACCATCGTTTCTGCCGGCTCTGAGCGGCTTGCAGGTTCTCCCGCATCTGGGTGGTGAGTTCCTTCAGTCGGTCTCGAAATTAGAGGACATACGCCACAATGAGGGGTCCCTCCTCCCCTGTGGCCCCCACCCAGTGGCTCCTAACTAAGTCCAGGGGCCCCCGTACCTTCCTGCTATATACTAGTTCAAAGGGGGAGAACCCGGTGGATTCCTGAGGCACCTCTCTATATGCAAAGAGGAGGTGTGGTAGGAATTTCTCCCAGTTTTTGTAAGTGGCTGAGAACGTTCGGAGCAACTGCTTCAGGGTCCCGTTGAAACTCTCACATAGGCCATTCTTCTGGGAGTGATATGGAGCGCTGTGCAGGGGCTTGATCCCACATAGCTTCCATAACTGACGGGTAATCTCCGCAGTGAACTGGGTTCCCTGATCGGAGATTAATTCCTGAGGGAAGCCCACCCTGGTGAATATCCGGAGCATAGCATTGGCCACCGTCTCTGCCTGGATATTAGCCAGAGGGATTGCCTCTGGTTAATAGGTGGCATAATCCACCACCGTAAGGATGTATTTCTTTCCTGTGGGACTGGGTAGAGCTAGGGGACCCACTATGTCTACAGCAAACCCTGCTAAAGGGGTTGTCTATAATGGGAAGGGTGGCTTTAGTGTGGTCCCCGGTTTTCCCTACTTTCTGGCACATCCCACGCCTTTTACAGTATTCTTTAATGTTGGTTGTTTTTCCGGGCCAAAAAAAAGTCTGGGTTAGGTGGTGGTGGGTCCTTTTTTGCCCCAGATGCCCTGCTAGGGGAATATCATGACCTATCTGCAGCAAATCGAACCGAAACCGCTTCGGTACAATGAGATGACATTTAGGTACAGGCCCTTTTCTCCTCTCGGAGATCCGGTACAGGAGCCCTCCCTCCCAATGAAAGTGATTGGCTCTGGGGGCCTGGGGGTCAGCACCTACTCGGTCGTGGTAAGGGGCTAGGGTCGGGTCGCTCAGGGTCTCCTGGGTGAAGTCTGAGGGGGATGGCCAGTAGCGGGTCTGGTAGTTGGGGTGCAGGGCAAGTCGGAACGGGATGGCAGGGATAGGTAGGAGTCAGAGCGCTCACATGTATTGGAGGCAATCACTTATGCCTATAGAGACAGGCTGGATTTTAACAGCAATCCAGCTGGCTGGTCCAAAGTCCAATATCAGTATATGGGTATCAGAGCGTTATAACTCTACAAATAGCATAGCAGAATACCATACACAGCACTCAGAGTGGATATATATATAAATATAATCTGGTGTTCTTCACCTGTTGTACTAGATGTTAGGGATTTCTTTCTGTGAGTGATATCTTTGCACATGTGACAACGTCTATGTCCACATCTATAAGTACAAATATTATTACCAATTTTCCTAACCATGTGATCTGGGTTTCCTAGACCTTCTTTTTAGATGTTTAACAGATTTTTTGGTCATGACTATCTTGCTGGGTGCCAGTTTTTGTTTCAAAGTAGGCGCCCTCCTATATACAATCCTAGGCTGGGGAGCCAACACTTTCTTTAATATGGGGTCTTTGAGTAGGATGGGCCAATAATAGATTCATTGGGCATAAGCAACAAACATATAGCCCGTGCGAGTAGAATCAGAGGTGTGGTCCTCTAACTGGATCCTGATTGGTAGTCGTGCCCCTGAGAGTCACATATTTTTTTTCATTGGACAAGAAAGCCCGCGCAGACACACTTGACACGGCTATTCAGGTCTAATAAGGAGCCGTATATACGATCTGCCCCTTAAAACTTGATGGACAGTCTTATTATCCAATCAGATTACACGATTCTCGGCCCCAACAATTATTGTTTTTTATTATATTAAGCACAAGATTATAGCTTATTTTTTTAAAACAACACATATATAATGTAATTAACATTTGGTTTGTTCATATATTTTACAAGTCATATGAATGTATATAGAATTATTTGGTCAAACTACTGCAGCAGGGGAGGTGTATTCCCAAATGAAGGTTTCTGATTGCTCAGTAATTTGACAACTGTTAGGGGTGGGACATGGGTATTTACAAGTAGCATAGCCCTATATAAGGAGGTAAAGTATTGTTGAGAAACATGCCTGAGGAAACAGTATATCTGAGAAACGCGTCACACTGTTTCTCCACAAGCCATATACTATTTGGCACTAAGATGAGTGGTAAACTTTTTTTATAGTTTTTAATAAAAATGTTTTTATATATGTCCACTCTGAGTGTTGTGTATGGTATTCTGCTATGCTATTTGTAGAGTTATAATGCTCTGATACCCATATACTGATATTGGACTTTGGACCAGCCAGCTGGATTGCTGTTAAAATCCAGCCTGTCTCTATAGGCATACGTGATTGCCTCCAATACATGTGAGTACCCTGTATATCACTGTTTAATAATACCTCTATCAGACCACCATTGATCTGCACCATTGGCGACTCCATCTATTGCTTTTACTTCTAGATTCTCTCCTATTGGATGTTCGTAGAGAGCTGCCTCTAAGATCAGCTAGCTGGACTGCTGATGAAATCCAGCCTGCCCCTACTGGCATAATCGATTGCCTTTGTCATTTGTGAGTACCTTGTGTTCACACCTTATTGGCACACCACATAAGCACCATTGATCTGCACCATTGGCGCCTCTTTCTTGTTGTCTTCTTTCCTAACAGGAGTCAGAGTGGGCTGTCTGTGTCTTACCTGGATCCCCGTTGAAGCTGTAGCGGCTGAGCATCTGGCCTGCTGGCGCTTAGTCATGGGGCAGATCTTCAGGGGTGTATCCCCCACAAAGGCAGATACCAAATGGCCGTGGTTGTTTCCTAGCAATCCGGCCGGAGGAGTCGAGGGTGAGTTGGTCTGGGTCAGACGAGGG
The DNA here is from genome assembly GCF_027579735.1 of Bombina bombina. Lineage (NCBI taxonomy): Eukaryota > Metazoa > Chordata > Amphibia > Anura > Bombinatoridae > Bombina > Bombina bombina. The sequence goes on from NC_069507.1 coordinate 100,706,056, forward strand.
GCCCCCATGAATTGCCACCCACTGGGATGGATATGGGGTTTGCCCGGGGCTCTGGGGTAGCCTGTCTCTGGGCATCCATATATTGGTCTGCCAGGGTAGCTGCTTTGTCAGCTGTGGTGGGTCGCCGATCGCGGACCCACTCTTTGACCTCCACTGGAACAGAGTTGTAGAAATGTTCCAGTAAGATCAACTGTGAGGCCTCAGTCAGGGTGGTGACTTTGCAGCCAGCGAACCAGGAGTCCAGGGCGTGAGTGAACTGGTGTGTCCACTCGCGTATGGTTGCCCCACTTTCCACTTGAGCTCCCAGAATTTTTGTCAGTGAGCCATACCGGGCCAGGATGCACTCCTTAACCTTATCATAGTTCTTTGGTCCCCAGGAGGGACGGTGTGAAACGTATCTGTGTTTCGGCCGGACAACTTGCAGAGCAAGATGGAAACCCAGTTGCTTTTGGCAACTCCTTGTAGCACACACTGGGTTTCAAAAACTTGTAGGAAACTGTCAATGTCCTCCTCTTCTGCCTGGAAGACTCAAAAGGCTCCATGCAGCAGTTTTGGGGAACGGGGAGCCTGCTGGGGAGAGACCATCGGGGCTCCTCCCATCGACTGTTTGATTTCGGACAGCTTGAGCTGGGTTACCTCCATTATTATTTTGATGATGACAGGGCTGGGTATCATACAGTGCTAGCCACCACTCGACCTCCCAGTGGCCTCGGTCGCTAGGGGACACTCCAGCCACCTCATCAGGCGATCATCCTCCATCAGTTCAGTTATGATGGCTTCCTTAGTTTTGCTGCTGGCAATTTTGCCTCTCGCCTTCAACAAGGCTTTCAGCTCAACCTTCCGGAGCATAGTGTATTGCTCCATCCGAGGGGGTTATAGCAGGAGCCCACCCAAATAACTAGACATACCAGCATTCAGGTGAACAAAGAAGAAAATTTTATTGGGGAAAACACACATCTTTTATACTCAAAACTCATCTTGATAAGAGCCCTGGCTGTCTCACAATTTACCCGCCATTCCCACCCCTCCAGACAGGCTGACGCCATCCCTAGAGTCTATTGTTCCATAGTGTCCAGTGGTATATGGTTGATGATTTTGGGGTGATCTCAGGGAAGCAGTGGCACTTCGTTAGAAAGCCCCTGATCCCCAGAAGCTACAGTCCAAAAAGCGACGTGATCTGTGGCTGGGGACCGGAGTTATGCGTAGGCAAACGTACACCAGAAAGGCAAGAGGAAATATGGGTTGTAGGGGGATCCAGAACCCCCAGTTCCCAATGGGGCTCTCCTCCGGCAATCTACCCACCTCTCGTACACCCTAAGGGGAACCAAACCCCAAAAGAGCGGAGCTCTGGGACAAAGGGCCACTGGAGCGACCTGGGTCAAAGGACACCGGTAATCTGGGATGATGCGGACGAACGGTAGTTGCAGAGGCCCTGCCGGCTGAAAGGGAATGTGGTGGTCAGGGACACGCTCTTTCAAGATGAGATTCCACACACAAAACAAGGGGAACAAAGGGTCTGGGAGATCCTTATATGGTGTGTATACTTTCAGCTTGTTAGCGCACTTTCTCTATCTTGAAGCTTTGGCTTCACTATTTGGTTATTAGATCACAGTTGCTCTGAGGAGCCCAAAACCTCTGCGAAACAAGAGGGGGTATATGGTAGGGGGGTAGGAGTTTAACCCTTACAGCCCCGTATCCGTGACACATGCTATTAGCTGATTTGAATTTCAAAAATCAAATCAGCCAATAGGAATGCAAGGGACGCCATTTTGAAAAGGCTTCCTTGCATTGAAGATTCAGTGTACGGCGGTGACCGTATGAAGAGGATGCTCTGCACCGGATGTCTTCAGGATGGACCCGCTCCATGCCGCCGGGATGAAGATAAAATTATCCGCCTGGACGGATGGATGAAGACCTCACCGCCTGGATGAAGACTTCTCGCCGCCTGGATGTCCGGACTTCAAAAACTGTAAGTGGATCATCGGGGGTTAGTGTTAGGGATGTGCGTTTCATTTCGTTCCGAATCAAAATTCGTACAAATTTGTCAAATTCGGAGCTTCGGATCGATTCAAGTTTCCGAATTATCCTACCACCGAAACGAACAAATAAATCTGAATTAGTTCGGATTTATTCGTTACATTCGGATGGCCATGGACTAATCACAAATTACACTAGTATTGTACAGTATATTAGGTTATATTCCTCTGCTATGGGTTACACCTAATATTACAGTACATAATACTAGTCTAATACACAGCACATCCCACCTTACACACACCGAACTTCCGAATTTACGAATCGAATCCGAACCAAATACTGTACATCCAAATTTATTTGAATCCGAATTCGAATCAATCCCAAAACTAAATTTGAATACATCCAAATCGATCCGAAACGAACCAAAACAAATTTTTCCGCCGCGCACAGGTCTAGTTAGTGTTAGGTTTTTTAAAACTTTTTTTAGGTGGGGTTTTTTTTAGATTAGGGTTTAGATAATGAGTGGTTATTTGAGTTACTGTTGCCTTTCTATCATCTCAAACCAGTCTGCCCATTCTCCTCTGACATCAACAAGGCATTTTTGTCCACACAACTGCCGCTCACTGGATATTTTCTCTTGTTTGGACCATTTTCTGTAAACCCTAGAGATGGTTGTGCGTGAAAATCCCAGTAGATCAGCAGTTTTTGAAATATCCAGACCAGCCCGTCTGGCACCAACAACCATGCCACGTTCAAGGTCACTTAAATCCCCTTTCTTTCCCATTCTGACGCTCGGTTTGAACTTCAGCAAGTCGTCTTCATCTAGATGCCTTAATGCATTGAGTTGCTGCCACCATGTGATTAGTTGATTAGCAATTAGTGTTACCAAGCAATTGAACAGGTGTACCTAATAAAATGGCAGGTGAGTGTATATATATATATATATATATATTTATATACAGGTGGCCCTCGTTTTACAACGGTTCAATTTACACCGTTTCAGAATAACAACCTTTTTTCCCAGTCATGTGACTGCTATTGAAAAGCATTGAGAAGCAGTGCATTTATTAAAATAGCCAGTAGGTGAGCTGTCCGCTTGTGTTGCAGCAAAGCCAAGCAAGCTAAAATTAATCAGTTTAACCAGACCTGAGCTATTAAGCAGATTTCAAAGGAACACGATTTTCCTGTCTATAAATCGGTCCATATTGGAATGCATAGAAAGAATTGTTTGCAGAAAAATGCAAGTAAAGTCTCTGTTGTGTGATTATTTTATTAGGTTTATAATGCCGTTTAGCAAATGTTTTTGTTCATTTAACTTAGTTTAATTATATATTCTGTGCTGTGTGATTATTTATTAGGTTTATAATGCTGTTTAGCATTTAAAGTCTTCATTTCAAAGCTTTAGAAATAATGTATTAGGTGTAACTTATGTCAATTTTGAGAGGGACCTGGAACCTAACTCCCTCACTTCCCATTGACTTACATTATAAACTGGGTTTCAATTTACAACGGTTTTGATTTACAACCATTCCTTCTGGAACCTAACCCCGGCGTAAACTGAGGGCTACCTGTATACACTTGAGCTAGGAAAATCCAATAGTATTATCCTTCTTAAAATGTTTTTAATCCACTGAGAAAGTAAGCGGAATCCTATAGTTATATAATGCTACAATGCAACGGCAACAACACCAAAGGCAATTGTAAGAATATAATGAGGAGCACTGAAGTGACATAAAACCATTACTTTATTGGTATTCAATAAAATATTGACAGCAGTATACACAGAGTCCAAGATAACTGTCAGATGAAACAGCTGACATGTTTGTGTGTGTCTATGGGAGCCTGTGTGTATATGTGGATTTCTGTAGGTGCTTGTATGTATCTAAATGAAAGTGAAACATGGAAGGTCCAGGACTGAGAATGTTGCACTGTGAAATTTATGGGGGGAGCATTTTGGAATTTTGCCCTGAGAGACAGATTCTGTAGAAACTGCCCTGACTGCAGGGGAGAAGGGACAAAACAAATCAGATATTAGCCAGTGGCAGCAGGGAGAAGTGTGTGCAAGCTCTGTAAGTCTAAATGGAGATTAATGTTACTGCTGAGCTGTTAGTGATCACTAGTAGGTAATTAGCAACATATGAGCTAATTTCAATACCTTTCTTACGGCTAGATTTAGAATTCTACGGCCAAAGGGGTGCGTTAGCTACGCATGCTTTTTTTTCCCCGCACCTTTTAAATACCGCTGGTATTTAGAGTTCACAGAAGGGCTGCGTTAGGCTCCAAAGAGGGAGCGTAGAGCATAATTTACCGCCACTGCAACTCTAAATACCAGCGGTGCTTACGGACGCGGCCAGCTTCAAAAACGTGCTCGTGCACAATTCCCCCATAGGAAACAATGGGGCTGTTTGAGCTGAAAAAAAACCTAACACCTGCAAAAAAGCAGCGTTCATCTCCTAACGCAGCCCCATTGTTTCCTATGGGGAAACACTTCCTAAGTCTGCACCTAACACCCTAAAATGTACCCCGAGTCTAAACACCCCTAACCTTACACTTATTAACCCCTAATCTGCTGCCCCCGCTATCGCTGACCCCTGCTGTATATTATTAACCCCTAATCTGCCGCTCCGTACACCGCCGCAACCTACATTATACCTATGTACCCCTAATCTGCTGCCCCTAACACCGCTGACCCCTACATTATATTTATTAACCCCTAATCTGCCCCCCAACAACGTCGCCGCCAGCTACCTACAATAATTAACCCCTAATCTGCCGACCGGACCTCACCGCAACTATAATAAAGTTATTAACCCCTAATCCGCCTAACTCCCGCCTCAATAACCCTATAATAAATAGTATTAACCCCTAATCTGCCCTCCCTAACATCGCCGACACCTAACTTCAATTATTAACCCCTAATCTGCCGACCGGACCTCACCGCTACTCTAATAAATGTATTAACCCCTAAAGCTAAGTCTAACCCTAACACTAACACCCCCCTAAGTTAAATATAATTTTTATCTAACAAAATAAATTAACTCTTATTAAATAAATTAATCCTATTTAAAGCTAAATACTTACCTGTAAAATAAACCCTAATATAGCTACAATATAATGAATAATTATATTGTAGCTATTTTAGGATTTACATTTATTTTACAGGCAACTTTGTAATTATTTTAACCAGGTACAATAGCTATTAAATAGTTAATAACTATTTAATAGCTACCTAGTTAAAATAATTACAAAATTACCTGTAAAATAAATCCTAACCTAAGTTACAATTAAACCTAACACTAAACTATCAATAAATTAATTAAATAAAATACATACAATTATCTACAATTAAATAAACTAACTAAAGTACAAAAAATAAAAAAAGAACAAAGTTACAAAAAATAAAAAAATAATTTACAAACATATTAAAAATATTACAACAATTTTAAGCTAATTACACCTACTCTAAGCCCCCTAATAAAATAACAAAGCCCCCCCAAATAAAAAAATGCCCTACCCTATTCTAAAATTAAAATTGAAAAGCTCTTTTACCTTACCAGCCCTTAAAAGGGCCTTTTGCGGGGCATGCCCCAAAGAAAACAGCTCTTTTGCCTGTAAAAATAAACACAATACCCCCCCAACATTACAACCCACCACCCACATACCCCTAATCTAACCCAAACCCCCCTTAAATAAACCTAACACTAAGCCCCTGAAGATCTTCCTACCTTATCTTCACCACGCCGGGTATCACCAATCGGTCCAGGCTCCGATGTCTTGATCCAAGCCCAAGCGGGGGCTGAAGACGTCCATCCTCCGGCTGAAGTCTTGATCCAAGCCCAAGCGGGGGCTGAAGACGTCCATCCTCCGGCTGAAGTCTTGATCCAAGCGGCGGCTGAAGAAGTCCATCATCGGGCAGAAGTCTTCATCCTATCCGGGCAGAAGAGGAGATCCGGACTGGAATCAGCCAATCAGATTCAAGTTCAATCCAATTGGCTGATCCAATCATGTCTACCGGTCCGGATGTCCTCTTCTGCCCGGATAGGATGAAGACTTCTGCCCGATGTCTTGATCCAAGCCCAAGCGGGGGCTGAAGACGTCCATCCTCCGGCTGAAGTCTTGATCCAAGCCCAAGCGGGGGCTGAAGACGTCCATCCTCCGGCTGAAGTCTTGATTCAAGCGGCGGCTGAAGAAGTCCATCATTGGGCAGAAGTCTTCATCCTATCCGGGCAGAAGAGGAGATCCGGACCGGTAGACATCTTCATCCAAGCGGCATCTTCTATCTTCTTCCATCCGATGACGAGCGGCTCCATCTTCAAGACCTCCGGCGCGGATCCATCCTCTTCTTCCGACGTCCTAAAACAGAATAAAGGTTCCTTTAAGGGACGTCATCCAAGATGGCCTCCCTCGAATTCTGATTGGCTGATAGGATTCTATCAGTCAATCGGAATTAAGGTAGGAAAATTCTGATTGGCTGATGTAATCAGCCAATCAGAATCAAGTTCAATCCGATTGGCTGATTGGATCAGCCAATCGGATTGAACTTGAATCTGATTGGCTGATTCCAGTCCGGATTTCCTCTTCTGCCCGGATAGGATGAAGACTTCTGCCCGATGATGGACTTCTTCAGCCGCAGCTTGGATCAAGACTTCAGCCGGAGAATGGACGTCTTCAGCCCCCGCTTGGGCTTGGATCAAGACTTCAGCCGGAGGATGGACATCTTCAGCCCCCGCTTGGACTTGGATCAAGACATCGGAGCCTGGACCGATCGGTGATACCCGGCGTGGTGAAGATAATGTAGAAAGATCTTCAGGGGCTTAGTGTTAGGTTTATTTAAGGGGGTTTGGGTTAGATTAGGGGTATGTGGGTGGTGGGTTGTAATGTTGGGGGGGGTATTGTATGTTTTTTTTCCAGGCAAAAGAGCTGAATTCTTTGGGGCATGCCCCGCAAAAGGCCCTTTTAAGGGCTGGTAAGGTAAAAGAGCTTTTGTATTTTAATTTTAGAATAGGGTAGGGCATTTTTTTATTTTGGGGGGCTTTGTTATTTTATTAGGGGGCTTAGAGTAGGTGTAATTAGCTTAAAATTGTTGTAATATTTTTAATATGTTTGTAAATATTTTTTTATTTTTTGTAACAGTTCTTTTTTTATTTTTTGTACTTTAGTTAGTTTATTTAATTGTAGATAATTGTATGTATTTTATTTAATTAATTTATTGATAGTGTAGTGTTAGGTTTAATTGTAACTTAGGTTAGGATTTATTTTACAGGTAATTTTGTAATTATTTTAACTAGGTAGCTATTAAATAGTTATTAACTATTTAATAGCTATTGTACCTGGTTAAAATAAATACAAAGTTGCCTGTAAAATAAATATTAATCCTAAAATAGCTACAATATAATTATAATTTATATTGTAGCTATATTAGGATTTATTTTACAGGTAAGTATTTAGCTTTAAATAGGAATAATTTATTTAATAAGAGTTAATTTATTTTGTTAGAATTAAATTATATTTAACTTAGGGGGGTGTTAGGTTTAGGGTTAGACTTAGCTTTAGGGGTTAATACATTTATTAGAGTAGCGGTGAGGTCCGGTCGGCAGATTAGGGGTTAATAATTGTAGGTAGGTGGAGGCGACGTTGGGGGCGGCAGATTAGGGGTTAATAAATATAATATAGGGGTCGGCGGTGTTAGGGGCAGCAGATTAGGGGTACATAGGGATAATGTAGGTGGCGGTGGTGTGCGGTTGGCAGATTAGGGGTTAAAAAAATTTAATAGAGTGGCGGCGATGTGGGGGGGGGGGCTCGGTTTTGGGGTACATAGGTAGTTTATGGGTGTTAGTGTACTTTAGAGCACAGTAGTTAAGAGCTTTATGAACCGGCGTTAGCCCAGAAAGCTCTTAACTCCTGGCTTTTTTCTGCGGCTGGAGTTTTGTCGTTAGAGTTCTAACGCTCGCTTCAGCCAAGACTCTAAATACCGGCGTTAGAAAGATCCCATTGAAAAGATAGGATACGCAAATGGCGTAAGGGGATCTGCGGTATGGAAAAGTCGCGGCTGGAAAGTGAGCGTTAGACCCTTTCATGACTGACTCTAAATACCAGTGGGCGGTAAAAACCAGCGTTAGGAGCCTCTAACGCTGGTTTTGACGGCTAACGCAGAACTCTAAATCTAGGCGTTACTCTCCTTTTGTTTGTTTTTTGTTTAGTCTGTAGCGCAATGCATGTTTCCTACAAAGTGCTTGGGTTCCTAGTTTATACTTTCCATATATACTAACAATGTTTACTCTTGTTTCTCCTTTCAGCAAATAGCCCCATCTAAATGAAATTTTTGAGGTCATATTTAGTTGTCTCTCTTGTATGTATATAAATGTGTGTAAAATGCTAATGTGTGTATATTATTATGTATACAGTCCACTGTAGGCTAGATTACAATTTAAAAGTAAACTTTTTCAGCTCATGGTGTAGTATCTCACAAGGAGATACGAAGGCGCGCTGCTATAAATAATACATAACATGCAAAATGCAAATAATGATGGGAACCCCAAAAAAACAATAAAAAGTCCCACAGATAGTTACTCCGTTCTTGCCGAGTATGTCTTGCTCGGTTATCGACTCTAAGATGAAATAATGACAGTCCTATATCGGTCTGGTGGTCTTGTTCGTCCAAAAGTTCCTGTGTAGGCAGCTCCTCTTGTTCCCAGAGAGCAGGGATATCACTGTTTTAGAAAGAGAAATGGAGAGGGCGCCACATAGCGTGATATTGTTTCACATAGGATGATACAACAAGCAAAATGGTAATGCGCTTACCGGAGACTGTGGTACTGTGCTGTGACCAGTACTGAATCGCCTGCTAGCACTTAAGTCAGTGGCTAGTACACTGTCGGATATGATTCCTCCCGGGGCTTTCTCCTGGGGCCAAGGAATTGTGCTGTAGGCGTTTTTGTGTTCAGCAACTATGGTGTGTTGCTCAATTGGGTTTAAACCATAAAATAGAGTGTACAACTTCCAAAGTTTAAAAGAATTTCAAATCAGCTTTATTATAACGCGTTTCTCAACCGCCAAGGGTCGTTTCTTCAGATATCAAAGCGAAATATTTTGATATCTGAAGAAACGACCCTTGGCGGTTGAGAAACGCGTTATAATAAAGCTGATTTGAAATTCTTTTAAACTTTGGAAGTTGTACACTCTATTTTATGGTTTAAACCCAATTGAGCAACACACCATAGTTGCTGAACACAAAAACGCCTACAGCACAATTCCTTGGCCCCAGGAGAAAGCCCCGGGAGGAATCATATCCGACAGTGTACTAGCCACTGACTTAAGTGCTAGCAGGCGATTCAGTACTGGTCACAGCACAGTACCACAGTCTCCGGTAAGCGCATTACCATTTTGCTTGTTGTATCATCCTATGTGAAACAATATCACGCTATGTGGCGCCCTCTCCATTTCTCTTTTTCAGCTCATACCAAAGTTAAAATATTGCGACCATGTTAATGTACTCCCCCATAGACTTCAATGGAGTGATAAAAGCAGAAAAAAACACCCATACTTGCACGCTAACCCATATTGCAATAAGCCCCCTACTCTAATAAACCCTTTACTGCCACATAGCCCACCACAAAGTACCCCACTACACTGTTAACCGTTAAACCACCACAACCACCATCTCAAAGTACCCACTAACATGTAAACCCCCTATCCAGCTAACTTCCCTAACACCCCTAACTTAACATGAAAAAAACCCACAAACCCCATCACAAAGTACCCCTCTACACTATTAACCCCTAAACCACCACAACCCCCATTGCAGGCACCCACTAACATCTAAACTCCCTAGCCAGCTAACTTCCCTAACATCCCTAACCTAAAATGAAAAAACTACCATTACAGAAAAAAAAAAACTATTATTACAGAAAAGAAAAGAAAATACCAAAAAGAAAAAACACACTTATACCTATTCTAAAACTAAAGCCCCACTTAAAAAAATAAAAAACCTTATACTAAGACTAAAATAAACTATAGCAATAGCCCTTAAAAGGGCTTTTTGTAGGGCATTGCCCTAAAGTAATTAAACAAATTTTCACAAAAATTAATACTAGTCCATTCTACAATACAAATACCCCCCACCCCCTAAAAAGAGCCTATCTAAAAAAAAAAACTTAGAAGGGCATTTGATAGGACAGTGCCCTAAAGCTCTTTTGTTGGCCAAAAAGAAAAAAAAATAATTCTAAAAAAATATATAAAAAAAAGCCTATCATTAAACCCCAAAGATGATACTCACCAAACTTGAATCCGGCTCCTATTTGATCGCTAACTGCAGTGCTCCTCTTCTATAGTGGCGCCGTTGGTCCATCTTCATCCTGGCGGCGGGACCCCTCTACCCTATTAACCCTGATAGCACTACACTTTATCCCTGTGTGGGTGAATGCTGTGTAGTTGATGTAGTTATATGCGTTTGTGTATGTAGTCTGTGCATGCTGTGTACTATTTGTATTTTTATGTGTATGCTGTAGCTTGTGTATATGTTGTGTGTAGTGTGTGTGTGTGCTCTGTAATATGTGTATCTGTGTGCACTATGTAGTGCACTGTGTCCAGAAATATGTGTGTGTGATGTATGTGCAATAAATATACTGACATATTTAACTAGTTTTTTGTCTACGTCGTTGCTTAGCTGTAACATGCATTTTAGTTAAGGGGTAGCCGCAGTAGTGACCATGGATCTGATATAAAGTGTGATTTGAACATGTAGATGGAGACTGCTAGGGTTTTGTATATGATCTGAGGGTTTTGTATATGATCTGAGATCCAATTTAAGCATATAACTGATAGATTATGAGTGGATCGCTATTTATCACTCCCGCTCGCAAGCTAATTACTTTGGCTGTGCGCGCATCACGTAGTGCACGCATTGCAAGTTGAAAGTAACAATTATCCCAACCCACGCAAAGAGTTGAAGTTAGAATATCATGACCGCTTTAACATACTCCCCGTAGAATGAAGAGATAAAAGTAGAAAAAAATCCATACTCGTGCAATTTTTTTTGGAGGGGGGTTTACTTTTATTATACAATGGCGTTGTATTTTTTTTGTGGAAAAAGAGCTAAGTCACTTTAGGGAAATGCCCTACAAAAATTTCCTTCTAAGGGCTATTGCTATAGTTTATTTTAGTGTTAGTATAGGGTTTTTTATTTTGGGATTTTTTTTTTAAGTGGAGCTTTAGTTTTAAAATTGGCATAACAGAAAAAAACTTCAAGAGTAATAACAGTAGTCTTAAATACATAATTTAAACGATTACTAGCTTTATCATCAGGAGGTTTAGACTCCTCAATACCCAAAGTAAACAATACTTCCTTTAAAAGAGAGCGAATGTGTACTATCTTAAATAAAAAAGAAGACCTGTTTATTTTTGTCTCTGACGTGGCATCCTCTGATCCAAGAACGAAAGGCAAGGACTTGCTTAATAAAATACAAAACTTTATTCCATCAAGTTAAAAATTCCAGGAGGAAACGCAAACAAATTAAGAGGGCGTAGCATTGATGGCTTACGCGTTTTGGCTTTGAGTCGTATTAATAGCCTAAGGTGCACACCAAACACACTTGTTTAACCCGTTAACGACCAACGACGTACAGGGTACGTCCTACAAAAAACGGTCGTTAATGACCAAGGTCATACCCTATACCTCCTCAGGTAATCTGAGCGCTGGAAGTGATTGAGATCGCTTCCAGCCACTCTAACAGTATTGCAGTGATGCCTCGATGTTGAGGCATCCTGCAATGCTGTTCCCAACTACAGGACCCCGAATTGATCACTCCCCACTAGTGATACCTTCCGGTTTCGCTCCACATGGAGCCCAACAGTCTAGCAGAGCATCAGAAATGATCGGACAGGCTTCCGATGCTCTGCTTGTGTGCTGAGTGCCTCAGGGGGTCGAGGCACTCAGTATGTATTAAAATAATATTAAAATTTTTTTTTTTTTATATTATAAGCCCCATATAGCCCCCCCTCCCCTACCCCCACCCCCATGAGGCTTCAAAGAGTGCATCATGGGGCTTCTGGGGGTGTCCCTAGCCTGCCTCATCATAGGGGCATGCTAGGGTCATCCAATCTGAGCTTGCCACAATAAAAAAAAATTGAAAGTTCAAGAAAAAGGCAGCACACCCAATTATATCAAACTTCTTTTATTTCTTTTTACCAGGAGTAGGTACCTACTCCTGGTGAAAAGAAATAAAAGAAGTTTTAAATAATAATTTGTTGTGCTGCCTTTTTCTGGAACTTTGATATATTACAAGGTATGCAGTAACATTTTGGTGTGCACAACCTGATCTGCTTGGGTGCTGGATCTCATTTGGCATTATAAAAAAAAAAATTGATAATAAAATATTCCATTTGTCTGATCATGTGAATATTAGTAAATATTGACTCTGACCAGTGTGGATCTCCCTCCCTCTCCTCACTTGCGTTTTTGTTGGAGAGAGATAGAGAGATCTGTGTTTAGGAGAGAGATTTATCTATCATATTTGTTAAAAACCCAAAGGTTCTTTTCAGAGCCATTAACCCCTAGCTTGCCAGTGATCACTATAAATCACTGGCAGTAGCATAGCTGCACTTTTTTGCTGTCTGTGCATTTTCTTTAGGGGTAATTTTTTTTTTTTAGAATTTTTTTTGTGAGACCCAAAGGCTCTTTTCAGAGCCATTTAGCTAGTAATTTAATTTTAGTAAAAATTGTGAGACCCAAAGGTTCTTTTCAGAGCCATTAACCCCTAGCTTGCCAGTGATCACTATAAATCACTGGCAGCAGCATAGCTGCACTTTTTTGCTGTCTATGCATTTTTTAAGGGGTTAATTTTTTTTTAGAATTTTTCTTGTAAAACACAAAGGCTCTTTTCAGAGCCATTTAGCTAGTTTAATTTAATTTTAGTAAAAATTGTGAGACCCAAAGGTTCTTTTCAGAGCCATTAACTTCTAGCTTGCCAGTGATCACTATAAATCACTGGCAGTAGCATAGCTGAACTTATTTTGCTGTCTGTGCATTTTTTTAGGGGTTCATTTTTTTTTAGTAATTTTTTTTTTCTTTTCAGAGCCATTTAGTTAATTTAAAGGGACACTGAACCCAAATGTTTTCTTTCGTGATTCAGATAGAGCATGAAATTTTAAGCAACTTTCTAATTTACTCCTATTATCAAATTTTCTTCATTCTCTTGGTATCTTTATTTGAAATGCAAGAATGTAAGTTTAGATGCTGGCCCATTTTTGGTGAACAACCTGGGTTGTTCTTGCTGATTGGTGGATAATTTCACCCACCAATAAAAAAGTGCTGTCCAGAGTGCTGAACAAAAAAAGAAGCTTAGATGCCTTCTTTTTCAAATAAAGATACCTAGAGAATGAAGAAAATTGATAATAGGAGTAAATTAGAAAGTTGCTTAAAATTGCATGCTCTATCTGAATCACAAATGAAAAAATTTGGGTTCAGTGTCCCTTTAAATTTAAATTTTGTGTTGATTTTTTTTAGTAATTTAAATGTAATAAAATAATGTCACAGAGAATATATAGTGCTGAGGAGACGTATGCCATCCTTGCATCAAAATCAGACACCTCTATGTCTGACTCAGACCCCAATTTTGACCCTGCCATATGCTCAGATACATCATTAGATACAGTCTCAACTGATAGTGATGTATCTGTGGCTGCCAGAAGGAGACATGTTGCTGCCATTGCCGCTGAAGAGTGGGTAACACCTCATTACCAGAGGGAAGATATCCCTCCCTTTACAGAAAATCCTGACATCAATATGGATGTTGCAGGACTTAGCCCCCAATAGTTTCTGGAGGTGTTTCTGGGTGATGATGTATTGGGGAACATTGTTGCCAAAACTAATTTATATGCCCATCAGTTCTGTGCTGCAAAGTCTGAGACTCATATTTGGCAAAGCAGCAATGGGCCCCCATCGATATGCCAGAATTAATACAAATTCTGGGCATTGACTATGCTGATGGACATCATAAAGAAACCCTCCATTCGCTCCCTTTTTTGCAGGTGTTAGACTTTTTCTCAGCCGGCTCTCCCCATTGATGTCTATGGGGAAATCGTGCACGAGCACGTACGACCAGCTCACTGCTGACTTAAGCAGCGCTGGTATTGGAGTGCGGTATGGAGCAAAATTTTGCTCAACGCTCACTTCTTGCCTTTTAACGCCGGGTTTGAAAAAACCTGTAATACCAGTGCTGCAGGTAAGTGAGCGTTGAGAATAAACTGCTCGTTAGCACTGCATAGCTCCTGACGCAAAACTTGTAATCTGGTCGAATGTGTGTAAAAATGAAAATAGAAAAATTACCACCATACACTTTCTCCAATTTTTTGGGCTAAAACGGTTGCATCAAAGCACACCATATACAATACCTTGGGGTGTCATCATTTCAAATATTCACACTTTCATGGCAATAAATAAAACTGGGGTATGCGATAGGCCCCAAACTAAACATAGGCCTACCAGAAGAAATACTCTCATTTTTAATTAAAATTACAAGTCATACAATTGTAACAGAACCTTCACAAAATCCTTGGCTGAAAAGTTGCATCAAAGGCATCAAAACACCCCATATACAATACCTTGGGGTCTCAACTTCTGAAATATATGAATGTTCATGGTGAGCAAATAAATTGGGGTATGTAAAAAGGCCCCCCAAAAGAAGATAGTCAAAGAAGATATGTTGAATTTGAAAAAATCATAAACACATGTCATTTTGCTTTGCAGACCCCAAACAACCCAACAAACCTATGCATATGTGGTATCACTTTACTCAGGAGATCCTGCTGAACAAATATTTGGGTGTTCTTTGGCAGTAACACATAACAGGAACTGAGAATACCTGCCTAAATTACAATTCAGAAATGTCCCAAATAGGACATGGGTGCATGATGACAGATGTGAAAATTGCAAGTTGGAAAACTGGAATGACCCCCCTAAAAACAAGGCCTTTTAGCCACCTGAGAACCCGACAAAACTATTCATGGGTGGTATCACTGTACTCAGGAGATGTTGTTGAACACATATTAAGATGTTTTTTGTCGGTAACACATAACAGTAACAAAAAAGTACAATGTGTTAAAGTGTTAAAATACCAGCATTTCAAACACCCTAGGATCTCTACTTTTCAAAAATATATAGTTTGATGGGGATAAATTACATTGGCCGGCCTCAGAAATGTCCAAAGTAGGACACGGGTGTATGATGACAGATGTCACCAGCATTTCAAACACCCTAGGATCTCTACTTTTCAAAAATATATAGTTTGATGGGGATAAATTACAATGGCCGGCCTCAGAAATGTCCAAAGTAGGACACGGGTGCATGATGACAGATGTGAAAATTCCAAGTTGGAAAACTAGAATGTGCCTCCTAAAAATAAGGCCTTTTAGCTCCCTGAGAACCCAACAAACCTATTCATGGGTGGTATCACTGTACTCAGGAGCTGTTGTTGAACACATATTGAGGTGTTTTTTGTCAGTAACACATAACAGGAATTGAGAATCCATGCCTAAAATACAATGTGTGGGAAAAATAACACAAAAAAATGACTACCCAAAAGTTTGACAAAGACTGGTGGTGAATTAGTGCTTGGAAAGTGCTAAAATACCAGCATTTCAAATACCCTAGGGCAGTGATTTTTAACCTTTTTTTTGCCGTGGCACACTTTTTTACATTAAAAAATCCTGTGGCACACCACCATCCCAAAATTTAAAAAAAATCACACATTGTAGCCTAATACAGCATATATATATACACATACACACAAACACACACATACTGTATGTATTGTGCTGTTATGCCATGCCTCCTACAAACTACCCCTGCACTGGGAGTAAAAAAACAAGCAAAGTTTAAAAAATATGTCACACTGTTGTCAGTCTGCCGTGGCACACCTGAGGATCTCTCACGGCACACTAGTGTGCCACGGCACACTGGTTGAAAAACACTGCCCTAGGGTGTCTACTTTTCAAAAATATATGGTTTGATGGAGGGTAAATTACATTGGCCAGCTTCAGAAATGTCCCAAATAGGACATGGGTGCATGATGACAGATGTGAAAATTCCAAGTTGGAAAACTGGAATGCGCCCCCCAAAAATAAGGCCATTTAGCCCCATGAGAAACTGACAAGCCTATTCTTGGGTGGTATCACTGTACCTAGGAGATGTTATTGAACATATATTGGGATGTTTTTTTGCAGTAACACATAACAGGAACTAAGAATCCATGCCTAAAATACGTGTGTGAAAAATAACACAAACAAATGACTACCTAAAACTTTGACAAAGACTGGTGGTTGAATTAGTGCATGGAAAGTGTTAAAATACCAGCATTTCAAATACCCTAGGGTGTTTACTTTTCAAAAATATATAGTTTAATGGGGGGTAAATTACGTTGGCCGGCTTCAGAAATGTCCCAAATAGGACATGGGTGCATGATGACAGATGTGAAAAAACTGGAATGTGCCCCCTAAAAATAAGACCTTTTAGGCCTCAGAGAACCTGACACACCTATACATGGGGGTATCACTGTACTCAGGAGATGCTGAACACATTTGGGGTGTTATTTGGCAGTAACTCTTAACGTTCTCAGTAAAAGTATTCTTAAATTGCGCTGCGGAATCTGTTGGCGCTCTACAAATAACCGATAATAATAATAATAATAATAATAATAATAATTAAATTGCTATTTTGTCAAAAAATCACTAAAAAAAATAAAGGAGACAGATCCTAACTGAAACTCTGGGTTACCTATAAAATTTTAGAACCTTGGAATATGTGGGTTAACCCCAATCATAGAAAGATGTTTCCAGAATGCCTGAATTGGCGTGAAAATAGTTCTAAGCTGTTTAACAGCTTTGGGTATATTTTTAGATCTACAGTGGATAAGAGAGGGAGGAGAATAGGGATATGCTATATTGCATTCCAATCAGGGATTAATCTAGATAGAAACACAAGATTATAAAGTCTTAAATCTGGAACAGCCAACCCACCCGACTCCCTCGCCAGAAAGAGTTTGTTCAAGGAAATTCTTGGTTTTCTGTTTTGTCAAATAAAGCGACGTATTACAGCATTGATCTCACTCAGGTCTTTTGTTTTTAAGTAAGACCTGAGTATTCTGTAGAACATATAGTATTTTTGGCAAAAGAATCATCTTGAACAAGGTGATCCAGACAGGAAAAGTGGAAAACTTTGCCAATTTTTCATGCATCTTTTAATTTTTTCAAAAACCGGGATAATATTGAGATCATACCAGAGAGCTGGCTGAAGAGAAATGTAAATGCCTAGGTATTTAAAAGCTTTAGTTACTGGTTGAAAAGGAATATCAGAGAAAGAATCTGAGTTTTTCTTCAGCCACAGGATCTCTGATTTAGAGGCGTTAACTCTATATCCAGAGAAAGAGCCAAACTGATCAATAATAGAAAAAAGTTTGTGGAGATTAATATTGGAGTTAGATATGAATAGCAGGATATCATCCACATATAAAGCTATTTTCAGCTCGACTTGTTTAATTCTAATCCCATCTAATTTATGTCTAATCATAATAGCCAAGAGCTCAATCGCTATGTCAAAAGAAAACGGAGAAAGAGGGCACCCTTGGCGTGTTCCTCAATCCAACGTTATCTCCAGAAATTCCAAGTTGTTAATAATCAATTTTGTATGAGAGTTGTGATGTATTCTATTGATAAATTCAACAAAATTACCTTTAAAGCCAAATTTAATTAAGGATGTTAGAATATGATCATGATGGACTGAGTCAAAAGCTTTTTCTGGGTCGACTGAAATAATCGCCTTATCAGAAACACCAGTTTCCTTATTAACTCTTGATCTTCTAGTGACTTTAAATAATCAATAGTTAGGAACATTTCCCTAATTTTGGCTGCAGAGTTTCTCTTGTGGAGAAATCCTGCCTGATCTTTGTGAGTAATAATTGGTAATGCCAATTGCAATCTAGAGGCTAAGATGGAAGTTAACAACTTATAGTCGGTGTTAAGAAGAGCTATGGGCCTATAAGATTCTTTCTTAAGCGGGTTTTCTCTGATTTTAATATCAAAGTCGTAAGAGATGCCAAAAAATTAGGTGGAATTGATTCATTATGAATATAAAAATGATTAAAGAGATTATTCAAGTGAGGAACTACTTGTTGTATTAAGAAACTTTGGCATAGATGGGTGGTAAAATGGTTGCATGAAAAGAGTCAAAATACCCCTAAATACCTTAGGTTGTCTTCTTTAAAAAATATATCCATGTGAAGGGTTATTCAGGGATTCCTGACAGATATCAGTGTTCCAATGTAACTATTGCTAATTTAAAAAAAAAAATGGTTTGGAAATAGCAAAGTTCTACTTGCACTTATTGCCCTATACCGTGCAAAAAAGCAAAGTACATGTAAACATTGGGTATTTCTAAACTCAGGACAAAATGTAGAAACTATTTAGCATGTGTGTTCTTTTGGTGGTTGTAGATGTGTAACAGATTTTGTGGGTCAAAGTTAGAAAAAGTCATTTTTTTCCATTTTTTATCATATTTTATATATTTTTTAATAGTAAATCATAAGATATGATGAAAATAATGGTATCTTTAGAAAGTCAATTTAATGGCGAGAAAAACAGTATATAATATGTGTTGGTACAGTAAATGAGTAAGAGGAAAATTACAGCTAAACACAAACACTGCAGAAATGTAAAAATAGCCCTGGTCCCAAAAGGTCAGAAAATTGAAAAGTGCTGTGGTCACTAAGGGGTTAAAAAGGGTGATATACAACCTAATTGGTTATTACAAAAATGTTATGCCCATCTCAAGTTAAATGACCCTGTTGCCTAGAATCAGCATCGTTGACATAGTAAACCATGACATCAGGGATACTATCACTATATACCTACAATCATGTTCATAAACCCCTTCCTCACCAAAAGAAACAAAAATTTTACTAATTAAATCATGGGAGGATCATTACATACTATAATTTGATGACATGAAAATCTGCCTAGTACATAGCATACTGCAACCAAACCCAAAGCAAAGTAAAATTGTACACGTATTCGTACACATATATACAGTTGTACATAATAGATATCCTAAGGATAATTAAACTAACCAAAAGAAAATATATTACCAATTGTATCAAAGGTTAATAGAATACATACAATAATAAGAGTTAAACAGAGAACCAATAAAATTCCGATTGTATTAGACAACATGGATGAGCGGTTAAAGAATGGTTGTCTAATATATGACCCTGACACTCTTCTAGAACAGCTTACAGAAAAATATATACACACTGATTTTAAACCAAAATCTAATTTCAATCCCCCCCCGAATGAAAATCTCACATATTAGTATATTCCAATCAATGGTATTAAAGGATTTAGAGAAGCTTCCTAGAAAATTAAAATGTAAGCACAATCTTAGTCCAGGGGAACGACATGCGATAAACTCCCTAACTAATAACAAGAGTCTAGTGATCTGCCAGGCAGATAAGGGGGGTGGAATAGTTCTACAAAATATCAAAGATTACATTTCAGAAGCAGATCGTATTCTTAAAGATGCCAACTATTATAGGGCACTTGCTAAGGACCCCACTTTAATTTTCTCGAAACTATATTCTCTTCTGCAAGAGGGTTTTGATGAAGGTATTATAACAAAAAAAGAAAAAGATTATCTTTATCCTAAAAATCCTAATATAGCTTTTTACTATCATCTACCGAAAATACACAAAAACATACAAAACCCTCCAGGACGCCCTATAGCTGGCATCGGAAGTCTCACTGACAATCTTTCAGCATATATTGATTCTTTCTTGCAAAAGCATGTTGTAGTCCTCCCTTCTTTCATTAAAGATTCATCAGATTTATTGATTACATTGACCATCTTAGGAATTACCAACACTAATCAGGAATTATGGTGGATCACAAGTGATGTAAGTTCACTATATTCTAATATCCCTCATGATAAAGGTTTACTAGCAATCAAATCCTATTTACAACAGACATATATATGCCAAACAAACAACAACAATTTATTAGTGAATTAATACATTTCATTCTCCATCATAATTATTTCCACTATCAGGGACTATTTTATCTCCAAATTAAGGGTACGGCCATGGGCACCAGGTTCGCCCCTAGTTTTATCAGTTTATATATGGGAAAGTTTGAGGAAACCCATATATATGTATCCAGTATGGGGGCGAGCCTGGTGTTCTATGGTCGTTATATAGACAACCCCATTTTTCTATTTAAGGGGTCCTTCGAGGAAGCGCTCTACTTCACTGACACGCTGTCATGATCCAGCCTAGAATTGAACCTGGGACCTGTCTCTATTTCTACTGCTGTTCTTCCCAGCCTGTTGTTTTACCACTTTGCCACCAGATGGCTTGATCACAGGCTAAGAATATTGGGATTTTCTGTAATCAGCAGCCTGCTATATCTGGGAGGTTTGCTGGCAGTTCTGGGCCTTGACATTGAGTGTTATACTCTGAAAGACCCTCTGGTCCTGTTTCCTGAGTGAAATACAGATTTGTTGGATTTCCTGGTTCCTGATTTCTGCTTCATTTCCTGACTACTCTTCTGTATATTCCCTTGGCACTGTGTTTTGTTTTTGGACTGATTTCCTGACAATTGATCTTGCCTAATTCTCTATTTCCTAAAGATTGACTCAGGTACTTTTACTTGCTTGTTACCTGATACTATAGAGTTCCAGTCTACAGCATATGCAAGTATCCTGTATGTTATTACAAAGCTCTGCATTTCTGCCTGTTATTACACAGTTCCAGTCTACAGCATATGCAAGTATCCTGCCTGTTATACAAAGCTCTGCATTCCTGCCTGTTATTACACAGTTCCAGTCTACAGCATATGCAAATATCCTGCCTGATTTACAAAGCGCTGCATTCCTGCCTGTTATTACACAGTTCCAGTCTACAGCATATGCAAGTATCCTGCCTGTTATACAAAGATCTGCATTTCTGCCTGTTATTACACAGTTCCAGTCTACAGCATATGCAAGTATGTTATACAAAGACCTGCATTCCTGCCTGTTATTACACAGTTCCAGTCTACAGCATATGCAAATATCCTTCCTGATATACAAAGACCTGCATTCCTGCCTGTTATTACACAGTTCCAGTCTACAGCATATGCAAGTATCCTGCCTGTTATACAAAGCTCTGCATTCCTGCCTGTTATTATACAGTTCCATTCTACAGCATATGCAAGTATCCTGCCTGTTATTACAAAGATCTGTATTCCTGCCTAATTCTACAGCCTATAGACATTGCCTTATCTAATTGCATATCTCTGCATTGCTAATTATCCTATAAATAAAACCATCACCTTTATTTCCTAAAACCTTGTACCTGTTTAATTATGCCAAAAAGGAAAGACACACGCAGACAAAACAAAACTTTAGCCCCAGAACCTGACACCTCTGCACAACAGCTCCCACCTCCTGAACCTGCTCCCTTGCAGAGTATGACACACGCTCAATGTGAATAATTTTGGCCTTGAATTTACCAGCAACATCCAGTCGACTAAAATTGAGTACCTCGATTTAATTTTGTATTTTTCACGTTCAGGCACGATCATGTCAGAGACATATTTCAAAAAAGTAGATTGCAATAGCTTTATACATTTTAATAGTAATCATTATTATAGCTGGAAAAAGAACGTACCCTATGGGCAATTTAGGCATATTAGACGTAATTGTAGCACTATAGAGAGCTACAAATCTCAGTCTATTATATTGAAGGATAGATTCCTTGAGAAAGTATTTCCCTTAGAACTAATACAAAGAGGCTATCTTAGAGCCTTACATGATGACCTCCTATTTTTCACAAAAAAAGAATATAACTATTAAAAAGAAACCAGATGATGACACCAACACTCCTTTGTTTATCACTGGGTTCAGTAGCGAACACTGAGAGATTAAAAGAATTATTCACAATCATTGGCCCATCATATGTGACGATCCATACCTAAAAGATCATATATCCTCCAAACCTAAAATAGTGTTTAGAAGGGCCCCCACACTTAAAACTAAACTAGCACCAAGTAAAATTGTCAGAGACAAATTAAATCTAAATACTGTAACCATGGCTAACAATACCATTAATAGAAAATTTTGGGGTAATTTCTTGCCCCAAAGTGGGGTATTTAAATGCCATAAATTGAGATGCAGTATGTGTAAAATAGTGAAGAGTGGCACAAAAACCTTCCAATCAAACTACACAGGAGAACAATTCAAAATAAAAAAAATGCCTAACATGTGAGTCTACATATGTAGTTTACCTCATTCACTGCTCATGTGGGGTTCAATACGTAGGCCGCACCTGCCGCAAAATAAAGAAACGATGGAGTGAACACATCTATATCTATACCCTTATTATTATTATTATCAGGTATTTGTAGAGCGCCAACAGATTCCGCAGCGCTGTAAACATAGTCGGTGTACAGGATAGCTTTTGTAGGGGTCAAGTGGGTAGAGGGCCCTGCCAAGAGTTTCACTGTTGTAGTCGGCTCTTATGAAGCGATCTGTAAACAGCTGGGCCCATAGGCTTACAATCTAAGGGGTTCAAGGGGAAAGCAATGGTGTTAGGAAAGGTTAGTGTTGGTTGTATGCATCCCTGAATAGTAGAGTTTTTAGGGAGTGCTTGAAGCTGTTAAAACTAGGGGAGAGTCTTATGGAGCAAGGCAGGGAATTCCACAAGATGGGGGCCAGTCTGGAGAAGTCCTGTAAACGTGAATGTGAGGAAGTAACAAGAGAGGAGGAGAGGAGGAGATCCTGAGCTGATCGAAGGGGATGGGGGGGAGAGTATCTAGAGACAAGTTCTGAGATGTAGGGGGGAGCAGTGCAGTTGAGAGCTTTATATGTCAGGGTGAGGATTTTATGTTTAATCCTAGAGGCAAGAGGAAGCCAGTGAAGGGATTGGCAGAGAGGTGCAGCAGATGAAGAGCGACGAGTAAGGAAGATGAGCCTGGCAGAGGCATTCATAATGGATTGTAAAGGAGCTATGCGGCAGCTAGGTAGACCAGAGAGGACGGAATTGCAGTAGTCGAGGCGGGAAAGGATGAGAGAGTGGATTAAAATCTTGGTTGTATCTTGTGTAAGGAAATGTCTAATTTTAGCAATGTTTTTAAAGTGGAAGCGGCAGGCTTTAGCCAAGGACTGAATGTGAGCAGTGAAGGAAATATCTGAGTCAAGCATGCGGGTAGGGGTAATGATGGAATTATCAACAGTTATAGAAATTTTGGGGGTGGAGACATTGGAAGAAGAGGGAAAAAAAAGGAGTTCAGTTTTGGAGAGATTTAGCTTAAGGTAGTGAGAGGACATCCAAGATGAGATGTGATAAAGACAGTTAGTGACACGGTTTAGTAAGGAAGGAGGTAGGTCTGGTGCAGAGAGGTAGATTTGGGTGTCATCGGCATACAAATGGTATTGAAACCCATGGGACTTTATTAAGGAACCTAGTGACGACGTGTAGATTGAAAAGAGAAGGGGACCAAGGACAGAGCCTTGAGGTGCCCCAACGGAAAGTGGTAATGGGGCAGAGGATGCTCCGGAGAAGGCTACACTAAATGTACGGTTAGTCAGATAGGAAGAGAGCCACGAGAGAGCTGTGTCACAGATGCTGAATGATTGGAGGGTTTGGAGAAGAAGAGGGTGGTTGACAGTGCCAAAGGCTACAGACAGGTCAAGGAGGAAAAGCAGAGAGAAGTGGCCTTTGGATTTTGCTGTAAGTAGGTCATTGGTAACCTTGATAATTGCTGTCTCTGTAGAGTGATGGGAATGAAATCCAGATTGCAGTGGGTCAAGAAGAGAGTTTAGTGTAAGGAAATGGGATAGACGTGCGTAAACTAGCTTTTCAAGGAGCTTTGAGGCAAGAGGGAGTAGGGAAATAGGGCAGTAATTGGAAGGGGAGGTTGGATGAAGGGAAGGTTTTTTGAGGATAGGTGTGACCAGTGCATGTTTTAGAGATGAGGGAAATATACCAGTGCTGAGGGAGAGGTTGAAAATGTGTGTGAGTATGGGGGTGAGGGTAGAAGAGAGGGAGGGGAGTAGCTGTGAGGGGATGGGGTCGAGGGGACAGGTAGTGAGGTGGGAGGACAGTATAAGGGCAGAAACTTCATCCTCATTAACAGGGGCAAAAGAGCTGCATTTTTGGATATTTGGGTTTTGGGTGATCGTGAGCTTTTGAGGGGGTGGGAGATTGGAAGTATGTTGAGAGCTGATTTCACTTCTGATGGAGTCAATTTTGTTTTTGAAGTGGCTTGCAAAATCTTGAGCTGAGAGAGAGTTTGTGTTAGGAGGTGGGGGTGGGCGGAGAAGAGTGTTGATCTTGGAGAACAGACGTTTAGGGTTAGAGGAAAGAGTAGAGATGAGATTAGAAAAACATTGTTGCTTATAAAGATTAAGGGCAGAATAGTAGGAGTTCAGGATGAACTTGTAGTGAAGAAAGTCAGCTGAACTCCAAGATTTCCTCCAATGTCGCTCAGCAGTACGGGAGCATCTGCGTAGGTATCGTGTCAGAGGAGTATGCCAGGGCTGAGGATGAGAGTGTGGTTTCTGAGCTAAGGTTGGAGGGGCCAGAGTGTCAATGACCGATGTAAGGGTGGAATTATACTGGCAGATAGATTGGTCAGGGCAGGAAAAGGAGGTGATGGATGAGAGGAGAGGTTTGAGAGAGCTAGCGAGCTGATGCAGATCTAGTGACTTAGTGCTTCTGTGAAGTTTGGTGTGAGGGGTAGAGGGAGGGGGAGTTGTAGGTAGGGAAGTTATGTTGCAAGTTAGGAGATGATGGTTAGAGAGAGGTCAGAGAGAGATGAATCTATACCCTTCATGTACATATAGAGTATTTAATTAGTTAACACATATTATGAATACATTTTCCAATCTCAATTCCCCACACTCCTCCCCTTTTCTCTAATAAGTGATTTAGTTCACTTGACCATATATTTCTATGACACTTATCCTACCACTATTAATGACTAATTCACCTGTTTTATCTCAGATATTAAAAGGCCAATTTTATTTAGGTAATACACTACCTCCTTATCCAATAGGAATCAATTTGAATATCATTATGCTACTAATCACATCAAGATTCCCTCGATACCTCTATCACTATGAATGCCTTAATGCCTACCACTATAGTAGGCCCTATCATACCATATTATAGATGTACATAGGACTAACAAAGATAAGGAGTATCCACTCATATCACTTCTGGTCGCATCTTACATGATATGACATTAGATATAGTTGAACACTGGAGTAGTCTACTCCATGGATCTATTGGGTCCGACATACGGGACTGTTTCATTCACTAATGATGGTCATTGAATATGGCTACTTATCACTATGTACATTAGTCCACAATTATCATTCATTCTCACAATTGTTTGTTATCCATATATTCATTACATCACACTTATCACATCTGTATTGTAGTATATGAATATTTTGTTAGTATATGTGCATCCTAACAGGGACTATATTACTAATTCTCACAATTTTTACTCTGTTGTACCATTTATAGCAGTGCAACCTTATATAGATATACAATTGTTTATTTCCACCTACACAAGAATAGTTTGTATTTATGTACCACTAATTTGTGTGTATCAGACAGTACACTGATCACATTTGCATTGTGAGCATATGGTTATCCTAACAGGGATTATATTACTACTTATTACACTTATATACCATATATAGCAGTTTAGCCTTATATAGATATACCATTGTCTATATCCACCTGTTTAAGAGGTGTGTGTGTTTGTGCACCACTGACTTGTGTATATTGCACACTTACATATACAGATCTACTCGGCGTGTGTTTGGTTGTGTGCGGGTGTGTGTACATTTAGTGCACATTCACATTTGCCACACAACCCCCACTCACTCCTTTCAGTTCATTTGAATAAATTATTTATCATTTTATTTTATTTTATTATATTATACTTAGTTCTACAAGGTCGCCCCCTATTTTCATACTTATCCTAAGGATAATTAAACTAACCAAAAGAAAATATATTACCAATTGTATCAAAGGTTAATAGAATACATACAATAATACGAGTTAAACAGAGAACAAAATAAGACTCTTAAAGCCTGTATAAATCTACCTAGGATTGTTAGGCATAAAAGCTAGTGGCATGTTTAGAATTGTGACAACATTCTGGATATATAAAATAGGATGAAAAAAACAAGAGAAGACAGGTGCAGCCCGGCTCAAGTGAAAGACGTTTAATAAGCAAATGCACACACAGCTAAGTGGCAACTTACAGGAATAAAAAGAATAATCAGCATGTCAATGTATCTGCTCATGTAGTGGTTCCGGAATACTCGGGATCCAAATGTTTTCAACCACCTCGGTTGATGCTATACCAAGTCTGGGGATTGAGCTGGGATGGATCAATATGGAGCCGATTTGGAGAGTGCAGAGACACAACGTGAAAAATCTACGCGTGTTTCGTCCGAGTTTGTGGTGATCTCAATAAACTAATTTTCCCATTAGGCTGTGTATCTCATGAAGTAAACAGAACAGCACATAAGTTAGATCCCAATCAGTAATCTTGATGCTTTCAGCAAACAAACATAAAGTGTCTATAGATCCAAAAGAGTAGCCCCAGCTTGCAAATCAGATTGCAAACAGCAGACTTGATGCTTTAAGTAAATGTAAAGTGTATTTAAAAACAAGACAGCAGACCCAGCATTCACTTTAAATCCCAAACAGTAGCCTTGATGTTTTCAGCAGCATAAAAAGACTAAATCCAAAAATAGGATAGTTTCACACTCAAGCGGTAATCCAACATTCAAGATTATTTGGAAGTACTAGTTTAATATGCAGTTGGTTTTCAGCAGAGAAAAACCTTGTGGGATTTTACAAACAGCATAGGATCATTTTATTTTGAGATCCCTACACCTCACCATCAGGTGAAACCGGCTTTTATTCATTATTTTTGCCATACACAGTGAAACATCTTCACACCCGCTGAGCGCCTGATACCAGTACTGTGTATATATACAATAGGATATTTGTTAGATCCCAACAGGACCAGATACCATTTAAATGGTGACAAAGAAATAGAAAAGGGAAAGAAAAGACACATCTATTCCCAAAAGTTTATCAAATCATACCTGGAGTTTAAGCCCTGGGGAATACGTGTACCCAATTTAAATATCCAGTACATCTCACATTTTGCCAGAATCTGTTCTAAGTTGCCCCCTCTCTTAGGAGGTCTGGCTTTTTCAATAGCACACCATCTGAAAGTATGAAGCCTACTATCATGTTTGTTGGCAAAGTGCTGTACCAGTGGAGTGGAGGATTTGCCTAATGTTATTGTTGATAGATGCTCCATGATATGTGATTTTATATTTCTGGTCATGAGACCAAAGTATTGTACGTGACACCTGGTGCACTCAATGAGATATAACACATAAATTGAGGTGCAATCCAGGCACAATTGTATATCAAAACTCTCCCCTGTAACTACAGATTTGAAACTACTGGTCACATTTACATATTCACAAGGTTTACACCTGGTGTGTCCACACCCGAACATACCCACATGTGTTATCCAGGAGCTAGCAGGTTCAGTGGCTGACTTTAGCTGTGAAGGGGAAAGGATTGAACCTAGGATACAGCATTTCTTGTAAGAACATCTTATAACCCTCGTTACAACTTCTGTTAGACTATCATCTGTTGCCAAAAGAGCGAAATGTTTTTAAAAATCCCACATATTTGCTAGTGTATTTAGGTGTATTTATAGGCATTTGAGGTTTGGGAAACTTTGCCCTCTCCTGGTAGGAATGTATATCCCATCAGTAACAAGCTCATGGACTCTCACCACCTATATGAAAGAAATAATAAATAGATACTGGTATATATTGAAGGAGGGTAATAAGAATGTACCCTGTTTCCAGAAACCACCAATGGCATATAAAAGAAACAAAAATCTTAAAAATGTATTGGTCAAAGCGGATATTGGGAGTAAAAAATGATCAGATATAGGCTACATAATGAGTGAGAATGTGGGATGTTACCCTTGTTTGGGTTGCTCTAGATGTAACTCTTTAATAAAAGGTGCTATATTTGAACAGCTAAGATCAGGTAAAATATACAGGATAATGGATTATTTAACTTGTGAGCCCTGTTATGTGGTATATTTAATCAAATGCCCATGTTCCAACATTTACATTGGGGAGACTACCAGAAAGGCACGTGACCGTTTCCAGGAGCCTAAATCCAATATAAGATGCAGACATTTGGAAGCCCTAGTATCTTCATAATTCTTGGAGGCAGGGCATTCGATAAGTCAGTTAAGGTGGCCAATTAATTAACAAGTAGAGTTGTGACAGAGAGGAGGAAACAGGGAATTAATGTTAAAGAGAAAATAATTATGTTTGATATCTACATTAAACTCCTTTACATCAAATGGTATGATTAGAGACTATGATGTATAAGTATTTTTGTAATACTTCTTTTTCTTGGTGTACATAGCATGTAATAATGCCCTCTAGAGACAGAAGTATTAAAAGAAATAAGAAGGTAACACACTGACCACTAGATGGCGTAAGTAGAAGTGTGTTTTAGTAACTTAGTAACTTTTTTAATTCAAATCAGGTGTAGTAACCTTGTAATTACTAGTCTTAGGTTGTTATATATAGAGATACTTTGAGCATTGTGTTTTATGGCATGACTAAGGGTGGATAACCCAAACGTTGCTGTGGACAAGGATTAAGGAATTAGTCTTCCCTACCACTAGGAGGAGGCAAACATTTTCAAGCCTCAGGAACTCTATAAAACCCCTCTCACCTGACTGGAATCTCAGTCTGGCGTATAGCCAAACAAATAGGTAGGAAAAGAATCAAGAGCAAATAAATATTAGCAGTGAAAAAAGATGTGTGTAAGAAAAAAAAACAACACCAGAAAAACCCAGGGCAGGGTCTCATGGACTCTCACCACCATGAAAGAAATGAATTTATCAGGTAACCATAAATTATATTTTCTTTCATACAGGTGGTGAGAGTCCGCGATCCATTACTCCTGTTAACTAATACCCAAATAGTGGAGTTAACGAGTAATGAAACATAAAGGGTGGAATTTAAAAAACATCTTTTTTCACTGAAAAACTATAACTACAAACCCAATAAAACTAAAAATAAGCAAAAACCATGCAATGAAAAAATAATCAAGAAGCAAATAATTATCCTGAGACAACTACCTGAAGGATCTTCCTACCAAAGACAGCCTCAGAAGAAGCAAACAAAAATAAACCCACCAAAATGGTAGAATTCAAGAAAAAATAACTGCCTTGCAAAGTTGGGCAACTGAAGCCTCATTCCTAAAAGGCAAAAAAATGGCAATCAATCTAATAAAATGAGCAGAAATACATTAAGATGGAGGCTAATATGTCTCCAAAAAACATTATGGAACAGAAGTCTCAACCAAGAAAACAAAGAAATGGCAGAAGCTTACCTGCTATCATCTGATTGGCCACAAATGTGCAGGGGGGCGGCATTGCACAAGCATTTCTAGTGATGAAATGTTTGTGCAATGATAAATGCCGACAGCGTTATCGATGTGCAGCGGACAAGATTAATTTCCACTAAATACATAGGTTCAAATGGAAAAGCCTGCAAAACCTTTAACACAGAGATAAGATTCCAGGGAGGCGAGATTAGCTTGAGCACAGGCTTAATTTGTGCCAAAGCATGAACAAAACCACGAAAGACAGGAAGATTATCAATCTTCCTAAGAAGTCTGCCCTTTCAAGAACTGCAGATAGGCCCTTTTCCAAAAAAATCCTGTAAGAACTGCAAAGTTCTAGGCATTCTAAAAGAATGCCAGGAAAACCTTGAACCATACACCAAGAAATAAAAGCCTTCCAAAGCTTATGATAAATCTTTCTTGTCACAGGCTGGCAAGCCTGGATCAAAGTTCCAGTCACAGAATCAGCCATCAAGCTTAGAGATTTGAGATCTGTATGGAAAAACTGACCTTGAAAAAGAAGGTCTGGTCATAGAGGAAGAGGCCAAGAAGAACAACTAGACATCTGAACCAGATCTGCATACCAAATCCTGCATTGCGTGTGCAATGTTAAATTCCTACAGTGTATGCTGTCAGCATGCAGAGATGTCTGTCAGACATGATACGCTACAGCGTATCATGTCGGACAGACATTGAAAAATCCCAAGGACTTATGTGTGCTATCCTGGAGCATGCAGACCTGAAGGCTGATACGCAGTAACATTTTTAACTAAAACCCTGCGCCAAAATAAACGACACATGCAAAAAAATTAAAGGAGAAAAACTGTTAGAAAAAGTTTCTGTCCCAAGGCTATATACATAATAAATATAAAATAATAACTTCCCAAACAAGGCTACAGAGTGTCATATAATAAAAAAAAAGATACTTAACACTCCTCTACTAGTGTGAAACCAGTACTGAACCATACCAACAGAGTGTTCTTCAGTAAAGATTCATTACCCATTAAAACTTTTTTTTTTTTAATTGTACACACCTATAGTGGCAGGGTAATCTAAATAGTATGTTTTAAGTGAAGATTTAAATCTATTTTTACTATTACTAAAATGCCTTGCTAAACAGCCGGGTGATATTTTTTTATTTTAAAATAGTCTATAGTTTTTAATAAACTGATGCACAAAACTATTGGGGCCAAATTTACCAGTGGAGCAGAAATGTTTGCGTACAAGCGAAAAGGGGTTTATTACGTTGTTTGCACTTGTTGGACTTATTGCTCTTATTACGAGTTTAAAGGAAACAAGATCGTTTGAGCACAATCACGATTTACGCTAAAATAATAACCGCGTCCTTAGAGCTCTGGTTAACTGTTTCAAGAAACTAAAAAGTGTCACAAAACACATGAAAAACACATTAGAAAGTACAGTATTTGCACAAAAAAAGTTATAAGAGCTCAAAGATATGAGGTCTCAGATGTTAGAAAAAATGAGCTTGTAGGGTTAGGGCGATAAAAACAGTTTACTTTAAACTCACAATACAAGCGCAACCCGACAAGTGCAAAAAGCTTACTTCTAGCACAGTTAAAGTGATGGTAAATTTGCCTCCAGAACATCACATATTCTGAAAGCTTTTCTCCTAACTAGCATATCAAAATGCTTATCTAGTTCTAAAGTCAAATACACTTTTTCTTCGAATGAGTTTTTATTGAGGTTAAGCATATGAACATATATTAACATACTGACAAGAATTGTAAATACATAAAGTTACAGTAGTCAGGAGAAACTGGATGACTTGCAAAATAGAAGTGGTATACAAGTAGCTGTCTGTCTGTATTGTCTTGAAACCTCATTTTTTTAAAATAATTATTAGCTTATGATCATAGCTATTTTACTGGCCCCAAGAGGACATTGGATGAAGAAAAACATAAGTGTATGATAGCTACTGTTAAAGGACCATAGTACCCAAATGTAGAAATTCTTGAAAGTGATGCAGTATAGCTGTAAAAAGCTGACTAGAAAATATCACCTGAACATCTCTATGTAAAAAAGAAAGATATTTTACCTCAAAAGTTCCTCAGTCCATTGTAAAGGATTTCTAAGCAGCATATCAGTATGTCTGTCCCGGGACAGCCGAAGGGATGAGCCTTGTGCACTCTCATGTTATTTCCCTATTCAGTGTAAGGAAGTTTACAATGAAATCTCATGAGAGTTAAGTCAAATCTCATGAGATCACAGTAAAAGAGTTCATGACCTCAGCGCTGCTGATGCTGATTGGCTGCTGTTCATTCTTTCATTTTTTATTTTTATTTTTACATGCAGCTGGGCTGCAGCTGAGTATAACTTTTTACACAGAACTTACTCTGCTGAGCTGAGGAAATTTTGAGGTAAAATATCTTTCTATTTTACATAGAGATGCTCAGGTGATATTTTCCTGTCAGCTTTTTCCAGTTATACTGCACCAGTTTCAAGTGATTTAGCATATGAGTATTATGTCCCTTTAAGGCCCAGAAGGGGAGAATACAAGATACAACAATATACTAATAATAGAAATGTTGCTGAAATTATGTTGTGGTTGAGCGGGTAAGCACCGCTCAATCAAATAAAATAGGGTATAGGGTGGTTTAGGGGGGCGGACTCTCTCGTGGGTTTAATGGTACCAAGGGCTCTGCAGGTAAATTAGTTCCAGCATATGCAGTAATAGTCAATCGCTGATATAGGTGCCTAGTTCACAGAAATACATACATTTGCGTCTGTGTGTGTTTTACCTTAATTACTAGTTACAAATATAGTACATAGACAATGGAACCATAGAGGAAGGTTACAGGCTGTAACATCAGTTGTCAACATACACCCAGCAAGCTTAAGCAATCCTGATAATATGAAATATACATACTCTAGATAAGCTTTCTGTTAATCCTATACTATAAAAGGCCAAGTGTGTTTGTCCAAGCTGTCATGCGCAGTAGAGACTGCACGCGAGGACAAACACACCTGGCCTTCTGAACTGCAGACTCAGAGTGACTGAGTAGCGTGCCGGGCCGCCGGGCATGATGTGGGCGTGGCATGGGCGGGCCAGGTGGGACGTGGGTGGGGTCGGGCGGGGCAGTGAAAGGCCGTGCGGAGAGCTCAAATGAGGGGAGAGAGGTGGTAGGGAAAACATGATAAATGGGAGAGAGAGATCAAGAGGGGGGATAGAGAGAGCAAAAGAGAGGGGGAGGTAGAACAAAAGAAAGGGGAGAGAGAGATCAAATGAGGGGAGATAGAGACAGCAAAATAGAGGGGGAGGGAGAGCAAAGAAAGGGGAGAGAGAGATCAAAAGAGGGGAGATAGAGAGAGCAAAAGAGAGGGAGAGAGACAGCAAAAGAGAGGGGGAGGGAGAGCAAAAAAAAAGAGGAGAGAGAGATCAAAAGAGGGGAGATAGAGAGAGCAAAAGAGAGGGGGGAGAACAAAAGAAAGGGGAGAGAGAGAGCTAAAGAGGGGAGATAGAGAGAGTAAAAGAGAGGGAAGAGAGACAGCAAAAGAGAGGGGGGAGAGAGTGCAAAAGAGAGGAGGGAGAGTGCAAAAGAAGGAAGAGAGAGAGCATAAGAGAGGGGAGAGAGAGAACATAAAAGAGGGGGGGAGAGAGAGCACAAGAGAGGGGGAGAGAGACAGCAAAGGAGAGGGGGAGAGAGACAGCAAAAGAGAGAGGGGGAAGAGAGCAAAATAAAGGGGAGAGAGAGACCGCAAAAGAGAGAAGGGAAAGAGAGTTAAAGAAAGGGGAGAGAGGGAGCAAAAGAGAGGGGGGATAGAGAGAGCAAAAGAGAGGGGGGAGAGAGAGCAAAAAAGGGGGAAGGGGAGAGAGAGAGAAAAAGAGGGGGGATAGAGAAAGCAAAAGAGGGGGGATAGAGAGAGCGAAAGAGAGGGAGAGAGAGGGGGGAGACAGCAAAAGAAAGGGGGAGAGAGACAGCAAAAGAGAGGGGGAGAGAGAGCAAAAGAGAGGGGGGAGAGAGAGAGCAAAAGAGGGGAGAGAGAGCAAAAGAGAGCAAAACAGAGAGCAAAAGAGAGGGGAGAGAGAGCAAAAGAGAGGGGGAGAGAGAGAGCATAAGAGCAAAAGAGATGGGGGAAAGAGAGCAAAAGAAAGGGGAGAGAGAGACAGCAAAAGAGGAGGGAAAGAGAGCAAAATAAAGAGGAGAGAGAGAGCAAAAGAGGGGTGGGAGAGAGAGAGCAAAATAGGGGGAATGGAGACAGCAAAAGAGAGGGGGAGAGACAGCAAAAGAAAGGGGGGAGATAGCAAAAGAAAGGGGGAGAGAGAGAGCAAAAGAGGGGAGATAGTGAGAGCTAAAGAGAGGGAGGGAGAGAGCTAAAGAGGGGGGATAGAGAGAGCAAAAGAGAGGAGGAGAGAGAGCAAAAGAGAGGAGGAGAGAGAGCAAAAGAGAGGGGGAGAGAGAGAGAGAGCAAAAGAGAGGGGGGAGAGCGCAAAGAGAGGGGGAAAGAGAGCGCAAAAGAGGGAGGAAAAAGAGAGGGGAGAGAGAGCAAAATAGAGGGGGGAGAGAGAGAGCGCAGAAGAGAAGGGGGGATAGAGAGAGAGCAAGGGGTGGAACCGCTGTACTGCAAAAATTGGCCCGTGTACACGGGCTTTAGGACTAGTAGAATATAAATTACACATATGGTACATAATCTGGCAAGAAATAAAGCTCATAGGGAATAGGAGGGGGTGGCTGCTACTGATAAAATGACTGTAAAATAACTTTCTGGGAAAATAGCAAGTTTACAATACATTTTACATCTATTTTCAAATGTGGCAAATAAATACTTGATATTTACAATGACAGAATATAACATCTGTTGTGTGAGGCTACTCAAAACTAAACACAGCAGGGTAGACCATAGTGCCTCGGCCGCCGACAAAAGGGCCACCAGTGGTATTAGTGAGTAGTATATCATACCTTAACTGCCTCTATATAAAAATAGAGAAATTCTAGAGCTTATGCATAAGCATTGAGGTTATTAGTGCCCTTAGCAAAAGGAGAGTACAAAATGTACTGATGATCTTTAGGTATAACAGGTGTCTTAAGGCACGGTGAGCACAGCATTTAAGTGAATGTATGTCCACCTTTATATTTGTATCTGGGTTATACAGCGTATTATAATATATTGTTCCATTTCATGACAAACTAGTATTAATGACTGCTTATAAAATACATACATCTTAGGAATAAAGGATAGCATTACTAAATCTGACCTGTAGAATTGGGAAAACTAACTTTTAGCAGCTACCATGGTGAATACATAAAACAACAACGTAATTACAAGCTTAAATTACGCAATTCTAGTTCCCATATATTAAAGGGGAAAGGGCTCAGGCATGAATTGATAAACTATCCAGCCCCTTTTTTTGAATAGAGGAACCCTGTTACTGGTTGAAAGTCCTGAATAAGGGTAGTTATTTTGGGATGCCAGCTAGACCTCTCTTCTAACCAATGACCCATTAATGCATACACCAGATCTTCGAGTGAGGATATGCGCAGGGTCACTTTGGGCCGCATCTCCCATCCACTGCTGTGTGTCTGGGGAGCTGTAACTATCCAAATTCTCCAGCTCGTTGTTTATCAGCGTTTTCTCTATTGGGTCAGTAGCCACTCTCAGCTCCCGGATTAGTGCCTGTTAGTAGCTGTCCAGCGATGTTATTAGGTTGCGTAGTAGGCTGATGATTTGCATCTCCATATTTGTACGTAAGGCTGTTTCATATGAATTCTTCCAGGCAGATTTCCAAGCACGGGAGCGTGCAATGATTAATTTACATGGGGCGCATGGTGAGGCTCCGATTGGCTAAATGAGCTGTCAGTCAAAGAAGCCTAAGCAAAAATTGTTGAGAAAGGCTTCATTAAATGAGGTAACGTAGCCTGATGAAAATGCTGAGAATTAAAACTACATTTGGAACTAAATAAGCATATTGATATGCTAGTTAGGAGAAGAGCTTTCAGAATATGTGAAGTTCTGGAGGCAAATTTACCATCACTTTAACACTCGAGCGGGAGCGTTAAATAGCGCTCGGAGCTTGATAAATATGCCCCTTAGTGTCTCTGTGGTCGTAAGGTATAAAGATGGTAGGAATATCAGTCTGAAAATGTAGACAGACACGTATGAATACATAAAGTCTAGTAAGCAAACCGGATAGACATGATAGACACCAGCACATATAGAGAGTGAAACATAACAGAGTCCCACGGTTTTCTATCAAAATTTGCTTCAATAATGTTTTTTTTTATTTTTATTAGAATAACCACACATCTTATATTGTACCCATAAAGGATTGTGTCATTCTTATAAAATGTATTCTGAAAATCTTTCAGTTAAAGGCAATAAGAAACAGTTTTAAAATAACTTAGCAAATATAAAACTCGTTTAACCTTATACTTTCATGAGGTAAGTTCAGTTTACTTCTTCCCTTATATGGAGAACTAAGGCAACACCCTATTTCCTTGTTTTATAATCACCGGCTGCCTTCAGATTTATCTTTTCAGAAAAAGAATGTGGTGTAAACTCAGTGCACCTTAAACTTGCTGGGTCATGCTAGATTACGTCTGCCTATACAAGGATGACATACGCACCCAGTTTCCAATTAAAATAGCTGGATGATGTAAGAATTTCTGCATTTAACTGGGATACAAATTCAAGGGCAAATTAATTTTGTAGTATATATAAGATCACTAGCTAGAGATAATATAAATTATACCTGGTGAAACCTGAATATAATGTTACAGGGACATTCTAAAAATAAATGTACATGCCCCAAATTATTATAACGGAATTCTGG
This sequence comes from Bombina bombina, assembly GCF_027579735.1. Lineage (NCBI taxonomy): Eukaryota > Metazoa > Chordata > Amphibia > Anura > Bombinatoridae > Bombina > Bombina bombina. The sequence goes on from NC_069507.1 coordinate 100,742,335, forward strand.
GGAACAAAATGTTAATTATAAAGTCACTCTTAATTATATGCAGTTGTTATTAGCACAATATGAATGTATTTTATTGGTTAAAGTAAATATTTGAGATTTTTATAAAAACAACTTTGCAATATATATATTATTTTACCCCGTTCTCATGTAATTTAACTCTGAAGATTGAGGATTTTCTAATTCTCAGAACTTGAAATGCATTCTACTTGCTTGTCAAGGCTAACCCTGCTACATACATTTCTCTAACTGGCTTTAACCGATGATAACTGCAAAACTATCGCCTAGATTTAGAGATTTGTCTGTAAAGACCCTTTTTTTTCCAGCGCACCCTTAAGACAACGCTGGTATTTAGAGTTGTCTGAATGGCTGTGTTAGCCTCAGAAAAGGGAGCGTTGAGCATAATTTAGCTCCACTTCAACTCTCAATACCAGTTGCCTACGGTAGCGGTAAGCTGGAAAAACGTGCTCGTGCACGATATCCCCATAGGAAACAATGGGGCTGAGCTGGCTGAAAAAAAAACTAACACCTGCAAAAAAGCAGCGTTCAGCGCCTAAAGCAGCCACATTGTTTCCTATGGGGAAACACTCTCTAAGTCTACACCTAACACCCTAACATGAACCCCGAGTCTAAACACCCCTAATCTTACACTTATTAACCTCTAATCTGCCGCCCCCGCTATCACTGACACCTGCATTATATTATTAAACCCTAATCTTCCGCTCCGGACACCGCCGCAACCTACATTATCCCTATGAACCCCTTATCGGCTGTCCCTAACATCGCCGACACCTATATTATATTTATTACCCCCCAAATCTGCCCCCCCAATGTCGCCACCACCTACCTACACTTATTAACCCCTAATCTGCCGACCCGACCTCGCCGCCACTATAATAAATGTATTAACCCCTAAACCGCCGCACTCCTGCCTCGCAAACACTATAATAAATTGTATTAACCCCTAATCTACCCTCCCTAACATTGCGGCCACCTACCTACAACTATTAACCCCTAATCTCCCGCCCCCAACGTCGCTGCTACTATAATAAAGTTATTAACCCCTAAACCTAAGTCTAACCCTAACCCTAACACCCCCCTAACTTAAATATAATTTAAATTAAACAAACTAAATTTACTATAATTAAATAAATTATTCCTTTTTAAAACTAAATACTTACCTATAAAATAAACCCTAATATAGCTACAATATAACTAATAGTTACATTGCAGCTATTTTAGGATTTATATTTATTTTACAGGCAACTTTGTATTTATTTTAACTAGGTACAATAGCTATTAAATAGTTAATAACTATTTAATAGCTACCTAGTTAAAATAATTACAAAATTACCTGTAAAACAAATCCTAACCTAAGTTACAAATACACCTAACACTAGACTATCAATAAATTAATTAAATAAATTACCTACAATTATCTAAACTAAAATACAATTAAATAAACTAAACTATAGTACAAAAAATAACAAACACTAAAATACAAAAAATAAAAAAAGAATTACAAGAAGTTTAAACTAATTACACCTAATCTAAGCCCCCTAATAAAATAAAAAAGCCCCCCAAAATAATAAAATGCCCTACCCTATCCTAAATTAAAAAAGTAATCAGCTCTTTTACCAGCCCTTAAAAGGGCTTTTTGCGGGGCATTGCCCCAAAGTAATCAGCTCTTTTACCTGTAAATAAAAATACAATCCCCCCCCAACATTACAACCCACCACCCACATACCCCTACTCTAAAACCCACCCAAACCCCCTTAAAAAACCTAACACTAACCCCCTGAAGATCTCCCTACCTTGAGTCGTCTTCACTCAGCCGAGCCGAATTCTTCATCCAAGCGGGGAAGAAGAGGTCCTCCATCCGATTGAAGTCTTCATCCAAGCGGGGCAGAAGAGGTCTTCCATCCGATTGAAGTCTTCATCCAAGCGGCATCTTCTGATTGGAACAGCCAATAGAATGCAAGGTCAATACGATTGGCTGATTGGATCATCCAATCGGATTGAACTTAAATCTGATTGGCTGATTGCATCAGCCAATCAGATTTTTCCTACCTTAATTCTGATTGGCTGATAGAATCCTATCAGCCAATCAGAATTCGAGGGACGCCATCTTGGATGAAGTCATTTAAAGGAACCGTCATTCGTCGTTCAGTCGTCTGCCAGGATGGATGTTCCGCGTCGGAGGTCTTCAGGATGCTGCCGCTCTGCTCCGGATGGATGGTGGGTTGTAATGTTGGGGGGGATTGTATTTTTATTTACAGGTAAAAAAGCTGATTACTTTGGGGCAATGCCCCGCAAAAAGCCCTTTTAAGGGCTAATAAAAGAGCTGATTACTTTTTTTAATTTAGGATAGGGTAGGGCATTTTATTATTTTGGGGGGCTTTTTTATTTTATTAGGGGGCTTAGATTAGGTGTAATTAGTTTAAACTTCTTGTAATTCTTTTTTATTTTTTAGTGTTTGTTATTTTTTTACTATAGTTTAGTTTATTTAATTGTATTTTAGTTTAGATAATTGTAGGTAATTTATTTAATTAATTGATTTATTGATAGTGTAGTGTTAGGTGTATTTGTAACTTAGGTTAGGATTTATTTTACAGGTAATTTTGTAATTATTTTAACTAGGTAGTTATTAAATAGTTATTAACTATTTAATAGCTATTGTACCTAGTTAAAATAAATGCAAAGTTGCCTGTAAAATAAATATAAATCCTAAAATAGCTAAAATGTAACTATTAGTTATATTGTAGCTATATTAGGGTTTATTTTATAGGTAAGTATTTAGTTTTAAATAGGATTAATTTATTTAATGATAGTAAATTTAGTTCGTTTAATTTAATTTAAATTATATTTAAGTTAGGGGGGTTTTAGGGTTAGGGTTAGACTTAGGTTTAGGGGTTAATAACTTTATTATAGTAGCGGCGATGCTGGGGGCGGCAGATTATTGGTTAATAATTATAGGTAGGTGGCGGCGATGTTAGGGAGGGCAGATTAGGGGTTAATACAATTTATTATAGTGTTTGCAAGGCAGGAGTGCAGCGGTTTAGGGGTTAATACATTTATTATAGTGGCGGCGACGTTCGGTCGGCAGATTAGGGGTTAATAAGTGTAGGTAGGTGGCGGCGACCGGGGGGGGCAGATTAGGGGGTAATAAATATAATATAGATGTCGGCGATGTTAGGGGCAGCAGATTAGGTGTTCATAGGTGTAATGTAGGTTGCGGCGGTGTCTGGAGCGATTAGGGGTTAAAAAAAATTATTATAGGGTTGCGATGTGGGGAGGCCTCGGTTTAGGGGTTCATAGGTAGTTTATGGGTGTTAGTGTACTTTACAGCACAGTAGTTAAGAGCTTTATGTTCCCGCGTTAGCCCATAAAACTCTTAACTACAGACTTTTTTTTGTGGTTGGAGTCTTGTCGGTAGAGGGTCTACCGCTCACTTCTTCCAAGACTCGTAATGCCAGCATTAGGCAAATCCCATAGAAAAGATAGGATACGCAATTGACGTAAGGGGATCTGCAGTAGCCTTGAGTCTCGGAAAGAAAGTGAGCGGTAGACCCTTTCTTGGCTGACTCTAAATACCAGCGGACATTAAAAAGCAGCGTTAGGACCCCTTAGCGCTGCTTTTTAACCCTAACGCAGAACTCTAAATCTAGGCGTATGTATTTTATGCTAACTTTATAACTGTGGCCAGTCTTGTTGTCTGTAGACTCTAGCCCGTATTGGCTCCTCCAAATAAGGTAAATGGTGGGCAGTAAAAATGATCCATTTCTGTTATGTTGCTATAATATAACATATCAGCTAAATCTAAAGAGTCTTAAAAAAAATTAACACCCTTTAAAGGGACACTGAACCCAAATTTTTACTTTTGTGATTCAGATAGAGCATGCAATTTTAAGCAACTTTCTAATTTACTCCTATTATTAAATGTTCTTCATTCTCTTGGTATCTTTAATTGAAAAGCAAGAATGTAAGTTTAGATGCCGGCCCATTTTTGGTGATCCCCAGCCCACAGCTCCTCTGTACTTACGTCACCAATGATGAAACCGGCTTCCTCCAATCATGGCTTCCCCCCAGAGCGTCCATCTCGTGAGGCCACGCTGTGATTGGAGGAAGCTGGTTGCATCATTGCTGTGTAAGTACAGCATGAGAAGCGGGCAGGGGATCACCGATCCTGCATCGCTGAAGAGAAAGGTAAGTATTTGTAAAAATACGCTGCAATGTAAACTTTCCTGAATGAAAGTGTCCCCGTTTTTAACAGTATTTTTTAAAAACCGGGCACTAATTCATGAAAGTTTACATTCACTTTAACCAAAATTTCTGGAGCTTCCAGCAACTGCAACGTATATATATACATTATGTGGTACAATGAGCTTCATACTGCATTATATACAGGGAGTGCAGAATTATTAGGCAAGTTGTATTTTTGAGGATTAATTTTATTATTGAACAACAACCATGTTCTCAATGAACCCAAAAAACTCATTAATATCAAAGCTGAATATTTTTGGAAGTAGTTTTTAGTTTGTTTTTAGTTTTAGCTATTTTAGGGGGATATCTGTGTGTGCAGGTGACTATTACTGTGCATAATTATTAGGCAACTTAACAAAAAACAAATATATACCCATTTCAATTATTTATTTTTACCAGTGAAACCAATATAACATCTCAACATTCACAAATATACATTTCTTACATTTAAAAACAAAACAAAAATAAATCAGTGACCAATATAGCCACCTTTCTTTGCAAGGACACTCAAAAGCCTGCCATCCATGGATTCTGTCAGTGTTTTGATCTGTTCACCATCAACATTGTGTGCAGCAGCAACCACAGTCTTCCAGACACTGTTCAGAGAGGTGTACTGTTTTCCCTCCTTGTAAATCTCACATTTGATGATGGACCACAGGTTCTCAATGGGGTTCAGATCAGGTGAACAAGGAGGCCATGTCATTAGATTTTCTTCTTTTATACCCTTTCTTGCCAGCCACGCTGTGGAGTACTTGGACGCGTGTGATGGAGCATTGTCCTGCATGAAAATCATGTTTTTCTTGAAGGATGCAGACTTCTTCCTGTACCACTGCTTGAAGAAGGTGTCTTCCAGAAACTGGCAGTAGGACTGGGAGTTGAGCTTGACTCCATCCTCAACCCGAAAAGGCCCCACAAGCTCATCTTTGATGATACCAGCCCAAACCAGTACTCCACCTCCACCTTGCTGGCGTCTGAGTCGGACTGGAGCTCTCTGCCCTTTACCAATCCAGCCACGGGCCCATCCATCTGGCCCATCAAGACTCACTCTCATTTCATCAGTCCATAAAACCTTAGATAAATCAGTCTTGGGATATTTCTTGGCCCAGTCTTGACGTTTCAGCTTGTGTGTCTTGTTCAGTGGTGGTCGTCTTTCAGCCTTTCTTACCTTGGCCATGTCTCTGAGTATTGCACACCTTGTGCTTTTGGGCACTCCAGTGATGTTGCAGCTCTGAAATATGGCCAAACTGGTGGCAAGTGGCATCTTGGCAGCTGCACGCTTGACTTTTCTCAGTTCATGGGCAGTTATTTTGCGCCTTGGTTTTTCCACACGCTTCTTGCGACCCTGTTGACTATTTTGAATGAAACGCTTGATTGTTCGATGATCACGCTTCAGAAGCTCTGCAATTTTAAAAGTGCTGCATCCCTCTGCAAGATATTTCACTATTTTTGACTTTTCTGAGCCTGTCAAGTCCTTCTTTTGACCCATTTTGCCAAAGGAAAGGAAGTTGCCTAATAATTATGCACACCTGATATAGGGTGTTGATGTCATTAGACCACACCCCTTCTCATTACAGAGATGCACATCACCTAATATGCTTAATTGGTAGTAGGCTTTCAAGCCTATGCAGCTTGGAGTAAGACAACATGCATAAAGAGGATGATGTGGTCAAAATACTAATTTGCCTAATAATTCTGCACTTCCTGTATATATATATATATATATATATATATATATATATATATATATATATATATATATATATATATATATATATATGTGTGTGTAACATTGGGTCAAGAGGTTAAAGGGATAGGAAACCCAAAATGTTTCTTTCATGATATAATTTTAAACAGCTTTCTGATTTATTTCTATTATCATTTTTTCTTCATTTTCTCTGTATCTTTTGTTGAAAAGCAGTGAAGTACGCTTAAGAGCTGGCCCATATCTGAAGCACTATATGGCAGCAGTTTTGCAAGAATGTTATCCGTAATCAAGAGCACTATATGGCAGCACTATTTCCTGCCATGAAGTGCTCTAGATGCCTACCTAGGTATCTCTTCAACACAGAATATCATGGAAACAAAGCAAATTTGCTAACAGAAGTAAATTAGAAACTGTCTTAAAATGGTGTGTTCTGTCTAAATCACAAAAGAAAATGTTTAGGTTTTATATCCCTTTAATGCTTTGGTGACATTTTAAAGCTCCAAATATACATAGAGAATATTGCAATACCCTATAGCCCTTTTTCTTTTTTCTTTTTTTATTCATCAATTTGGATCTGTTTCAAGCATATATTTAGTCTTGTTAGAGCTATATATTTCATATTTTATTACCTATTTTGGAATCACTTTTTATTCACTAGATTTATCAGCCAGTGTATATTGTACATTTACTATAACGTCTTACATTTAAATAGCTGTTTCACTTATCTTTACTATAAGGCACATTGATATATATTTTTATTTTTAATTTTTTTATTATTATTAGGTGAAATTTAAACTATTTTTTGGTGAACATTTTTATTTTTATCTATTCAGTAGTACATCTCTCCTATTTTAAACTTGCACTTTGTTGTTTAAGACCATTATAATTTAACATGATTTAATTCAAATCCGTATTTGTGCTAAAGAATGGTGAGAAGGATGGGAAGGGGTTATTAACAGTAACGGAACGCTTGCTCTACCCCAATACAGGGGATACAGGGTTTTTCCCAAATAGAGGTTTCCATAAATAATATGTTAAAATCCCATCTTACCTAAACCTTTCACTCCACCCCTCTGCACCCACTTAGGAATTAGCAACATTGTAATTTGTGTAATCTTTGAATTCATACATTGTAACAAGTCCTTTACAATGAAGGTGTGCTTTTAATTATTTTTTCTGGCTAGCCGCAATAGTTTAATCATATTTAATCATTGTAGCTGTCATTTTATCTGTACTACCAGTAAAAGTTATATGTTAACCTCTTACCACTATTTAGTGCTAAAAGAGCATTTTTTTGTTCCCTATTTCTTAAATAGGGTTTCTTTTTTCAAGTCTCTATTGGTGCTTGCAGTGGAAAAAACAACAATCAGAGAAGATGATGGTGTCACACAGAGATGGCCGGTAGGTATAGCACTTACTAGAAAATACCTCAATCATATGAGGTAAGTTGCCGCATCTATCAGTGGGGAGCCTCCGGTGATATCTTAAATCCAATTCAGAGATGAAGATGTATTAGTTCTTCTTCCCTTGGAGTATGGTGTGTGAACTTGGAGAGATAGTCGTTTAGGAGTTCCTCTGTGGGTCTTTGAATTTCCCACTCCAGAAAGGCTTTTTTCATGCTCTAGAAAAGGATCACAGTAATGTAGATCCTGTTGCTGTTGTTAAAATAATTCACGATCTCCTTACCTCCATGCTAACTCCCCCATCCTCTGTAGTAGACGATACAGTGGGAGACTTGGGTAATGTGAGAGCTCCCTGCTGTATCGCTATAGAGGGCAATGGCTTTAGGGAACGTGCGGGAGATTGTGTCACAATTATTCTTATACTGATTTGTTTTATTATCGTTTTATTATCTTTTTACTTATTTATACTGAAGCCATGTGACCCATATTCAGCGCTCTCTCATCCTCTCTCTCTCTCTCTCTCTCTCTCTCTCTCTCATATACATATGTAAGTGGTACCTGGTTTCACTTCCCAAAACCGGGTCATTTCTAAGGCAAAGAGAGCTTCAGGAGGGGCAGTAGTGAGGCAAACAGAATTTGGATGTGGCATTTAATAGATACAGTGCATTGTTACTACAGTAAAGTTTCAGGTGGACCTGTAATGGTTTGGGACTTTTTCTGTTTGTGCTCTTCAGCCTAATATTAGAAAACAATTCAGCATTGCAATTCCTATGGTGTGCCCATTTTTAGCAAGATAGAGTACCTGGCCACACTCAAATGGACAGTCTACTGCAGAATTTTCAATCCCTTTATTACCCATTCCCCAGTTTTGCATAGCCAACATAGTTATATTAATATACTTTTTATCTTGTGATTACCTTGTATTTAAGCCTCTGCAGACTGCCCCCTTATTTCAGTTCTTTTGACAGACATGCATTTTAGCCAATCAGTGCTGACACCTAGGTAACTACGGAAGTAAGCACAATGTTATCTATATTGGACACATGAAGTAGCGCTGGCTAGCTGTAAAAAAAACTCTCAAAATGCCCTGAAATAAGAGGCAGCCTTCAAGGGCTTAGAAATTAGCATGTGAATATCAAGAGAACAAAGCAAATTTGATGATAAGAGTAATTTGAAAAGTTGTTTAAAATTGCATTCCCTATCTGAATCATGAAAGTTTAATTTTGACTAGACTGTCCTTTTAGAGGTCTTCCCATGACTAATTTGAGGAACAAAGTCCTGATTTGAATAGAACACCTGTGTGTTTCCCGGCAAGATCTTTCTCTTTGGCATATCTGGCATTAGCTTTACTATTAAAGTACAGATCTACTGACATCTAGTGGGAAGAATATGTGTTGCTCCAGTGTTTACAACTAGAGGTAAGGCAACTATGATTTTTCACTAATAAATGTAATTGTTACCATTTGACCTAGATGTCTGAATACTTTTGACCATATTGTGTAACACTAAAGGGACATTAAACACTAACTAAATGCTATATAGACTGATGCATTCAAAGAAAAGATTAGTCTGAGAATAACATGTAGGTGTATTTTTTAAAGTTTCAATAGCTGTTTGACAAATTAAGCATAAAGTTTTAATGTCTATAAAACAATTGGAGCTGCCATGTTGTAACTTAGGTTACCTTCTCTGCTGTGGCCAATTAGATACAGTTATTAATAGGTCACTAGAGAGTGCAGCCAATGGCTGAGTGGAATATCTGCACTTTCACTTCTAACACGAACTGAAAAGCTCACAATTTCAGAATGGAATTACAGCAAAAGGGGACAAAATAAATAACTAAAGTATATTGCAGATGTGTTATATATATATATATATATATATATATATATATATATATATATATATATATAATTTTAATTTTATATTACCATCTCAAAGTGTTTACTTTCCCTTAAATGTTAATTATTTTAAAAAAAAACTGCTTAGGCTCTCATAAGTGCCGATATATGCCTTGTGATTTTTTTTAATTGATGCATTGGTGTTTTTATGGCTCCAAACACACAGAACATATCTTACAAAGTTGCAATCCCATAATGCACTATTTTTAACCTCATCATTACTGAAAGTATCAGTAGTGATCAGTAACTGAAAAAAAGTTATATTTCTAATTCCTTATAGCTGTTTCGCCACTTTTGAATGTAAAATATACTGACATCTAGTGGCTAAAATAAAAAAAATTTATTATAAAACTGCAACTTTTTTTGTATATATGAATTAGTGTCTTAAAAATTATTAAAAATTAAATAAATAACTAAGGAACATTTATGGTATAGATGTACATAAGCAGGTGTGAGAAGTGTAAGTGTTGCAAGCAAGCAATAATTAATTTATCCCTGCTCTTTGTGCGTCGGAAGTAGCGTACGTATTATGAGTTGAAAACAAACGTGTTGGCTTAAGCGCAATTGGTTTAACGCGTGTCGGATAAGCACGACTACAGAGCTCTGCTTAACTGTTAAGCGGGAAAAAAGTTGCACAAAATACATAAAAAATACATTTAAAAGTACAGTTACGCTCATGATAACACTATTTAATATTTTTTTTTTTTTTTTTTAAATATTGCACATAAAAGTTATAAGGGCTCAAAGATGAGGTCTCAGGTGTGTACATATGTATTTTTATGTGTATATATATATGTATTTATATATATATTTATGTGACTTTGAACATGGCATGGTTGTTGGTGCAAGACGGGCTGGTCTGAGTATTTAAAAAACTGCTGATCTACTGGTATTTTCACGCACGACCATATCTAGGATTTACAGAGAATAGTCTAAAAAAGAGAAAATATCCAGTGAGCGGCAGTTGTGTGAACGACAATGCCTTGTTGAGGTCAGAGGAGAATGGGCAGACTGGTTCGAGATCATAGAAAGGCAACAGTAACTGAAATAGCCACTTGTTACAACCAAGGTATGCACAATACCATCTCTGAATGCACAATACGTTGAACCTTGAAGCAGATAGGCTACAGAAGCAGAAGACCACACCGGGTGCCACTCCTGTCAGCTAAGAACAGAAAACTGAGGCTACAATTCGCACAGGCTCACCAAAACTGGACAATAGAAAATTGGAAAAACGTTACCTTGTCTGATGAGTTTCGATTTCAGCTGGGACATTCAGATGGTAGGATCAGAATTTGGCCTAAACAACATGAAAGAATGGATCTATCCTGCCTTGTATCAATGGTTCAGGGTGGTGGTGGTTGTGTAATGGTGAGGGGGATATTTTCTTGGCACACTTTGGGACCCTTAGTACCAATTGAGCATCATTTAAATGCCACGGCCTACCTGAGTATTGTCGCTGACCATGTCCATCTCTTTATGACTACAATGTACCCATCTTCTGATGGCTACTTCCAACAGGATAATGCACCATGTCACAAAGCTCAAATCATCTGAAACTGGTTTCTTGAACATGACAATATATTCACTGTACTCCAATAGCCTCCACAGTCATCAGATCTCAATCCAATAGAGCACTTTTAAGAATTTGTGGAGGAACGGGAGATTCGCATTATGGATGTGCAGCCGAAAAATCTGCAGCAAATGCCTGATGCTATCATGTCAATATAGACCAAAATCTTTGAGGAATGTTTCCAACACCATTTTTAATCTATGGCACGAAGAATAAAAGGGAAAGTCAGCACCAGAATTTGTGTTGTTTAAAAAGATAGCTAATCCCTTTATTACCCATTCCCCAGTTTGCACAACCAGCACAGTTATAATAATACACTTTTTACCTCTGTTATTACCTTGTGTCTAAGCCTCTACAAACTGCCCCCTTATTTCAGTTCTTTCGACAGACTTGCATTTTAGCCAGTCAGTGCTTACTCCAAGGCAACTTCACAAGCGTGAGCTCAATGTTATCTATATGATACACATGAACTAACACCCTCTAGTGGTGAAAAACTGTTAAAATGCATTCACATAAGAGGCGGCCTTTAAGGTCTAAGAAATTAGCATATGAGCCTACCTAGGTTTATCTTTAAACTAAGAATACCAAGAGCACAAAGCAAAAATGGTAATAAATGTAATTTAGAAAGTTGCATGCCCTATTTGAATCTTGAAAGTTTATTTTCTCTTTAAGGTAGTTCTGAAGGCAAAAGGGGGTTGTTGAAAATAATAAGCAATATCTGTAACGGTTTTTCCTGCAGTGCTTAGTGAGGTCTGAATGGGTTAATTTCTATGCAGGCATTGTTAGGAGGGGCCTGTCTTGCTTAAGGGCAATGTTTTATGGTAGCTAGTGTATGTCTGTTTATTTTTCTCCTAAATCTAATCCTTTTCTATCCTTGTATCTAAACATTCAATTCCCTTGTTGTCCTGGTAGGCCAAACATATATGAGTATATGGATGGATGTATACCATAAATTAGTAAGCTTGTAGAATGATATGCTTTTTACACAGCTCTCTTTGTTAACATAAGAGCAGACATTAGTTCATCCCTGACCTTTGCCCTTTTTTGATATACGGTCAGACAGTTAAATCAGCTACTTTGAGGAATAGAACTTAGTGAATGGAATTGTGTCTAAACTGTATTTTTTTACTTATGTTATAACCGTATTTGGTGGAAACCCTTGCATTTTAGCCAGCCAATCATAAACTGTATTAGCCTAGATATGGAGTTCAGGAATGCCCTGCCTCCTGTATAAATGTTTGGGAAGGGGACTGACCCCCCCAGAGAAAAACTTTGTATTAATTCTATCCTCACTGCAGTGTGATCTTTCAATAAACGAACCCTCTTTAACCTGTCGTGGTCTGAAGAGTTATTCAGTCCAGGGTGAATATCACCAACACATGGCGTCACGAACAGGATAGCACAATCTCAGACACCAGTCCAAGTGGCGAGAGACTTTCTGCTCCATGAGGCACTCAATTAAGACCGGTCTTCTGAATGGTAAGGGCATTTTTGCTTTTAGTGTAACAGTAATTGAGTGTCTCTGGGTAAGGGGTCAAAGCTGTTTGGCGTTCTGGGTGACGCTATCCTAAGAGGCTCCGTTGATTGATTTATTGATGTTATGTGTTGTATTGTGTAAATAGTTTTTGTAAAAAAGTTAAAACTTGTGACCTAGGAGGGTGTCTATTAAAAGGCAACTGGGATTAGGAGACTGGGTTTACAGTTCTAGCCGCCCCAACCTGACTGCAAGTCCTGCCGGACGTTAACCAGTCAGTGTTTGAATGCAAGGGGGACTGTCAAACCCATATCCGAAACTGTGACCTGGCAGACACCCTAAGAGGACACATAGTTACCTGTTATCTGATTATTTGTTTAGGAAAACCTCCTGGATAAGCTCTGATTAGACAGCTTTATTTCTTGTATGAGCACTGATAGTATTCCCAGTGGAGAAAATATAGTTAGTCTTAGTGAAGGGGCTATCCTGGGTAGACGTAAGACTGCAGCAGTCATTTAAGGGCAGACATGTGGTGTAGTGTTGCCAGGTTGGGGTGAAGGTTCCACTGATACAATACAATTCTCTTTTGTTCTGTTTTGTTGGTTTTGTTGTTTTAGTTTGTTTAAATTTGTGTTAATCGTAAAGTAAAAATCCTAAGTGACATTTAAGAAGAAAAAAAAAAATAGTAAAAAGTCAATTTAAAATGGGACATAGTTCCTCTAAAGGCTGTTCCACTAATCCTAAATGGCTAAAAGGTTCCCCAGCAGAATATATGAATCAACACCATGGCCCTTTTTGTAATAAGTATCATACTAAATGGTTCCAACTAACTCAAAACAAAGGGTCCAATATATGGCCAGAGGGTGGCTCTTGGAACCTATATAAAATAAATACCCTAAGTAATGTTTTTACAGAGGTTTCAAAAAAGAACAGCCCTACATCAGAAGAGTGGAAAGCATATTTTAAATGGAATACTGAGGCAGTAAAAAGACAGCGTGAGTCGTTAAAGGCTTCGCTAGAGGATAATTATCAAAAAGAAATTAAAAAATTAGAATTAAATCTCCCAGTAAGGGAAGAAAAAGAAAAAAAAACAAGCACAAACCACCTCCTTATTGTGAACCAGATCCTATAATAGAACAGACAATCATCCAGGCGCATAGCATATATCCTGAACTGCCTCCCCAAGATGCAGAGCCAATAAATCAAGCTGAAATACCAACTGCTACTGAACCACAAGCTGATACATAAGTTAGACACTCTAACAGGCACAGAACTGTATCACACAAACTAGCTAACACAGTAGTTTCCAACAACATTGCTAAATTACTACATAAACAGACTGGGGGTGGGAGTCCCACATCAAGCTATTCAGACAGTAGTGATGAAGGGGGGATGAGTAGTCACTTAATAGCTCCCCTAAGAGAGGTATCCCACAGTGAAGAGGGAGAAGTTAGGAGAATACACTTACCCTGGACCCCCCAGGACATAATGGCTATGCAGAGTAATTTCCCTTCAGCTACCACAAATCCCCAAGAATTTGCAAAAAGATTAAGAATAGTATGCTGCTCGTATTCCCCGACAACTAGGGATATATGGCAACTGATGGAGTCAGTTTTGACCCCTTCAGGGCGAAATAAGTTCATTGCCAGATATGATGCAGATCCTTACAATTGGGGGGATCCAGTTAATCGTGCTACCCCCAATTGGAACAGTCTGCGTGATGAAAGAGATACAACAAAATTGGGTATGTGGCATACACATTTGCAAACTCTAATTCAAAATACTTTTAAAATTGAGGTGAACTGGGGCAGAATTAATAGTATGAAACAAAGAAAGGATCAGACCCCAGATGAATTTGCAGAAGAGATTCTAGAAGCTATAAAACAGTATGGGGGCATTGAGGATGTGGAGGGAAATGCCACCCCACTAGTTGTGAGTGCTTTTGTGCAGGGTTTACTTCCAAAGGTAGCACAACAATTGCGGGTATCATTACTGGGTTGGCAGAGTCAGTCCTTGCAAATAGTGAGAACAGTAGCTGGTCAAGTATATAGAGAACTTGAGGAAAAGGATAAACAGAATAAGACAAATAAACTGATGCAGGCACAGGAAGAAGCAGCTAAAAGGCAAACAGTTTACTATGCCCAACAGACAGATTTAAATAAAACTCAGATGACAAATAAGGAAAAGAGAGAAAGAGGTAAAAGAATAAAATGTTTTAACTGTGGGAAGGTGGGACACATGAGAAAAGACTGCTGGTCACTCCAGCAACATAAAAACACAGACACAAGAGCTGCATGCAAAAGGGAGGGGGGAGAGGAGGAAAAGGGACTGTTTAACCCTGAGAAATATGCAAACTATGATTGACTAGTTGACACACATACTTTTGTTTCAGTTCCTGTTAGAAAAGGCACAGAACCCCTTGTAGATATAGCTATAAATGGGGTGCAATATCCATTTTTAATTGACACTGGAGCTTCACTATCCACTTTGTCTAGTAAATTGTCCTCTCATATAAAAATGTCAGATGAAAAGCCCTTGATGATTACTGGAGTTGGAAATAACAGTATTCCACACCACATTTCAGAACCCCTGAGTGTAACTGTAGGTCCTTTAACAGAGCAACATGCCTTTCTGTTAAGTCCAACCTGCCCAATAAATTTACTGGGGAAAGACTTATTGTGTAAACTAGGGTGTACAGTATACTGTACACCAGATGGAGTCTTCCTCAATGTGCTTGGAGGGAAGCAAGACAGTGATTTGCTGCCTTGGAACAACAAGAAGAAAGCAATGGTGACTTTTCACTCCCTCCTAAATTTGATCAATTGCCAGAATCCCTATGGGCTAAAGAGGGTGATGATGTGGGATTAATAAAATCAGCAGTGGACATTGTTATTGAACTCAAAGACAATGCCAAATTACCCTGCATTCCTCAGTACCCCCTAAGTAAAGAGGCCAGTGAAGGTATTAAACCTATAATACAGCAATTGCTGAAACAAGGAGTTCTTAAAGAAACTGTAAGCCCCTGTAATACTCCTATTCTCCCAGTTCGCAAACCACATACTAACCCCCCTGTGTACAGGTTTGTGCAGGATTTAAGGGCATTGAATGCAGCTGTAAAAGCATCTTTCCCAGTTGTGCCCAATCCTGCTACCATAATGTCATCCATACCAGAAGATGCCAAATATTTTTCAGTGATAGATCTGAGCTCTGCATTCTTTAGTATCCCATTGCACCCTGACAGCCAGTACCTATTTGCATTCACCTACACTCTAGGGTCTGGACCCCCAAAACAATATACATATCAACGTATCCCAATGGGTTACACTGAGAGTCCAGCTATATTCACTAAGATTATAGCTGAGGATCTGAAAGATGTCCAAACCACCCAAGGAACAGTCTTAATTCAGTATGTGGATGACCTACTGGTCGCTGCACCCACCCAGAAGCAGTGTTTAGAGGACACACTAACACTACTTAAAATTTTGGCAGACAAGGGACATAAAGTAAATATAAATAAGTTACAGGTAGCGAAGGCAGAGGTAAAATACTTAGGACACCTCATTAGCCATCACACAAGAAAGTTGAGTCAGGACCGAATAGGACCTATATTACAAGCCCCACGTCCAACCACAGTAAAGGGAGTTAGAGCATTCCTAGGAATGGCAGGATATTGTAGACAGTGGATTCCTGCTTTCTCAGAACTAGCTGCACCTCTGCAGGCACTTACCCGTAAAGTAGTAACACAACCCCTCCCTTGGTCAAAGGAATGTGAGAATGCTTTCACAGCACTAAAGAAAAGTCTCTCCAGTGCTCCACCATTAGGTTTGCCTGCATACTCTATTCCTTTTACCTTGTACTGTCATGAACATAATGGCCATGCTGTAGGAGTTCTTACTCAGTCACATGGGGGCAAACAAAGACCTGTAGCATATTTCAGCACAGCACTAGACAGTGTGGCTTTGGGATTTCGCACTTGTATGCGCACAGTGGCAGCTGCTGCTTTACTAACAGACTCATGTCAGAATTTAGTATTGGGAAATCCCTTGAATGTAAAAGTACCACATGCAGTACAGACACTCCTCATGCGCAACTCCACACAGATATCTAATGCCCGACTCACAAAATATGAGTGCATACTGACCGGGAGCGAGAATATAACTATATCTCGGTGTCCACCTTTAAATCCAGCCTCCCTGTTACCCATCTTACAAGAGGAGGGTGAATACCATGACTGTGTAGAGCTTACAGACATAATAGAAACAGTTCGCCCAGATTTACAAGAAACCCCTTTACAAAACCCTGACTTGGTGTTATATGTAGATGGTTCTTGTTATTGTACAGAAAAAGGGACGAGAGTAGCAGGCTATGCAGTTGTTTCTGACACTGAGGTGGTAGAAATGGGACCCGTGACTATAAACTCAGCACAGGTAGCAGAACTGGTAGCTTTAACTCGCGCCTGCATCATTGCAAAAGACAAATCTGTAAACATTTACACAGACTCACGCTATGCCTTTGGGGTAGTGCATGATTTTGGAGCATTGTGGAAACTTAGAGGGTTCATAACAGCAGCAGGTACCCCTATTCAGAATGCTAAGCATGTGAGAGGGCTCTTACAGGCTCTTTTGCTTCCAAAAATGATTGCAGTCATTAAAACAGCAGCGCACACACAGGGAACTGACACAATCACAGTTAGATAAGGTGGCAAAGTCAGCAGCCCTAGACAGTCTAACAGTTAGATAAGGTGGCAAAGTCAGCAGCCCTAGACAGTCTAACAGTTTATCCCAGCATCCCCACCCAAGAAGAGAGAGATGGTCCACTAGTTTGTTTAGAGGCATATTATGACAACATGCTGCAGGAAGAAATAGAAAGGTGGCGCAACCTAGGGGCCACATTAGAAGGTAATAACTAGTATGGTTCTAACAAACTTCCAGCAGTTCCCACTTCTCTCATGCCCTACATAGTGCGGCTTGCCTATGGTATCTCTCATGTCAATAAAGAAGCTATGCATGGTATTATCTCTTCCCATTGGTGGGCACCTGGACTGAGGCAGGCAATAGATGCAGTGTGTTCAGCCTGTGTGGTATGCTTACAGCATAATGTAGGAAAACCTGTGAAACCAGTGCAGTGTACTCACCCACCTTGCCCCTGGGGACCTTTTGTCAATTTGCAAATGGATTTTATTGAACTGCCTAAAGTACTTCATTACAAATATGTATTAGTAATAATAGACACATTCACAAATTGGGTAGAAGCGTATCCTTGCGCATCGGCTGATGCTAGGACAGTAGCAAAAAAATTGCTCCAGGAGCTTATTCCTAGGTATGGCCTACCCATTATATATACTCAGATCAGGGTACACACTTTACAGGACAGATAGTACAGGAGGTGGCTAAAGGCTTATACATCCCATATCATTTGCATTGCTCACATCATCCTCAGAGTGCTGGCGTAGTTGAAAGAGCTAATGGCATTCTGAAAAACAAACTGGCAAAAATCTGTGAGGAAACAAAATTGAAATGGCTGGATGCTTTGCCTCTGGCATTAATGGCAATGCGTTCCACTCCAAACCGTAATCACAAATTGTCACCTCACGAGGTTCTCCTAGGTAGACCAATGAATACTGGTTTAACATTTGCTCAGAAACAAATAGGCTGTAAAGATCATAATATATGTGATGATGCTATTAGAGACTATTGCATGCAAATAACATCAATACTTAAGTCTCTCCATCTCCAGGTACGTGCAGCGCAGCCACAGGACGATAATCGTGCAGTGCATGCCATCTCACCTGGTGATCTCGTAATGGTTAAAAGTTTTTCCAGAAAAACAGCTCTAGAGCCAAAGTGGAAGGGACCTTTCCGTGTACTACTTATCACGCATACAGCCGTTAAAGTTGCAGAAGTCAAATCGTGGATCCACGTATCTCATTGTAAATTGGTGCCACCACAGACTGATCCTATCATTGGCAAGGAAATCCAAAAAGACTGAGCCTTTGGGAAGTATTATTCTTTGATGGTGTTTGACTATTTCCTGACGGCTAGATTTAGAGTTCTGCGGCCAAAGGGGTGCGTTAGCTACGCTGGCTTTTTTTTCCCCGCACCTTTTAAATACCGCTGGTATTTAGAGTTCACAGAAGGGCTGCGTTAGGCTCCAAAAAAGGGAGCGTAGAGCATATTTACCGCCACTGCAACTCTCAATACCAGCGTTGCTTACGGACGCGGCCAGCTTCAAAAACGTGCTCGTGCACGATTCCCCCGTAGGAAACAATGGGGCAGTTTGAGCTGAAAAAAAACCTAACACCTGCAAAAAAGCAGCGTTCATCTCCTAACGCAGCCCCATTGTTTCCTATGGGGAAACACTTCCTACGTCTGCACCTAACACTCTAACATGTATCCCGAGTCTAAACACCCCTCACCTTACACTTATTAACCCCTAATCTGCCGCCGCCGCTATCGCTGACCCCTGCATTTTATTATTAACCCCTAATCTGCCGCTCCGTACACCGCCGCAACCTATGTTATCCCTATGAACCCCTAATCTGCTGCCCCTAACACCGCCGACCCCTATATTATATTTATTAACCCCTAATCTGCCCCCCACAACGTCGCTGCCAGCTACCTACAATAATTAACCCCTAATCTGCCGACCGCACCTCACCGCTACTATAATAAAGTTATTAACCCCTAATCCGCCTCACTCCCGCCTCAATAACCCTATAAGAAATAGTATTAACCCTTAAACTGCCCTCCCTAACAGCGCCGACACCTAACTTCAATTATTAACCCCTAATCTGCTGACCGGATCTCGCCGCTACTCTAATAAATGGATTAACCCCTAAAGCTAAGTCTAACCCTAAAACTAACACCCCCTAAATTAAATATAATTTAAATCTAACAAAATAAATTAACTCTTATTAAATAAATTATTCCTATTTAAAGCTAAATACTTACCTGTAAAATAAACCCTTATATAGCTACAATATAAATAATAATTATATTGTAGCTATTTTAGGATTAATATTTATTTTACAGGCAACTTTGTATTTATTTTAACCAGGTACAATAGCTATTAAATAGTTAATAACTATTTAATAGCTAAAATAGTTAAAATAATTACAAAATTACCTGTAAAATAAATCCTAACCTAAGTTACAATTAAACTCTCTTTTGCCTGTAAAAAAAAACATACAATACTCCCCCCCAACATTACAACCCACCACCCACATACCCCTAATCTAACCCAAACCCCCCTTAAATAAACCTAACACTAAGCCCCTGAAGATCTTCCTACCTTATCTTCACCATGCCAGGTTCACCGATCCGTCTTGATCCAAGCCTCCGAAGTCTTCATCCAAGCCCAAGCGGGGGCTGGCGATCCATAATCCGGCTAAATTCTTCTATCAAGCGGCAGCTGAAGAGGTCCAGAAGAGGCTCCAAAGTCTTCATCCTATCCGGGAAGAAGAGGAGATCCGGACCGGCAACCATCTTGATCCAAGCGGCATCTTCTATCTTCATCCGATGATGAACGGCTCCATCTTGAAGACCTCCAGCGCGGATCCATGCTCTTGTTCAACGTCCAACTGAAGAATGAAGGTTCCTTTAAGGGACGTCATCCAAGATGGCGTCCCTCGAATTCCGATTGGCTGATAGGATTCTATCAGCCAATCGGAATTAAGGTAGGAAAATTCATTCAGCCAATAGAATGTGAGCTCAATCTGATTGGCTGATCGGATCAGCCAATCGGATTGAACTTGAATCTGATTGGCTGATTCCATCAGCCAATCAGAATTTTCCTACCTTAATTCCGATTGGCTGATAGAATCCTATCAGCCAATCGGAATTCGAGGGACGCTATCTTGGATGACGTCCCTTAAAGGAACCGTCATTCGTCGGGAAGTCGTTGGTGAAGATGGATGGATCCGCGCTGGAGGTCTTGAAGATCAGCCGGTCGTCATCGGATTGAAGAACATAGAAGATGCGGCTTGGATGAAGATGTTTGCCGGTCCGGATGTCCTCTTCTGCCCGCTTGGATCAAGACTTCAGCCGGAGGATGGACGTCACTCTTCAGCCCCCGCTTCGGCTTGGATCAAGACTTCGGAGGCTTGGATCAAGACTTTGGTGGACGGATCGGTGAACCCGGCGTGGTGAAGACAAGGTAGGGAGATCTTCAGGTGCTTAGTGTTAGGTTTATTTAAGGGGGGTTTGGGTTAGATTAGGGGTTTGTGGGTGGTGGGTTTTAATGTTGGGGGGGTTGTATTTTTCTTTTACAGGCAAAAGAGCTGAATTCTTTGGGGCATGCCCCACAAAAGGTCCTTTTAAGGGCTGGTAAGGTAAAAGAACTTTTTTAATTTAGAATAGGGTAGGGCATTTTTTTATTTTGGGGGTCTTTGTTATTTTATTAGGGGGCTTAGAGTAGGTGTAATTAGTTTAAAATTGTTGTAATATTTTTCTAATGTTTGTAAATATTTTTTTATTTTTTGTAACTTAGTTCTTTTTTATTTTTTGTACTTTAGTTAGTTTATTTAAATGTATTTATTTGTAGGTATTGTATTTAATTAATTTATTGATAGTGTAGTGTTAGGTTTAAATTGTAGGTAATTGTAGGTATTTAATTTAATTTATTTATTGATAGTGTAGTGTTAGGTTTAATTGTAACTTAGGTTAGGATTTATTTTACAGGTAATTTTGTAATTATTTTAACTAGGTAACTATTAAATAGTTATTAACTATTTAATAGCTATTGTACCTGGTTAAAATAATTACAAAGTTGCCTGTAAAATAAATATTAATCCTAAAATAGCTACAATATAATTATAATTTATATTGTAGCTATATTAGGATTTATTTTACAGGTAAGTATTTAGCTTTAAATAGGAATAATTTATTTAATAATAGTTAATTTATTTCGTTAGATTTAAATTATATTTAAGTTAGGGGGGTGTTAGTGTTAGGGTTAGACTTAGCTTTAGGGGTTAATACATTTATTATAGTAGCGGTGAGTTCCGGTCGGCAGATTAGAGGTTAATAAGTGAAGTTAGGTGTCGGCGATGTTAGGGAGGACAGATTAGGGGTTAATAATATTTCTTATAGGGTTATTGAGGCGGGAGTGAGGCGGATTAGGGGTTAATACATTTATTATAGTAGCGGTGTGGTCAGGTCGGCAGATTAGGGGTTAATAATTGTAGGTAGGTGGAGGCGACGTTGGGGGCGGCAGATTAGGGGTTAATAAATATAATATAGGGGTCGGCTGTGTTAGGGGCAGCAGATTAGGGGTACATAGGTATAATGTAGGTGGCGGCGGTGTACGGAGCGGCAGATTAGGGGTTAAAAATTTTTAATAGAGTGGCGGCGATGTGGGGGGGGCCTCGGTTTAGGGGTACATAGGTAGTTTATGGGTATTAGTGTACTTTAGAGCACAGTAGTTAAGAGCTTTATAAACCGGCGTTAGCCCAGAAAGCTCTTAACTACTGACTTTTTTCTGCGGCTGGAGTTTTGTCGTTAGATTTCTAACGCTTACTTCAGCCACGACTCTAAATACCGGCGTTAGAAAGATCCCATTGAAAAGATAGGATACGCAATTGACGTAGGGGGATCTGCGGTTTGGAAAAGTCGCGGCTGCAAAGTGAGCGTAAGACCCTTTAATGACTGACTCTAAATACCAGCGGGCGGTAAAAACCAGCGTTAGGAGCCTCTAACGCTGGTTTTGACGGTTAACGCCAAACTCTAAATCTAGCCGTGAGTTTGGATTCATATTTGTATTTGTTATTATTCATGTATGCTGCATTTACACTCTGGTGATGTTACTAGAGTGTAAAGAAAAATTCCCTGATTTATAAATCTTCTAGTAGTCACTAACGGCTAGATTTAGAGTTTTGTCGGTAACGACCCGAAAAGCTAACGCCGGCTTTTTTCTGGCCGCACCATAAAAATAACTCTGGTATTGAGAGTCCACATAAAGGCTGCGTTAGGCTCCAAAAAAGGAGCGTAGAGCATATTTAACGCAGCTTCAACTCTCGATACCAGAGTTGCTTACGGACGCGGCCAGCCTCAAAAACGTGCTCGTGCACGATTCCCCCATAGGAAACAATGGGGCTGTTTGAGCTGAAAAAAAACCTAACACCTGCAAAAAAGCCGCGTTCAGCTCCTAACGCAGCCCCATTGTTTGCTATGCGGAAACACTTCCTACGTCTGCACCTAATACCCTAACATGTACCCCGAGTCTAAACACCCCTAGCCTTACACTTATTAACCCCTACTCTGCCGCCCCCGCTATCGCTGACACCTACATATTATTATTAACCCCTAATCTGCCGCTCCGTAAACCGCCGCTACTTACATTATCCCTATGTACCCCTAATCTGCTGCCCTAACGTCGACGACCCCTATATTATATTTATTAACCCCTAATCTGCCCCTCACAATGTCGCCTCCACCTGCCTACACTTATTAACCCCCAATCTGCCGAGCGGATCTCACCGCTACTATAATAAAGTTATTAACCCCTAATCCGCCTCACTAACCCTATAATAAATAGTATTAACCCCTAATCTGCCCTCCCTAACATCGCCGACACCTAACTTCAATTATTAACCCCTAATCTGCCGACTGGAGCTCACCGCTATTCTAATAAATGTATTAACCCCTAAAGCTAAGTCTAACCCTAACACTAACACCCCCCTAAGTTAAATATAATTTACATCTAACAAAATTAATTATCTCTTATTAAATAAATTATTCCTATTTAAAGCTAAATACTTACCTGTAAAATAAACCCTAATATAGCTACAATATAAATTATAATTATATTATAGCTATTTTAAGATTAATATTTATTTTACAGGTAACTTAGTAATTATTTTAACCAGGTACAATAGCTATTAAATAGTTAAGAACTATTTAATAGTTACCTAGTTAAAATAATAACAAAATTACCTGTAAAATAAATCCTAACCTAAGTTACAATTAAACCTAACACTACACTATCATTAAATTAATTAAATAAAATATCTACAATTACCTACAATTAAACCTAACACTACACTATCAATACATTAATTAAATACAATATCTACAAATAACTACAATGAAATAAACTAACTAAAGTACAAAAAATAAAAAAGAACTAAGTTACAAAAAATAAAAAAATATTTACAAACATAAGGAAAATCTTACAACAATTTTAAACTAATTACACCTACTCTAAGCCCCCTAATAAAATAACAAAGACCCCCAAAATAAAAAATGCCCTACCCTATTCTAAATTACTAAAGTTCAAAGCTCTTTTACCTTACCAGCCCTGAACAGGGCCCTTTGCGGGGCATGCCCCAAGAAGTTCAGCTCTTTTGCCTGTAAAAAAAAACATACAATACCCCCCCCCAACATTACAACCCACCACCCACAAACCCCTAATCTAACCCAAACCCCCCTTAAATAAACCTAACACAAAGCCCCTGAAGATCATCCTACCTTGTCTTCACCTCACCGGGTATCACACCGATCCGTCCTGGCTCCGATATCTTCATCCAACCCAAGCGGGGGCTAGACATCCACTGAAGAAGTCCAGAAGAGGGTCCAAAGTCTTCATCCTATCTGGGAAGAAGAGTAGATCCGGACCGGCAACCATCATCTTCCAAGCGGCATCTTCTATCTTCATCCGATGAGGACCGGCTCCATCCTGAAGACCTCCACCGCGGACCCATCTTCATCCGGCGACGTCCAACTGAAGAATGAGGGTTCCTTTAAGGGACGTCATCCAAGATGGCGTCCCTTGAATTCCGATTGGCTGATAGGATTCTATCAGCCAATCGGAATTAAGGTAGGAATATTCTGATTGGCTGATGGAATCAGCCAATCAGAATCAAATTCAATCCGATGTTCCGCTGTTCCGATCAGCCAATAGAATGCGAGCTCAATCTGATTGGCTGATTGGATCAGCCAATCGGATTGATCTTGATTCTGATTGGCTGATTCCATCAGCCAATCAGAATATTCCTACCTTAATTCCGATTGGCTGATAGAATCCTATCAGCCAATCGGAATTCGAGGGACGCCATCTTGGATGACGTCCCTTAAAGGAACCGTCATTCTTCAGTTGGACGTCGCCGGATGAAGATGGGTCCGCGGTCTTCAGGATGGAGCCGGTCCTCATCGGATGAAGATAGAAGATGCCGCTTGGAAGATGATGGTTGCCGGTCCGGATCTACTCTTCTTCCCAGATAGGATGAAGACTTTGGACCCTCTTCTGGACTTCTTCAGTGGATGTCTAGCCCCCGCTTGGGTTGGATGAAGATATCGGAGCCAGGACGGATCGGTGTGATACCCGGTGAGGTGAAGACAAGGTAGGATGATCTTCAGGGGCTTAGTGTTAGGTTTATTTAAGGGGGGTTTGGGTTAGATTAGGGGTATGTGGGTGGTGGGTTGTAATGTTGGGGGGGGGTATTGTATGTTTTTTTTTACAGGCAAAAGAGCTGAACTTCTTGGGGCATGCCCCGCAAAGGGCCCTGTTCAGGGCTGGTAAGGTAAAAGAGCTTTGAACTTTAGTAATTTAGAATAGGGTAGGGCATTTTTTTATTTTGGGGGTCTTTGTTATTTTATTAGGGGGCTTAGAGTAGGTGTAATTAGTTTAAAATTGTTGTAATATTTTTCTTATGTTTGTAAATATTTTTTTATTTTTTGTAACTTAGTTCTTTTTTATTTTTTGTACTTTAGTTAGTTTATTTCATTGTAGTTATTTGTAGGTATTGTATTTAATTTATTTATTGATAGTGTAGTGTTAGGTTTAATTGTAGGTAATTGTAGGTATTTTATTTAATTAATTTATTGATAGTGTAGTGTTAGGTTTAATTGTAACTTAGGTTAGGATTTATTTTACAGGTAAATTTGTAATTATTTTAACTATTTTAGCTATTAAATAGTTCTTAACTATTTAATAGCTATTGTACCTGGTTAAAATAAATACAAAGTTACCTGTAAAATAAATATTAATCCTAAAATAGCTATAATATAATTATAATTTATGTTGTAGCTATATTAGGATTTATTTTACAGGTAAGTATTTAGCTTTAAATAGGAATAATTTATTTAATAAGAGTTAATTAATTTCGTTAGATGTAAATTATATTTAATTTAGGGGGGTGTTAGTGTTAGGGTTAGACTTAGCTTTAGGGGTTAATACATTTATTAGAATAGCGGCGAGATTCGGTCGGCAGATTAGGGGTTAATAATTGAAGTTAGGTGTCGGCGATGTTAGGGAGGGCAGGTTAGGGGTTAATAAATATAATATAGGGGTCGGCGGTGTTAGGGGCAGCAGATTAGGGGTACATAGCTATAATGTAGCTGGCGGCTCTTTGCGGTCGGCAGATTAGGGGTTAATTATTGTAGTTAGGTGGCGGCGACGTTGTGGGGGGCAGGTTAGGGGTTAATAAATATAATATAGTGGTCGGCGATGTTAGGGCAGCAGATTAGGGGTACATAGGGATAATGTAGCTGGTGGCGGCGTGCGGACGGCAGATTAGGGGTTAATAAGTGTAGGTAGCTGGCGGCGACGTTGTGGGGGGCAGATTAGGGGTTAATAAATATAATATAGGGGTCGGCGGTGTTAGGGGCAGCAGATTAGGGGTACATAGGTAGTTTATGGGTGTTAGTGTACTTTAGAGTACAGTAGTTAAGAGCTTTATGAACCGGCGTTAGCCTAGAAAGCTCTTAACTACTGACTTTTTTCTGCGGCTGGAGTTTTGTCGTTAGAATTCTAATGCTCACTTCAGACACGACTCTAAATACCGGAGTTAGAAAAATCCCATTGAAAAGATAGGATACGCAATTTACGTAAGGGGATCTGCGGTATGGAAAAGTCGCGGCTGAAAAGTGAGCGTTAGACCCTATTTTGAGTGACTCCAAATACCGGAGGTAGCCTAAAACCAGCGTTAGGAGCCTCTAACGCTGGTTTTCACGGCTACCGCCAAACTCCAAATCTAGGCCTTAGATAACAACAGTTCATTTTGGTATAATTTGTTTATTCTATCACTGTGTAATTGTGCTATATGTGTATCAAATTCATCATGTACCCTTTCCTACTTTTGGGTATTCTCACTATTCCCAGTTATGTCTGCCACACTACCCCATGGGAACAGGACAATTCATTTATTGCTACTGCCAAAGCCTATTACCGCCACACTAAAGGTACAGGTGCCTGTTGGATATGTGGATTCATACCACATAGCCATGATACTGGGTACCCCTATATTGGTGTCCCTCTAGTTAATGAAACTCTTATAGCTTTAATTAAAAAGGGTGTTGGTAAATTGCATTCTTTTTATACACCCCATGAAGGGAAAATAGAAAGAATTCCTTTAGCAGATTTTGTAAGACATGGGGACCTACAGATTACTAACCATAAACCTGGGGCCCCACTCCTGTCCCTCATAGAGGCACCAAAGGGCATGTTTATTGTACAGTACTACCACCACAGAAATCTTTGCCCTAGCAAACCTGATTGTTTACCCCCTTATAAAATCATTGTTGCAATGTCTCTGAGGGCTATGTCACTAATGATTTCCACAACTGGCGATATAATTCAACCATAGGGAACTCCACTCTCTACAGGGATCTACTTATATCATGGTTTTCTGCAATCCCATTAAAATTTCCTTTTTCAAAGCCTAACTGTAATCCTTCCCAATCATGGATGTTAATTGACAATCTGTATTTTCTATGCGGCCGCTGGGCCTACAAGAGTATGCCATGTGCATGGAGGGGTACTTGTTACTTAGGTGTTATTATCCCAGCCCTATATAGCACACAAACCCTACCTGAAGGGCGTTTGCGTAATAAACGTGAGATTGCAGGTTCCAAGGTAAAAAATTCAGATAACTCTGATCTTACTGTCCGTACTGGTATAGGTGATAGAGTTTACATGGGCATACTCCCCTGGTATGGTACTGTCCAACTGCAGTATAAATTAAATCTCCTCATGGACATATTAGATGACATTTTTAACTCAACACACCATTCTTTACAGTTGTTAAACCAGGAACAGAAACAAATAAGTCTTGTGGCCCTGCAAAACCGCCAAGCCTTAGATATCATGTTAGCTGCTAAGGGCAGAGCATGCTCTTTAATAGGGGCTCAATGCTGTGTTTTTATTAATGATTCCAGTGTAGCAGTACAAGATGATCTTGATCAAATTACTAAATTACAGGTTAACATGAGAAAAGTGCATGACATTAAGTTCAATGGTTTTGATGTTGATTTAACTTTTGGCCTGTCAGGATGGCTCGGTAAATTGGGGGTGCAGATACTGCAAGGTTTGCTAATCTTTGTTGTACTAATTGTTTTTCTTTCTCTTGTAGTAATCTGTCTCAAATTAATGCTACACAAGCTCTGTAACCTCTTCAGCCCAGCAACCAGCAGACTGATGCCCTCCTGTGAAGCTCCAGCCTTGCGTGTGCCCCATTGTTATGACCACGGCAACTCTGCACTGCAGTTTGAGATGGAATTCATCCGACTAAATCATATTGCTGTTTGATGCTATTGTCAGAGTTTAACAGCATCAGAGGAGGGACTGTTGAAAATAATAAGCAATATATGTAACTGTTTTTCCTACAGTGCTTAGTGAGGTCTGAATGGGTTATTTTCTATGCAGGCATTGTTAGTCAGGAGGGGCCTGTCTTGCTTAAGGGCAATGTTTTATGGTAGCTAGTGTATGTCTGTTTATTTTTCTCCTAAATCTAATCCTTTTCTATCCTTGTATCTAAACATTCAATTCCCTTGTTGTCCTGGTAGGCCAAACATATGTGAGTATATGGATGGATGTATACCATAAATTAGTAAGTTTGTAGAATGATATGCTTTTTACACAGCTCTCTTTGTTAACATAAGAGCAGACATTAGTTCATCCCTGACCTTTGCCCTTTTTTGATATACGGTCAGACAGTTAAACCAGCTACTTTGAGGAATAGAACTTAGTGAATGGAATTGTGTCTAAACTGTATTTTTTACTTATGTTATAACCATATTTGGTGGAAACCCTTGCATTTTAGCCAGCCAATCATAAACTGTATTAGCCTAGATATGGAGTTCAGGAATGCCCTGCCTCCTGTATAAATGTTTGGGAAGGGGACTGACCCACCCAGAGAAAAACTTTGTATTCATTCTCTCCTCACTGCAGTGTGATCTTTCAATAAACGAACCCTCTTTAACCTGTCGTGGTCTGAAGAGTTATTCAGTCCAGGGTGAATATCACCAACAACTGTAAAAGAGCTACCAGTAAGGAACAGTGGAAATGTTGATGTAACAATTGAAGAGAAGCTTGACCTCATAAATAGTGAACAACCAAATTGAAGGGCAACTTAAATAGGCAACCACTAAATTTTGTGAGAAGTGAAGCTGGTATTCTATGCACAGTATGCAGGACTCTGCAATATGACTTCAGCCTTGGTGAGTCCTTTACTAAGAAGTCGTTGCCCTCTGCATTTTGCCATTTAAAGTACAGTGTTAAAAGACACATTTTGTTAGATAAACTAATTGAAAATGTAAACATTAATGAAAAGAGGGGGAAAAAAAAGAAAACGAGTTAATGAGATCAGGGAAATGATAATGCTCTTAATTGTGCAACTTCAGCTTACATGACCTACAAATTAAATCTTTCATACAAGGCTTATGAAACAATTGTCACAGAAATGTAAGTAACCATTCCAAAGAATTTTCAAGGTTGTTTCTGCCATTTGTTCATTCAAGTCTAAAAAAAAGAAATAGCCTCCTACAAAATAACTAGTGACCTTCCCAGTGGGCAGTGTGGCAGACAAAATTACAGTAAATCATCAGTAGACATATAGTTGTATTACATATACCAGTTTTTGAAATGGACAGTAAATATTTGTATAATACTATGTACTTAGAGCATTGTTTGGCTAACAGCTTCCCTAACCTGTAGTAAGTTTGGTTTTGATGATCATTTCTTGAGAAACAATTTTGTAAGTCTGGCAGTAGATTGTCAGTAATCAAGCTTGGAGAGGCAGATCATATTAGACAGGAACTAGAAACATAGAATTTGACGGTGGCTAAGAACCAAAAAGGCCCATAAAGTCTACCCATATTACATGTTACCTTTTTCTTAGGATAGCATTATGCATGTCCCAGGTATTTTGGAATTCAGTTTTTGTGTTTACCCCATTAACTGGAAGATTATTCCATGAATCCACCACCCTTTATGTAAAAAAAAAAGCTTCCTCACATTTCTCCTGAGTATGCTACCCTCTAACTTAAAGGGACATAATACTCATATGCTAAATCATTTGAAACTGATGCAGTATAACTGTAAAAAGCTGACAGGAAAATATAACCTGAGCATCTCTATGTAAAAAAGGAAGATATTTTACCTCACAATCTCCTCTGCTCAGCAGAGTAAGTTCTGTGTAAAAAGTTATACTCAGTTGCTGCTCAGCTGCAGGTAAAAAAAAAAAAAAGAAGAAATGAACAGCAGCCAATCAGCATCAGCAGTGCTGAGGTCATGAACTCTTTTACTGTGATCTCATGAGATTTCACTTAACTCTCATAAGATTTCATTGTAAACTTCCTTACACTGAATAGGGAAATAAGATGAGTGTGCACGAATGCTCGCTCCTTCCGCTGTCCCGGAACAGACATACTGATTTGTTGCTTAGAAGTCCTTTACAATGGGATGTGGCTACTGAGAAACTTTTGAGGTAAAATATCTTTCTTTTTTACATAGAGATGTTCAGGTGATATTTTCTAGTCAGCTTTTTACAGCTATGCTGCATCACTTTCAAGTGTTTAAACATTTGAGTATTATGGCCCTTTAAGATTGTAACCCCTTGTTTTATCATTACTATTTTTTTTGTGGATAATGCTTTCAGCATCTACTTTATTAAGTCCCTTCATATATTTGAAGGTTTCTATCATGTCACCTCTTTCCTTTGTATCCTCTAAACTATACATATTTAGGTCAGAATCTTTCTTTGTAAGTTTTATATAAAGAAAGACTATGACCTAAACATGTATAGTTTAGTTTTAGTTTAGCTTTGGATAAAGTTCCAGTATCGTGGGATCCTATGCACCACATTGAAATAATACATAGCACGCTACTGTTCAAGACCTTATTTACAAAGAGCACAGTCTTGTTGCTGAAAGTATGGAAGAAATATCAACTGGTAAAAAGTATGAGCTGTTGCTGCAGTCATCTGCTGAATTTGCCGATTATTTTGAAAAACCAAACATTTTCAAGACGATAAAGTTTGCCACTTATTGTTGCTAATTACAGATAATTTGTTTTGTTAATGCCTGTAAAAAAAAAAGCCCAGATCTGTTTGCCTTATATGACCACTCAATACAGAAGAATTACATAATTAAAGAGTGCATAATAAGAGGGTCAGAGCTAACCGTCATTCTGAACAGACGTGCTCTGGAGAGGCTCTGCTCTAAAAGTGTTAAAGTGACCGTTTAGTCGCACTCATACCTAACTTTGAGTCTAAAATTGGACCCCCTATTACTTTCTGAAGCTGCCAGGAACCTATTAGACTGAACTAAAAGCTTTTGGGCACAGAGATTGATCATTCCTTTTGACTGTGTGATGTGTAAGGCAGTGCTGTGGGGGATCCCGCTCTCTGGAGGGTCGGGGCTCCGCTCCGGAGGACATACCTACAACCCACACTTGGAGGTCTTACTTTTCTGCCGTGGAGAGGGTCTTCCAGAGACCGAGCTGCTGGTTCCAGTGTGCGAGCACTGAGGTACTGACTTGCAATAGACGCCAAGCTGTAGTGCGGCCCCTTGATGATTGCAGCCATCTGATATCTGCTCCAGCTGAGTGCTGCTGCTCCAGAGGGTTGGGATCTGCTAATTACAGATCATTTGTTTTGTTAATGCCTGTAAAAAAAACCCCAGATCTGTTTGCCTTATATGACCACTCAATACAGAAGAATTACATAATTAAAGAGTGCATAATAAGAGGGTCAGAGCTAACCGTCATTATGAACAGACGTGCTCTGGAGAGGCTCCGCTCTAAAAGTGTTAAAGTGACCGTTTAGTCGCACTCATACCTAACTTTGAGTCTAAAATTGGACCCCCTATTACTTTCTGAAGCTGCCAGGAACCTATTAGACTGAACTAAAAGCTTTTGGGCACAGAGATTGATCATTCCTTCTACAGCCGTTTTCCCGAGGTGACTGACTGTGTGATGTGTAAGGCAGTGCTGTGGGGGATCCCGCTCTCTGGAGGGTCGGGGCTCCGCTCCGGAGGACATACCTACAACCCACACTTGGAGGTCTTACTTTTCTGCCATGGAGAGGGTCTTCCAGAGACCGAGCTGCTGGTTCCAGTGTGCGAGCACTGAGGTACTGACTTGCAATAGACGCCAAGCTGTAGTGCGGCCCCTTGATGATTGCAGCCATCTGATATCTGCTCCTGCTGAGTGCTGCTGCTCCAGAGGGTTGGGGCTCTGCTCCAGAGCGTTTGAGCCCACTGATATCGGTGTCCCTGGCAGGCTGTGTGTCACAGCAAGACCGTGACTCTACGAGGGAGCAGGAGTCATGCGAAAAGGCTGCCATCTTGGGCCTTAGCCCACACAGTTCTTACACAGAGATTTGGAGGTGGAGCACCTTGTGACCACTCTGAGCATTTACACCTATATTGGCCACATCACTCTTTGCCTTGGGTGCTGAGTCTCACCAGCCTTGGGTGTCTGGGGTACTACTGACAACTTCTCTACCGGGAGCATCAGCCCACGTGGACCTACGTAACAAGGTAACAGTCATACGCTACTATAAGGTAGCGCTTAGGAGTCGACTCCCTCACTCCCCATAGATACACACAAGACATCCTTAGAGGGTCTACTTTGGGGCCTCAAGCTATTTAAAGCAACTTTATACAGTGTGGTCTCACATATTAGTTGGAAACCGGTGAGCTCTGGGACTTAAGCCCTTTCCCTATTTCAGTGAAAATCTGCTGAATAGCAGTGTAAAGAGGAGTGACTTTTATTACATACAGGTCTAGCCCCCTGGAACATTACACCTCATCCTTTCCTCTAAGCACTGAGGGATACGACTTGGATTGCCAGCGCCCCTTATTACAGGGCTGCATTTTGTGCTCTTCTGGCCTAGTGTTACACCTTAGACTCTCCACTTCAGGCAAACACAAGGCCCCTTGTGACTGTATTAACTTCATAAGAAGAGCCCATATTGAAGGGATAGCTCATCTAACCTCCTTTCCACAAGCCTGGTTATTACTACCTCCTCATAAGCTACCTACATTTACCACTAATTGGAGCGCCCTAGGGCTCCTGATAAGGACTGCATTTACATATTTGCTGCTGCACCATCTTATCTGTCTCTGGGGACTGCATATTATTCAGTCTGTTTATACTGTTATTGTCACAGCTGTTCTTTTGTTTGATTATATCCTGATTGCCTATCGCTGGATTTTTATTAAGTAAATAAGTTTTGTGAGCCTCTGTGACCACATCCCTCCTCACCCCTTCCGGCCTGGTCTCCCAGGCTGGTCGCTACCACATTCCGTTTCCCCTTCCTCTGGTTGTACCCCCTTTGTCCCTGAGGAGGGGGTGTTGAGTCCTTGGGCACTTGCACAGTTCTTTGGGGTACTAACTTAAGGAACTGCAACAAATTGTTCTCCATACCTAATTTGTGTAATCTCTATTGTATTTTTGCAGGGTTAAAGGAGAGACATACAGTGTTTTCAGTGTCCTGCTTAGTGCCCTATCCTCCTTCCTTCTCATATATTAAAAGAAAATAAAACTTATAGGTAATATTGCCCCAGTGCCTCGCTTACGCATATTGAAATTTAACTTTTGATTATGTAATCAACCTTACTGTACTTCTCAAGGTACACTCTGGCCTCTCCTTTTTAGCTTTAGTGTGATTCGTAGTTGTATGCTGACTGGTTGGGGACCTTCTCTCACCCTTCCCTTTCCAACCTAGCTTGTCTGGGTTGGTCACCTCCTCTTTCCCCTTCCTCTGAGTCGTATCCACTTTTTCCCCCGAGGTGAGAGGGGGTCTACAGCGGCTTGAGGAGAGGTGGTATTGAGTCTGGTATTGAACTATCTGTATGTTTAGAACCGGGTGTAATGACGACTTAGCCCAAATGTATAGGTGGTGTTCAGCCCCGTTCTCACTTTCATGCTAATTGTATGTGTATTACTTATGTTTTAGATAGACAGGTATAGGCCATTATATATTTTTCGTCTTGCAGGGCTCGAGAGACTGGTAGAGTTTCTGTGTCTTGGTGAATACGGTTACTCATACTCCTAATAATGCTGCACACTACGAGAAGACATCCTAAAACCCCAGCAAACTGTTAAAAAAGTCTGTCCTTGACCACTTTTCCCAGCGTTCCAATGATCTGGTTCACAGTGAGAGAGCAGGAAGTGATCAGGACTCTCAGGATGAAGGATCCCAGTCCAGTGCCCAGTCAACAGCCCATCTACAGCATATTACTGAAAATACCATGAAAAAAATGCTGGCTGCACAAACAAAATCCATCACAGCTCTGCTAATCTCAGAAAAGATATAGCTGAGATAGGGGATAGAGTGGATACGTTAGAGAGGCAACATGATGATCTAACTACGGACCACTCCAACTTACTTTCTTATGCTGAGAACTTGGCTGACCAAATAACTCAATTGGAGCTGAAGATCGTGGATGTGGAGGTCATAGCTAGGAGAAACAATGTCCGTTTCCGAGGCATTACGGAAAGTGTTTCCGCAGGTGACTGCAAGGATTTCATAAGTCTCTTTTCTCTGCACTCTTGGTTCCTCTTGAGGGCAATTCCAACACTATGGAACGGGCGCATAGGGCCCTGAGACCAAGGTCCATATTATCGGATAGACCAAGAGATGTGGTGGTATACTTCCACAACTTCACCTTCAAGGATCGCCTGATGCAGGCTGCCTTTAGCAAACCCACCTTACTGGACACTTTCAAGGATATCCAACTCCTGCCGGATCTGTCTGCCCACACTCTGCAACAACGTAGGCTATATGCACCACTGATCATGCAACTAAGGAAGGCCAACACCAAGTATAGATGGGGTTTCCCTACTAAGCTTATAATAACTAAGGATAATCAAACGCATGTGGTGTCTTCTCCGTCATTAGGCGGTACGCTCTTGGCAAATTGGGGCATACTGATAGATCCAGAGCCTCAGGGGGCAGGCCCTTCCTCTAGATTGAGGGTTTCAGCCCCAGAATGGACATTGAAAGAACGGAGTCCAAAGCAACAAAAATCCAGCCTCCTGGACCAGTCTCTGAGACCTCAGGCTCTGCCAACTTGAAAAGTATCTTTACTTCCACTAGGGACATTCTGATCTTGTGTTAAGGTTATACTTGTTTAGCACTATACCTGGTATATTCAGTTCTGATTTTGTGTTACTATTAAACTTGTTTAGCACTATACCTGGTATATTCAGTATAGCTCATTTACATTTTAATGTTTCTGTATGAGAGTGGGGCTGATTTTCTCAGCCTCAGATTTATTGACTCACGTTTGTTCCCCCCCCCCACACACATTTGGTGCCCATACTAGGGTCCCACATAGGTGTACTATTTCCACCAATTTCCTCATCCACATACCCTCCACCCCCAAGACTACCCCTATCCCTCTTCCTAATACAGAAACTACCCTTCCTAGCCTTATTTTGAAACAAATCCCCTTACCCCAAATAGCTGCGACACCCACTTACGCCAATGACTTTCCTTAGATTTGTATCACATAATGTCAGAGGGCTGAACACTGTGGGTAAACGGAGCCTCCTAGCTAGGTCCCTAAGATTCCATAGAGCTGATATTGCGTTTCACCAGGAAACGCATCTCTTGGCTGATGGCCCACCCACAGCCATTTCTAAAGATTATCCCATTTTTGAAGTGGCTTCTTACACTAAAAAAGCTAGAGGTGCAGCCATCATGGTACACAAGAGAGTGGCCTTTGAGCCAATCCATGTAGTCAAGGATCCCCAAGCCAGGTTTCTTATATTGATAAGTAACTTGGACCATGTCCCATACACACTCATATCTGCATACCTCCCAAACACACTCCAGGCCAGATATCTAAAGAAGATTCTAGGTAGGGTAGACCAGGTCCTTGTCGACATACACTCCAGTGCTACGGCCCAGACCAGGCATCCATGGAGGCTACCTCACCACATACTTTCAGATGTCCCCTTCAGGGAGGAACTGAGGAAGGAAATTGTATTTACCATCCAAACTAATGAGGGCCCTCAGCTTAGGGATGACACGATCTGGGGGGGCATTTAAAGCCACCATACGGGGCCTCTTTATAATAATAAAAAACAGGCTTCTTTGCGGAAACAGGCAGGTTTATCCCTTTCACAGGCGCACTACAAACTGAGAGAACTGGAACATTAACAGCGCACATCTGATACCTTAGACATAAGAGATAAAATCAAAGCAATTAGGCACCACATCAGCTAGATTGAGTTTAAAAAGACCCAAACTAACCTTCTCAAATTAAAACAGACCCTGTACGCAAAAGGCAATACAGCAGATACTATCCTTGCCAATAGATTGAGACAGTGTGTGGATGTCTCTAGAATTCACGCTAATCAAACAGGGGGACCAGACTTTTAGGCCCCCTCCCATATAGGTTGTATAGGTTGGCAGTTTAGCAAATTTTACTCTACGCTCTGTAACATACGAGATAAGGAGCCCAATAAACCTGCCCCTCCCGAGATGATTAGCTCTTTCCTAAACTCTCTACAATTACCTACCCTCAGTACAGACCAGAAAGAGTCCCTAACATGTCCCTTCCCGCTTCAAGAGATCAAACGAGTCATTAAAAATGTGAAACCCTTTAAAGCCCCCGGCCCCCGACGGATATATGCCAGTTTTTTATAAAACCTATATACACAAAATTTCACCCCTACTACTTAGATTTTTTAATTTAGCAAACAATGAAGGCATTTTTCAGAGAACGTTCCTTGAGGCTGCCATCGTTACCATCCCCAAACCAGATAAGGACCCCGCGTACTGCACTTACTGTAGACCCATTTCTCTAATCAACACTGACATTAAGATCTACTCCAAATTAATTGCTAATAGAATTTCTAACCTGCTCCCAAGTTTCATAGATCCTGACGAGGTGGGATTTATCCCAGGGAGGGAAGGCCCAGACAACACTAGAAGACTTTTGAACATTCTATTTGAATCAAATCGATTGAATAAGCCTATAGCGGTAATCTCCCTCGACGCTGAGAAGGTGTTTGATCGCGTTCAATGGGAGTACCTCTGGAAAGTTTTGGAAACCTTTCAGTTCCCTGAACAATCCAAGCCATCAAGGCACTTTATTCTAACCCGATGGCCTCAGTCCGAGGGCTGGGATTTAGTTTACCTCTCTTCCCTATTTCCAATGGTACGCGGCAGGGGTGTCCCCTTTCTCCCCTACTATTTGCGCTAATGATAGAGCCTTTAGCAGCTCAAATCAGGAAAGATGATATATTGGAGGACATAACTATTCATGGCACGACCCACAAGGTAGCACTTTTTGCCGATGATACCACAATTTTTTCCTCTAAACCTATGCAAACCATTCCTAGATTATTAGAGACTCTAGAGACATTTGGTAGCCTTTCCCACTACAGAATGAACAATAACAAAATGGAAGTATTGCTGAGGGGTTTCCCCGATGACATTGCTAAGCACTTACACAATCAGTATAAATTTGTCATTAAAAATTCCCATTTTACACATCTAGGGATTAAGCTATCATGCGATATCCCCATAATTATTAAATCTAATTAACAGCCCTTGCTAGCAGAACTTAGAACCCTCAGACAAAAATGGAACTTCAAATCCATATCCTGGTTAGGGAGAGTTGCAGCCCTTAAAATGAGCTTTCTCCCTAAACTCACCTACCTGTTTAGGTGCCTACCAATCCGTGTACCCAAGCACATACTTTTACATTTCCAAAGCAAATGTACTAGATACATATGGCAAGGTAAACGCCCTCGGATAGCCCACAAAATTCTTCAATACCCTAGACTACATGGGGGAGTAGCCTCCCCTTCCATAACCCGATACTTTGAGGCAGCGATGTTAATGCACATTTCACAACGGGGTGTTAGAGACTCCAACAGTAAGTGGAAGGCTCTGGAGCAGGCCTCCTTACCTTGCCATATATTCTTAAAGGGATAGTAAACACCAAAAATGTTATTGTTTAAAAAGATAGATTATCCATTTACCATACCCCAGTTTCGCATAACCAACACTTATAGAAATATACTTTTTACCTCTGTAATTGCCTTGTATCTAAGCTTCTGCTGACTGCCTCCTTATCTTAGATCTTTTGACAGACTTGCATTTCAGGCAATTAATGCTGACTCTTAAATAACTTTACGTGCATGAGCACAGTGTTATCTATATGAAACACATGAACTAATGCCCTCTAGTGGTGAAAAACTGTTAAATGCATTCAGTTGAGAGGCAACCTTCAAGGGCTTAGAAATTAGCATATGAGCCTACCTAGGTTTGGCTTTCAACTAAGAATAACAAGAGAACAAAGCAAATTTGATGATAAAAGTAAATTAGAAAGTTGTTTAAAATGGCATGCCCTATCTGAATCATGAAAGTTTAATTTGGACTTTACTATCCCTTTAAAGGACCTTATATGGACCCACCCACATTGTAGGAGGAATGTAGCCATCGACAATCCTATCATTAAAGAATGCCTTGCCACCTGTGAACAACTTAGGCATTACAAAGACATAGCCCCTCACACCTCCCCCATCACGACCATTTCAGGTCATCTTGCAGGATTACCTGACTTGCACACATCCACATGGGCACAACTAGGTATAGTGAGGGTTGCAGATATGTGGTCCACCAGCCAGCTAGGCACCTTTATTACACTAAACCAACTTAAAGATGTGGCGGCTGTACCACCTTTCCTGGTTTTCGAGCATACCCGGGTAACAAGCCTACTAGCTAGTTGGGGTTTTAGACCTTCATCTTCACATCAACCCACTCTATGGGAGGCTAGATGGAAGCAGGGACTTAAAGTGACACTGAACCCAAATTTTATCTTACGTGATTCAGATAGAGCATGACATTTTAAGCAACTTTACTCCTATTATCAAATTTTCTTCATTCTCTTGGTATTTATAGTTGAAATGGAAGAATGTAAGTGTAGATGCCGGCCTATTTTTGGGGAACAACCTGGGTTGTTCTTGCTGATTGGTGGATAAATTCATCCACCAATAAAAAAGTGCAAGAGAAGCAGCTCTACGAGAGACTGGAATCAGCATAAGTGCGCTAACAAGAAGAGGAGGGAAGATAGAAGATAGCACGGGAAGAAATTAACCTCTGCGCACCGACCTCCTTTCAGTCCCTTTTCTAACAGACGCGTGTTAAACCAGTCAGCAGCTTGACTCATGAGCTCACAGAAAATAAGGAGCCGCGCAATAAGGAAAACAGAGCGCGCTATGCTCTCAAATACCAGAATCTCAAAAAGCAGAAATGGTGCAATATGTGCCAAAATGTAGAGACCAAAATCTCTAAAAGCATAATAGAGTGCCTGCAGAGGGAGAAAGTTCAAGTAAAATGCGCTAAAAATTCAAAAGAGTAGTCAAATAAAAATACAAATTTTATAAAAAAAACAAAAACATAATTTATGCTTACCTGATAAATTCCTTTCTTTCTTGGTGGTGATAGTCCACGAAATTCCTTTCTTGTGGGAATTCACTTCCTGGCCACCAGGAGAAGGCAAATACACCCTACAACAAGGCTTTAAATATCCCTTACACTTCCCTCTCTCTCCTAGTAGTACGAATAACTGAGGAAAAGAGAAGTAAGAAAGATAGTAGGGTAAAGAGGTGCACACTAGAACTGCTGCCAAGTTGAAACACGGGCGGGTTTGTGGACTATCACCGCCAAGAAAGGAATTGATCAGGTAATGTAGTAAACAAAGTTACATACTTGTAGGAACTAATACCCAAGCCGTGAAGTCCACAAAGGAAAAGAGTGGGAAGTGAGAGAAAGGCAGGTGCCTATTTACCAGGAAAAATAACCTGAAGAACCTGACTTCCATATTTGCAACAAACCAAAAACTGGAGAGGCAGAACTCATTAACCTTTGGGTCTGACCAAGGCACCCCACCATGTATCCTGGAGACAAGTACTGGAAAGGAAAGCCAATAAACAGGTGCGATCTATCATAATCAACTGAAAATCACTCTATTGCAACACCAAATCATAAGATTGTGGAACTCCAATGAAAAACTGATTACTCCTATAATCTGCATCCAGATAATGAATCCGGAACACAAGCAGCTGAGAAGAAAAAAATAGTAAGGGGCCTAGTTATCAAGCCGTCAACCTCAAATACGCTGGAATTCCGCATCGTATTTGTGGCGAGGCTGATACGCCTTAGTTATCAAAGGCTCGAGACCGGCAAAAGTAGAATTTTGTGACGTAAGCATTGATCCGCCGGACTCAGTCCGACACAGATCGATTCTTACGTCACTCCAGATGTTCCGCACACAAGTGCGGCACATTCTCACTACTTTTGCTAGT
Organism: Bombina bombina; assembly: GCF_027579735.1. NCBI lineage: Eukaryota > Metazoa > Chordata > Amphibia > Anura > Bombinatoridae > Bombina > Bombina bombina. The sequence goes on from NC_069507.1 coordinate 100,782,197, forward strand.
TATCAAAAAACTAGCAGGTACGCTCGGCACTTTTACGGCCCAGCGTACCTGGTTTTCAATCCGCCACCCCTGGAGGCGGCGGATCCCATAGGAATCAATGGGAGTCTGACCATAGCGAAAGTTCATGTTCGCTGCTGCCAGACATCCCATTGATTTCTATGGGAGCTGTCTACACCTAACACCCTAACATGTACCCCGAATCTAAACACCACTAATCTGTCCCCCCCTACACCGCCGCAACTAAATAAAGTTATTACCCCCTAAACCGCCGCTCCCGGAGCCCACCGCAAGCTACATTATACATATTAACCCCTAAACCGCCGCTCCCGTAGCCCACTGCAACTATAATAAATGTATTAACCCCTAAACCGCCGCTCCCTGAACCCGCCGCAACCTATATTAAATGTATTAACCCCTAATCTGCCCCCCCTACACCGTCGCCACCTATAATAAATTTATTAACCCCTATCCTGCCCCCCCTACACCGTCGCCACCTATAATAAATTTATTAACCCCTAATCTGCCCCCCCTACACCGTCGCCACCTATAATAAATTTATTAACCGCTAATCTGCCCCCCCCTACACCGTCGCCACCTATAATAAATTTATTAACCCCTATCCTGCCCCCCACTACGCCGCCGCCACTGTAATAAAATTATTAACCCCTAAACCTAAGTCTAACCCTAACGCCCCCCTAACTTAAATATTAATTAAATAAATCTAAATAAATTAACTCTTATTAACTAAATGAATCCTGTTTAAAACTAAATACTTACCTTTAAAATAAACCCTAATATAGCTACAATATAAATAATAATTATATTCTAGCTATCTTAGGATTTATATTTATTTTACAGGTACCTTTCAATTTATTTTAACTAGATACAATAGCTATTAAATAGTTATTAACTATTTAATAGCTTACCTAGCTAAAATAAAGAGAAATGTACCTGTTAAATAAATCCTAACCTAAGTTACAATTACACCTAACACTACACTATACTTTAATAAATTAATCCCATTTAAAAATAAATACTTACCTGTAAAATAAACCCGAAGATAGCTACAATGTAATTAATAATTATATTGTAGCTATCTTAGGATTTATATTTATTTTACAGGTAACTTTGTATTTATTTTAGCTAGTTAGAATAGTTATTAAATAGTTATTAACTATTTAATAACTACCTAGCTAAAAGAAATACAAAGTTACCTGTAAAATAAATATAAATCCTAAGATAGCTACAATATAATTATTAATTATATTGTAGCTATCTTAGGGTTTATTTTACAGGTAAGTATTTATTTTTAAATAGGAATAATTTATTAAAGTATAGTGTAGTGTTAGGTGTAATTATAACTTAGGTTAGGATTTATTTTACAGGTAAATTTCTCTTTATTTTAGCTAGGTAGCTATTAAATAGTTAATAACTATTTAATAGCTATTGTACCTGGTTAAAATAAATTGAAAGGTACCTGTAAAATTAAAATAAATCCTAAGATAGCTAGAATATAATTATTATTTATATTGTAGCTCTATTAGGGTTTATTTTATAGGTAAGTATTTAGTTTTAAATAGGATTCATTTAGTTAATAAGAGTTAATTTATTTAGATTTATTTAATTAATATTTAAGTTAGGGGGGCGTTAGGGTTAGACTTAGGTTTAGGGGTTAATCATTTTATTACAGTGGCGGCGGTGTAGTGGGGGGCAGGATAGGGGTTAATAAATTTATTATAGGTGCCGACGGTGTAGGGGGGGGCAGATTAGGGGTTAATACATTTATTATAGGTGGCGACGGTGTAGGAGGGGCAGGATAGGGGTTAATAAATTTATTATAGGTGGCGACGGTGTAGGGGGGGCAGGATAGGGGTTAATAGGTTTAATATAGGTTGCGGCGGGTTCAGGGAGCGGCGGTTTAGGGGTTAAACTATTTATTTAGTTGCGGAGAGGTGCGGGATCAGCAGGATAGGGGTTAATAATTTTATAATAGAGGGCGACGGTGTAGGGGGGGCAGGATAGGGGTTACTAGGTATACTGTAGGTGGCAGCGGTGTCCGGGAGCGGCGGTTTAGGGGTTAATACATTTATAAGAGTTGCGGCAGGGTCTAGGAGCGGCGGTTTAGGGGTTAATACATTTATAAGAGTTGCGGCGGGGTCTAGGAGCGGCGGTTTAGGGGTTAATACATTTATAAGAGTTGCGGCGGGGTCTAGGAGCGGCGGTTTAGGGGTTAGTAACTTTATTGAGTTGCGGGAGGCTCCGGGGGCGCCGGTATAGGGGGTAGAACAGTGTAGTTTAGTGTGAGTGCTTAGTGACAGGCTAGCAATAAAGCTGGGAAAAAGCCGAAGAGCAGTGAGATCGGATGAGTGATAGCTCTCACAGCCCGCTGCTCATCCCCCCGCGGCTTTTTGACAGCTTTATTTGATAACTTAGGCATATTTTTTCAGGTCCGCGGCGGCGATGTGAGGCGAGCTTAGGCGCGCGTATTGGGCCGGCGAAGCCAGAAAAGTAGACGGCTTGATAACTACCCCCCTATATCTCTGCTTGACCGAGAAGAAAATAAGATGTCTGACTTGAGAAAAGTTTCCCAAACAAAATTAGGAAGCGACCAAACCTCTTGATACCTTGAATACTCCATATGGCCTTTCAGTCCCAGAAAAGGACTTTATAAATTCCCAGACTACTTACATGAACTAACAAGATAAGAAATATTTTTGATAAAAGACTAATATCCGCGGGGGCGGAGCAAGCCGGGCACCTGAGCGGTCGCACTCTGAGAGAGCTCAGCTCACAAGTTATTAATATTTATCAGCTTGACCGCTCAGGGTTGCCCATGAAACTACTAAATAATCCTCCAGTGACATAGAGAACATGAAGAGCAACTATACAAGTTCTGGTGGAGACAGGAGAACCTAAAGCGCCCGCACAGAACCTCCTCACACTACACGCTATCCACATACTGCCTGCATGAGGAGCGGCCATCTTGCAGACCGCATGGAAACTGACATTCTAACTAGACGACTCCAGTATTAACTCTACAGCATCTTTATTCTATTCTACCGGCACCCCTCCCAGGCTCCAAGACACAACGGGTGATTATAAGGACCTGACATATCAGTAGACATAAGATTGTACCAATATCCAGAGTACACTTTCAAGCCACATGATGGCAACCACCATGACAGATGTGCTCCGACTCCTGGCTGATAAGATGGAGAGACAGTTTGAGTCTCTCTTGCACAGTATTCATGATGACCGGCACAGCATATCAGCAGGAGATACGGAGTATCTACTGGCACAGACCTCCTGTAGACTACAGGATATACTGCTAAGGGACAAACTACAGGCAAGAAACATGAAGGAATTTGTCCCTACAGATCGAATTCAGCCCAGCGCTATTCTGCAAAGGCGAGAGAGGTCCTCCCAAGAACTTAAGTCTGCGCTGACTGTAGAAGGGGGCACTGCAGTTAGCACTTGGGAGCAGTCATCTGATCCCCTGACTGAAGGACGACAAATCCAGCCTCATAGTAAGCCGCATCCAGCAGCTATCATACCTCCTACTACAGCTCTCATGTACTCTGATCGCCACACAGATATTAGAGTAAGTAGAGACAGCGTGAGGTCCACAGACACAGACCTGAGCTTAACCCGATGCAGACCGTTAGCCATAGTACCCGCTGACCCGCTCACACCAGCCCTTTCATCTCGCAAAGTAAGGTCACTTTTGGAACAGTTGCAGCGCCCTCTGAGCTTCATGATGGCTACACAGCTTGCAGGAACTATCCCGGTCCCCAGAAGACAGGAGCATCTATCACTGATTACAATGTACCAGTCATTAGAGGCATCCTACCTTAGCCAGAGTTATAGCTTGGAAGAAGCCTTTAATCTGCTGTCTGCTTTTTTGTATCCGCATAAGCACAATCCAGGGCTAAACCTTTCCGCGCCAATACAGCTTGCCCAAAACACGCTGCCATCTGGGTGTCACAGAATAGCATTTAATCCGGGAGGCCACTTCTATCACTTATCTGCTGGACATACAGTGGACTACATGAACTAACTCTGCTAGTCCATTAAATGTTTGGTAGGATGTTTTCAGTTTAAACGCATTAGCCAAGTTATGTACTTTTCTATCATGCCTACCACTAGCATGGTCACCATTAGACAGGGAGTTATCTGACTAGTTTTATGTTGGAATTGGAGGTAATACTACTGTATTCATACATACGTGCAAGATAAATGAGGTGGCAGCGGTGTCCGGGAGCGGACTCTCCTATGTGTATATCTCACTTAGATTCCTAGATACACATCATATATATACAGTTAAATTAGAATAGGAAACAGCACCCACAGTTCACAAATCACGGAGAAGGCTTACCATGCCTGTCAAACCATCCACATAAGAAGAAATCTCTCAAGCTGTGATAAATTTAAAAGACCTTTATTTATTACACAGGGTCCATAAATATACAGCGACGTTTTGGGCTAACACTTAGCCCTCACTCATGCTTGAAAATGAATCCAGAACCCTGGGATACCAACTAGGCCTTCATATGCAAAGTAAACAAAAGTAGATTTCTATTGCTAAGAATATAATCCAAAAAAAAGTTGACCCAGGAGGTTTCTGATCCTATACGCTAAGGATAACAAAAAACTTCCTGACAAAATGAAAAACTGGGCTCTTAAATAAGTAAGACAAGACGCCCCAGAGTGCGAAGAGTCAAACTCCGATATCCTGAATAAGAACTTCACCAGACACCTGAAGAACATACAGGAGAGAAAGTTAACATGCAAGCAGATCGGCTTCCATAACCGCATATCAGATTAATTTTAAACGCAAAACTTCGACCTGAAGAAGGAATCAGCCAGATGATCTACTCTCTAATGGAATAATCCAGCAGATAAAACCCATACGTGAGGGGGGCGGAGCTAGCCTAGGCAGAACATGGACGTGTTTTCTAATGGCTCCAGATTGTACTCTTAAAATATTAGCCTCATAAGGGATCACCACAAGAATAATCTCTGATACTCTAACCACAAACGATTGGGACCCTGAGGTTTTAACAGTGAAGTGAATCTGATATGATGGGCACGATACATCACTCCTTCATGAAGCTGTTCTAATTGCGCATAGAGTGGCCATTACGGGCCTACAGTTCCCTTTTCTCCTTCAACAGAAACCTACTTTACAAACTACAGGAGAGTCCAGAAGCATCTTTGAGTATACTGCCTTTTTACCTCATTACAGTCTGTCTGGTATGCAACATCCTAGTTGGCCTGTAATTGGGTACATACTAGAAATTCATGTTCCCATAGCCATATAAGATAGATGGAGAGCATATAGTTACACTGCCTTTATTATAGTCATTCTATGTGACTGCACTGGTTATGTCTGTAGTTGCATATATACATTTCACAAATGTTTTACAGTAGTCTAACACTGTCCCCTACTTTAGCCAGAAGTGGAAATGGTGCTAAAGCATCTCTGTATACATGTAGGAAGAAGGGGGAGAACCTCATCTCAGTATCTCTGATATGCACTATTTTCTTTAAACTTATATAGACCTAGAGAACAGATCTTCCAACTAACATTCTCTACATGTTGTTTCAATGTAGCTACGTTTATAGTGTGTCTCATTGCTGTTATTGTTATGTTTATGCTCTCATACAGAAAATCCTACGGACATACAAGCTACACACTGTTGGAACCCAGCCACTCGTGTGAGGAGTTTAAAATTATGCCACAGTTGCTCCCATAGTTCACCCAGCTAATGCAGGGAATAATATTATTTGCAACCATGGTTATTGCCGCATATTAGGGTTCAGTAACTCTCCTATGTGTATATCTCACTTAGATTCCTAGATACACATCATATATATACAGTTAAATATGTCAGAAGACAAGAAGGAATTACAAGTAGTCTCTACGATAGCATAGAATCAGTCTATATATTTTCCCCCTGTCTAGAGCTGCCCTGGTTATATCCACCAGTATTAATATTAGAATCATAGTTGTATATGCTGTACATGGAGACACATTAAGTCCAAACCCTAACTAGACCGAACACCACAACATAGAGATGCACAATGCAATATTGAGCTAAATAACGACTCATACACTACTGATACTTAATATATATGCCTCAATGGCTACTCCACAGGTAGTACAGATATCTCCAGACCTAGGCTCAACATAGAACATCATCTATCGTATTACCCTACATGTGTCCCACCAACTCACTACCCCTTCTTCACTCTCTCACCCTTAGATAAAACACATCTGCAATGGAGGCCCAATCTTCTCCCCCACCATTCTTTTTCTTTCTCTTTCCCCTCTCTCTTTATTCTCTAAAAGCAGTTCTGGTCTGCTGACTTTCCTCATCTTCCTATCCCCTTACTAGGTCCAAAAGTGACCACTTCAAATACCAAGTTCCTCCTTAAATCTCTATAAGCCATGTAAGGTTCAAGAGTAGCCTTCCTTATCAATCGAGGAACCCATTATAGAACATAATATAAATATAAAAATGAGGTTCAAGATGATTATACATGTAGTCCCACTGTAATACTTTCGCTTTACCATGAATGTACCTGTTTGCTATATATGTTATGCTATCTTTTTTGCATGGAATTTTATATTGGTTGTACTATTTTCATAACCTCAATAAAAAATATAAATTAAAAAAAAAAAAAAAAAAAAAAGACTAATATCCATATTTTGGGATCTTGTTGGAAGAGGGTCCGTTTATTGGTTTGTGTGTATAGATATATAATTTTTTTTTCACTACTAAGTCACTATTACGTTTACCGATATTTGTGTATATTGCGCCCCCTTAAGTGGTGACAAGGTATTGTCACTAGTAAAGACATATTGCCTTTCAACCTGATTCCATACACTGACAAAGAAAACCAGCGAACGTCAAAGCTTTATTGAATCCAATACAGGAAAACAAGGTAGAGTAAAGAGTATTAAAAAACGACCAACAGCCCACTGCCAGTCTTACACGTTTCTGCTGTAAGTGCCTTAATCATAGACAATGGCACAATATCCGGTATCTCCCATAAATCACTCATTGATTGATCATCAGTAACAGCTGCAGTATCTTAAAGTAACAATGTTAACAGACAATGCACATTTACTGACTAACAATGAGTTGCTAGCTGTATACATTTATTATTGAACGATCTCACTGAAATCCATTAAAAATACTAATAGAATTAGGAACTAATGAGGGTAGGTGTTGGACTGTCAAGAACCAGTCTATGAATGCCAAAACTATCCCAACTCCCAAAGGAGTTTGTGGGAAAAAAGATCCCTGAACAGTCTTGAGCTATAACTTCGGAGAAACCAGAGCAGAAGACGATGAATGCAACTGAGTCTTCCCAGACCAAAATTTAATATGGAATCTTGAAAATTAATGTTGTATATTAGAATAGGAAACAGCACCCACAGTTCACAAATCACGGAGAAGGCTTACCATGCCTGTCAAACCATCCACATAAGAAGAAATCTCTCAAGCTGTGATAAATTTAAAAGACCTTTATTTATTACACAGGGTCCATAAATATACAGCGACGTTTTGGGCTAACACTTAGCCCTCACTCATGCTTGAAAATGAATCCAGAACCCTGGGATACCAACTAAGCCTTCATATGCAAAGTAAACAAAAGTAGATTTCTATTGCTAAGAATATAATCCAAAAAAAAGTTGACCCAGGAGGTTTCTGATCCTATACGCTAAGGATAACAAAAAACTTCCTGACAAAATGAAAAACTGGGCTCTTAAATAAGTAAGACAAGACGCCCCAGAGTGCGAAGAGTCAAACTCCGATATCCTGAATAAGAACTTCACCAGACACCTGAAGAACATACAGGAGAGAAAGTTAACATGCAAGCAGATCGGCTTCCATAACCGCATATCAGATTAATTTTAAACGCAAAACTTCGACCTGAAGAAGGAATCAGCCAGATGATCTACTCTCTAATGGAATAATCCAGCAGATAAAACCCATACGTGAGGGGGGCGGAGCTAGCCTAGGCAGAACATGGACGTGTTTTCTAATGGCTCCAGATTGTACTCTTAAAATATTAGCCTCATAAGGGATCACCACAAGAATAATCTCTGATACTCTAACCACAAACGATTGGGACCCTGAGGTTTTAACAGTGAAGTGAATCTGATATGATGGGCACGATACATCACTCCTTCATGAAGCTGTTCTAATTGCGCATAGAGTGGCCATTACGGGCCTACAGTTCCCTTTTCTCCTTCAACAGAAACCTACTTTACAAACTACAGGAGAGTCCAGAAGCATCTTTGAGTATACTGCCTTTTTACCTCCTTTCAGATATCTGCACATTGCCATATACTCCTTTGCCACCCTTATACCAATATGGAGGATCTGGATCCATGGGAAGGAAACCTTTTGCAGTGCATGGAGATGCATTACACTGACTTAAAGCAGGACTTGTTGGCACTGATGGAACTCACTACACAATTGCCGCAAACCACGCTAGCAATGCCCCAGCACGGAGGGCTCGGAACAACTCCCGCTTACATTAATACCTATCATACCAGTGAAGGAGATGGGACTAAGGATCACAAGATCCCATGTAAAAGCTGGTTACCGCGATTTGATTATGATCCCCACCATGTGTCAGCTTGTTACGGAGAATCTGAGACCATCCTATCTACAACCCTTCCCGGCCCTGTGGACTCTCCCATCCGCTCATCAACAGACACAGCCTCATGTGAAGCCACCATGAGATCGATCGGGTGCATCTTTGAGGGCAGAGCTGACTCCTTACAAGCTTGGTGGCGGGACTTAGGGCAGTATGAGAGCTACATCACGACTGATACTCCTTTCTGCATAGCGATGCAACTTTATCTGTCACTCGAACACCTGGCCGTCACGATGTCAGAAACCCCGGCTTCTACCCGCTCTGGCATATCTGTCCCATCGCTCCCCCATGAACGGTTTCACATATATTTGCTCCTTACTTATGTTATAGATCCACAATACAGGAGAGGTATTGGATGATGTTTTACAAACCCTGAACTTCTCTCTGTGTGACTGACATTTACTGTTATAAGTGTCTCAGAGTGATTTTGGATTATGGGACTAATTCCTCCATTATATTGGCTGAATAATTCCAACTTTCCTGTTTAATGTTTTTTTTTCTTTTTTTCCCCCATTATCTCACTTAGTGAACTGTATGTTATAAAAGTTGTAACCGTTGAAAAGATGTGTTTATCTTGGTTATGCTTCAAACATAGAGGGGTGTCCACAATAGAGGCTTTAGTGTTCAACTTTAATACCTGCTATGTTATTGACAGGCAATAGGGTCAGCACTCTCATATAGCCATTGTATATAAGATTAAATCCCACTATCTCACTGGTATACAGTAGCAATTTAAGTCATCCAGCCTTGCTCCTTTGAGATAGGTTGCTACTTCATTCCAATATATTCATTGGAAGCTTAAAGTGTTTAGTATGTGTAGCTTAAATATAGATAGCTATTTATAAGTCAGGAGGTTTCCTATGTTTCAGGTTTCCATTTATCTTCTGGGTGCCAAGATGTTAGGTCAACACACACCAATATGGAACCCTAATATAGTATCCTTACCTCTTGAAATGGGGAAATACCCCAGCTCAATCCCCTCTTCTCATTATTTTATAAATAAGAGAGTGCTATTCTCACTAAAAGACCATTTCACAATCTAGGCTCTCCACAAATACTGCAATCCTTCCTTCTATTATTATGCCCTTGCGTGAGAAAGAACCTTCAATGTTTTTTAGATATCTGACTATAATATTGTGGGGGACTTGAGAAGTTTAGATTTTCACTGAGAGTGCATACCAGCTATTTATATGTATTTCAACTTAGAAGCTTGATGATTTAAAAGGGGATATCTGATTCAGTCACTCTATTGTAAAATCGCCTGTAGACAACCTCTGTCCCTTAGTTTCAGAACTCTTTACTTTAAAGTCTGACCTCACATATTAGCGCTAAGACACATCTAGTGCTTATAGCCTGAACAATATTTTATGCTTTATGTACCCTAGTAGATATGTTTGTCTGCCGCTTGTATGAAGTACATATATATAACCCTATTTTTGAGTCTTATGTTTATAGAACATGGTTTCAACTATATGTATTCACTGTGAAAGTTATTGGACAGTAGGTAAATTTTACTGAGGAACTCTTATTTTATCTAAAAATAAGTAACTCGGCACAGCACATTAATACACCTTACAGCCTGTTCTCTTTAGTCTCTCCTGTCTCTGATAATACCCATACCCCCCCCCCCCATTATATATCATTTTGTACTACCCTAAACAATTCAGTTCACTTTTTTTAAAATCTATAGCCTATAGTTTTGTTTTGTTTTTGTTATGATATTATCTACTTATTTGCCATCTTCGTTTAGGACTAATTTATACTATTTTTAGCATGCCATATTAGGTTATTAAGTTCTGATGACATTTGTATCTTATAGAGTGCCTGTATTTCTAGCTATCTCATACTACATTATGATATTTATATTTCTAGATAATTGTGCTCCCTATGCGGAAGTTATTATTAAGAACAAAATAAAAAGTCAGCGCTAAACAACACACAATAAGGAAAATACAATAAAATAAAATAAAAGTATGTCTAAAATAACAAATAAATCAAATTAAATTAAATAAAACTACTAAAGAAAGAATACACAAATCCTATAATTTCACAATAAAAATAATAATAACACAGAGAAAATAATAATGTAAAAAATACCCAATGTCCAAGGAAAAATAAAATTAATGTCCCATCAGTTGTAGATAAATAGATGTTTTAGTAGTCCAAACTGAAACTCCAATGGTGTTACCAAGATAGATGCCGCCTCTCGTTAGGTGATATTTCCCAAAAATCACCCAGATATGGATAGAAACTACAAAGAAAAAGTAGGAGAAGCGCAAAAACTTGAGAATTTTATTAGGATCAGGTACAATTAAAACACATAGCAACTTACACTTAAGTAAGCTTGAAAAATATCCAGTCACAACAGGATCAGCAGCGGTGACAGTCTAAGCCTCACTCGATACACCAAGCGTCTGAGTTCACACCTCGCCGATTCACAGAGAACCGGCGTCTGACGTCACTGGTGATGGCAAGGATTCCGGAGCGTCCCCCTTCAGGCGCAGTGCCTCACAAACTGCTGGCTGTCAATAATGTTTGACACAATGTCCCACAAACCCTACGCGTTTCGTCCGTGTCTCGGCCGGACTTTTTCAAGGGTACAAATTTGAAAAGAAGTGCAATATCATTCAAGGGAAGTTTACGGCTTAAATAGACATGGAGGGAGCGCCCTCTAGTGATATACATGTGAAATACTCTGTTATTTGAATAAATATACATATACTAACGCAAGAGCAAAACATAAAATAATTAACAAACAGACCTAAGAAATACAACAGTTAATAAATGCAATAGCTGGCCATTAGTAATATTCTAAAAATGCAAGAAAGTTAATAAATAGGATATTGACAAACAAATCCTACTACATCATGAACAAATAAACAACCATATACATATATGAAACTACACAATTCATATAATTAAACAATGTAATATACACCATTAATAAGTTACAACAATATACACTTTAAAACCACATGCTAACCTATATGGATATCTAAATATATAAAAAATATATAGAAAAATATATAAAAAAATATATAAAAAATATATTAATAAAAATATATTATTAATAATAATAAATGACCATATTGCACCATAAAAACTAGCAGCCTCAGTACATATATACACACATATGCACATATGCATTCATACACTCACTCCCACACATACACACTCAGACACACATAAATACACATCCATGCAAAACATACATAAATTTAACAAATCTGAACTAACCCTGCAGTCAAGGATGAAAATAAATAGCACAAATACATAAATAAATACAACTGCCTAGTATAAATTCATCCTTTGAGAAACATGATATATAAACAATTAAAACTAACCCTATAGGTAAATAACAAAGAACCTCTACTGTAAAACAGAAACATAGAGGAATTAATAATAACTGTTCACATATAGGCGGCCAGATCTAGATCCTCGTTTAGACCCCTAGGACTCAAACTACCAATTTTATAAATCCAAAATGTTTCTTGTTGTCTTAAAGCAAGAAGTCTATTTTGAACATTTGGGGGAATTCAGTCTATTACTTTAACTTTAAGTGTTGATGGACTACAGTTGTGTGCTTCAAGAAAATGAATGGGAATACTATGTTTAATCACTTTGCCTTTTTTGGCTAATTTAATATTATATAAATGTTCGTTCACTCTAGTTCTTATCTTCCTTTTAGTACGTCCCACATAAAGATAGCCACACCCACAGTTAATTAGATAGACTACAAACGTAGAATCACAAGTTGTTCTACATTTGATATTAAACTTATGTGATCCATCCCAATAAGAAAACATAGAGGCTTTATCTATATGACTACACATATTACATATGGTTTTATTACACCTATAAGTTCCCTTTGCCGCAATTAACCAATTAGAGGGATTAATGCTACTAGATGGTTTTAGGTCCCTAATCTTGCTAGGTGCAAGTACATTTTTTAAGTTCTTTCCTTTTCTAAAAGTAACCTTAGGTTTATCTGCTAGCCTACTGCCTAATATAGGATCTGTATTTAAAACCATCCAATGTATTTTTAGGACACGCTGTAATGCAGATGCACCCTCATTATATCTGGTGATAAATCTTGGGGTATCCAAATCTTTATCAGCAACTTTATTACGAGTTTGAGACTTATTCAGCAGATCGGACCTATTAGTATTAAGGGCTCTACTTTTAGCTGTCTCTAATAATTCTTTCTTGTATCCTTTATCAGAAAATTTCTTATCTAAAATGGCTGCTTCTGTAGTGAAACTGGAAATGTGAGTACAATTTTTACGCATACGTAGATACTGACCGTATGGTATATTTGAAATCCAACTTCTATTGTGACCACTAGAAGCTTGATTATAGCTGTTCTTTTCTGTTGGTTTTCTAAAATTTGTCACAGCTATCTGGTTATTACTGTCCACATATAGAAGTAAATCTAAGAATTCCATTTTTATATTTGAAATGTTTGCAGTAAAAACCAGATTATGGCTATTATTATTCATGTAGCTAATAAAACTCTTAACACTGGCTTCATCACCCTTCCATAGAATAATTACATCATCTATGTAACGATGAAATTTCATAATATTTTTAGAAAACGGATTATTAAACCATATATATTTATTTTCAAAGTCATTCACATACAGATTTGCATAGGAGGGCGCAAAGGTAGTCCCCATTGTGGTCCCCCTAATCTGCATGTAAAATTTTTTCTCAAATAAAAAATAATTATGTTCCAAAATAAAAATAATGGAATTAACAATGAAGTCTATATGATCCTTCGGTATGTTCCATCTTAACAATTCTGTCAGTATTGCCTTGCTACCCTGATCGTTGGGAATGCAGGTATACAAGGAAGTCACATCACAAGTAACAAACCAATACTCCTTGTCCCAATGTACACCTTCAAAATTAGTGATGACTTGTGTACTATCCCTCAGGTAGGCCCTAGTTTTCTGGACAATTGGTTGAAGATAGAAATCCACATATTGGGATAAATGATTGCATAAAGAACCAATGCCAGAGACTATGGGCCTATCTGGGAGGTTAACCGTGTCCTTATGGACTTTGGGCAAGTGATAAAAACCTGCTATTCTAGGAGATGCCACAAATAAAAAAGAAAATTCATCATTCGTTATAATCGTCATCCTTAGCTTTCTGTAACAAATTTTTAAGATCTCTGACAAAGCCAATAGTTGGATCTCTCTCTAAGATAGAATACGTTGTATCATCACTCAATAGACGGTGTGCCTCATTTAAATACACATCCCGATCTTGTATTACAATCCCACCACCCTTGTCCGCACTCCTGAAAACAATAGTAGTATTATTCATAAGACTTTTCAGGGAATTCCGTTCAAGGGTGGTGAGATTATCCGAATGTTTATTCAGCAAATTCTTAGAATTAGAAAAAGCTCTATCAAGATCATCCATAACTAATTTACAAAACACGGGGATCTGGTCCCCTTGTGCCCCTACAGGATAAAAATTTGACTTATTTTTGAAGGTGGAATGTATAATTAATTGTTCCTCATCATAAGTTGATAAATCCAGAAGACTAGGGCCTAATCCTAACTCCTCACCTGATGGCCTCATAATATCATAATTGTCTCTTTCTAATTCTCGTAAAGTTTTAAGTGTCTCAAGATCTCCACATTCCGAATATTCAGGATTATATGAACCTCTATTACAAGGGTTTTTATTAAGGTTATTAAGTTCTGATGACATTTGTATCTTATAGACTGCCTGTATTTCTAGCTATCTCATACTACATTATGATATTTATATTTCTAGATAATTGTGCTCCCTATGCGGAAGTTATTATTAGGACAATTCACCTATTTCTGTTAGGCCCCTCTCCTCCCTTTCCCGCCGGTACTTATTGCCTGTGGGTCATACCCCTACTCCTTTTCCCCACATTGCCTATAGCTGGCATTTCCCTAGGAGAGGGGCTCATGCCGAAGTCCTCTGCATTCCATATATATTGATATCCCCCCTCTCCTGTATTTTACCATGTCTCATGTTTAAAGCTGACATGCTTTATTTAAAGTGTATTTAGGAATAGTAAATGAGTCTCTCTTTTAAGATAAAATATCCGCTTTAGTTTATTTCAATGTATGGCAACCTGCATTAGACTCAATATACCTAAGGTTATGGTTATTGCATGTATTTAATGTTGCTCTATATACTGAGAGCAGGTTTATTTCCTTCTATCCTATATATTTAAGACATTACTGACTGCCGTTACTTCCTATTGTTAAGTAGCAGAACTCTCAATTGCACACCCTACTCATGTTTACGGTAATCTTGAGCACAGTATTATATTTACCTGTTTTGTCTGTTTTTATGGTAAAAGGGTATCTTTCATCTATGTGTTATTTGGCCAGTGATATAAGTTAATGATGGAATAATTGCTACATGTTGGTCACTGTGATTATTCCTTATCTTGCTTGCTCCTCTCATGCTTTACACTGTTTCTCTTTAAAGCCTTAGTTTAAGTTATAAAGGCGTAAAACCACATGTAGACAGCTACTTTGCAATAGATATATAGAAACTCACTCCCTTCCCAACTTATGAGAATTATAACTTCCAATACCAAATGTCATGGGCCCTAGTGTATATATGCAGTTCAAGAGGTCTGACATCTTGTTAACCACGCTATTATGTTTTGTAAGGTACACCCCATCTATTTATATTATGGATCTTTCACAGATACCAAGTCACCAATTGCCGCCAAGCTTATAGCTCATATTTAACTTCCATATGGGAGTCTTGCAACTTACTTGATCCTTAGAACCCCTCACTAGATACTCCACCACAGGTATTTTGAGAAAGCTATCTTTACAAGCAGTTTGTTTAGGTGTCCTAACCACTTTGAATAGCTCACAGTGCCTTATGTTTCGGCTCTTCTATCTCATTAAACCGAATAGTTATCCCCATGTACTTCCCCAGTAGTCACGTAAATAGCACATTACTACTTATAGAGCCCATACCTGTAACTATATAATATACCCTCTAATAGCCCTATCCACATTATTAATTTGGCATTCTAGATAGCTCCACCCCTCATCCCCCTCCTTATTTAATAAGAGCGGCTCTTGCCCGCTGAACTCCTTCTCCCCCTTCTTGACCAACTTGGTCTGAGAGCGACCAAACAAATACTATCCCACACTTGCCTCAATTCTATTAGAATAAATAATTCTATAAATTCTCTTCACGGTAAGGTGTGGGCCACATCTCTTATATATAAAATATAAAACTGAGGTTCCATTATTTTGTGTACAAACATATTTTCCTTTACTGCCATCCCTGTTTTGCATGGTTAACTATAGCAATCACATATGCCTCTTATCCGTTGCAAATATCTTCCTTCTCTTAAGGGAGTTATGAATACGGGACATAGATGTATTTTCCATGATTATTGTACTCGTTTTCCTCCAAAGACACACAGAATTTACTCCAAGAGCTGTTACTTCTTTGGTTCATGACTATGTTTATGTAATAAGGATGTATCTTTCAGAATTATGCTATCTTTGTTATCGGATGAATATGTTATGTAAC
Source organism: Bombina bombina (assembly GCF_027579735.1). Taxonomy (NCBI): domain Eukaryota; kingdom Metazoa; phylum Chordata; class Amphibia; order Anura; family Bombinatoridae; genus Bombina; species Bombina bombina. Next base: position 100,798,430 of record NC_069507.1, read on the forward strand.
TTTTCTTACAACCTCAATATAAAAAAAAAACCATACGTGATATAGATTCCGTAGGAAAGAGAAAGAATATGTAGTTATAGCTGGATTTGGACTCTCAACCTCCAGTTTACAAGAGAACCTCATAAGAAAAAGGAGTCTAACATGAAATATCCTGCAAAAAATCACTTACCAAAAGTTAAAAATCATGTACTAAAATGTACAACACTAGTTGGGATACTGCATAATACCATGGTACAGTATTACAAATGAAAATACTGACAAACCTTATATCAAAAAAAGGTATAACAGAGCATAGCATGGAACAAGCTGAAGGATAATAAAAAACAGTAGAACCAGATATCGAAAAATTGTAGTAGTCATCTACCAGAAAGTAAAATATTGTAGTGCAAAAAAAATAGTAAGGCCAGAAATGGCCAAAACTGTAGTATGAGCTTACAATAAAGTAGACTATTATACAGCAAAAAAACAGACTACAAAGTAAAAATAGTATTATATGGGGCGGAGCCAACTGCCTAACGAAGCAGTCGTGTTGGACTTTAGCTCTCTGCTACGTAGGGAATTAAACTTTATTTTTCCTACTTCAGAGAGGTTCAATTTGATGTATATTCAGCACTTTACAGCTGCCAAGAAGTGGACATTAATTACATAGGGTCCACAAACCCATCAAACAACTTAGTGCCATACTTAAGGCCGCAGCCTGCATTGTACACGCTAGTAACCTGCGCACCATCTGATCGAGAGCCTATTACTGAACCACTCAAGCTCCGGAGGGTCGGGGATCCGCTCCGGAGCCAAAAAGACCTGGGCTTGAGGCGTGCAGCCATCCATATCGCATAGTCAGGACGCCGGTGGATCGCTCCTGGGCATAGGCACGAGCTTCCATCTCCAGCAACGTACCACCCGCCTCCCGTCACTTCAGCACATCCGGACATAAGGAGGTTATTAGAGAGAGGGTGGCTGCAGATCTCTCCACCTACTTGCACCTGTAAAAGTGGAGCTCGGGCCCTGAACAGCATAGCGCATTAGTGGCGCAAACGGGCGCCATCTTCCTTGGGCCTATGCCTGCGGCTGGGACTTCTGGACACTTGTCAGCCATACAACGGCCCTAACACCTCACTGCAGGAGACATCGAGAAGCCGGTAAGACTGTCCCAAGTACTAGCCCCACTCTATTGGCCGCATCTGACCCCTAGGAGACTCAGGGGGACAAGGGGAGTGTTTTTTCCCAACGCGGCAGGCTTTCATATAGAGGCAGCCCTTCCTAGTAGTCCACTACGCACCAGTAATAGAACACTGCCATTCCGGAGGGGCCCTGAGCTCTGATAATAACAACCTTTCTGCAGGCCCTGAGACTACCCTAGGCTAATATAGCCACTTCACTAACGCTCTTTATGACCCCCACAACCGGAGGGAGTACAACCTGTACCTGCCTACTTAATCTCCCATACAAGGGATACTTAGTCCTGAGGCTGCTTTTGAGGAGGGCCTAGGCCCACAAGTCTGCCACAGATTATAGCAACATAAGGTATAGTGCATACCCTGTACATTGGTAGAGGAGCCCACTACTAGACAATTACTTGGTAGCTGAGCTGCTGTTTCCAGAATTCCCTACAAATTTGCTAGAGGGCTCAGGCCTTCCATCACACACTGTCACTGAAAGAAACAAAAGTAGGCTTTGGTGGCAGCAGCACTAAACATACAAGGCCTCAGCACTTCATGCCAGAATCACCCCTGTGCCCAACATTGGGTCTTTAGGCACAATCAGTAAGAGCCTCTCTCCTCCCATTTCCCTCTGGGTCATATCCTCTTTACCCGGCCCCACATCGTCATTAGATGACAAGTTCCCCTAGGAGAGGGGCAATCAGCAAAAGTTTTCAGATGTTTCTCTGCTGATTATGATGTGCTGCACTATGGCCTAGAGATAGGGAAGGGGGCAGGTGGGAGGTGAGAATTTATAAGATACATATCTACACTGTTAATCAACACACAAAGAACAAAGTTTATAGGACTCACTAAAATAGTACAGAGCAGTCCAACATGTTACAATCTACTAAGAAAAAGCCCAAGCAAGTGAATCAACCAAGAAGAACCGTTGTTGACCACTTTAAAACTATGTCTAGAGAGGAAAGGAGCTCATCCCTGGAGGATACACATTCGTTAGAGGATCTGGACACTGAAACCATGCCTAGAACACATCTAACCCAGACCCTGCCTCTTGATAGTATGGCGACCACTATAGTAGATACTCTTTCAAAACGTATGAACACTCTACAAGATACCCTCACTAAGGCCATTAAGGAGTCTGCAGCAGAATTACGTAGAGATATGGCGGCGATGGGAGAAAGAACGGAAACACTAGAACGAAAACATGAGGACTTGGCAGTGGATCATGAAAACCTAATGTCATATTCTCAGAATCTGGCCATTCAAATCTCTGACCTAGAGCTTAATCTTTCAGATTTGGAGGACAGATCCAGGAGGAATAATCTGAGGTTCAGAGGAGTGCCAGAAGATATTCTAACCAATGATCTGGAAAATTTCATTAAAGAATTTGTATCTTGTTTCTAGATGATCTAGACACCCCAAGCTTCCTCATAGACAGGGTTCACCGCACTCCAAGACCACACAACATCTCTGCGGACAAACCTAGAGATGTGTTAGCCAGAATCCATTTCTTCACCCATAAAGAAAAATTTTAAGAGAGCTGGCTACCAAACCATCGCTACCAGAGAAGTTTCAAGCCATCCAGGTCTTCCCAGACATTTCCCAATTTGCACTCCAGAGACGTAGATAATTTGCTCCCTTCACACAGGTTCTAAGGCATCACAATGTCAAGTATAGATGGGGTTACCCAACCAAGCTGATTGTCAATAGAAATGGGGCTCTTCACACGGTCTCTACCGTTAATGAGGGGATCGACCTCCTCAAACAGTGGGACCTTCAAAGACTAAATTCCAAACCTAAAGAATCACATCCATCGTCATCATTGCTTCAAGCCACAGCGCCAGAATGGGCACCCCTGCCTCAGAGGCCTCCTCTGAGGAGAAACTCAGGGGACATTTTAGTCTCACCTCGGGACTGTTCTGTAGATGTAACCCCCTGATTGGACTGTCCAGAGACTGGAACTGGTCTTATTAGTTACCACATCAATATAGGAGAGTAGGAATTAATATGAAACTATCACAGTGGGTTCTAGTCCCGGGTTGAGAGATTTGATTGCTGTTTTATATGTGTTTTCTCCTTCTTTGTGTACCTAATATTTTAAGCAGGATAGCTGCTCTGGTTTGTACCTCCAGGCTACAAGCTCAATTGATCTTGCCTTTACAGGAGATTAACTGGTAAGTCTGATTTATCTGTACATGCCATGTAAAGGTACCTCATTGATCCAAGCCCAAGCATCATTTATCTCATGTTATGTAAGGTGTTCATCAGAGATTTAGAGTAAGGACCCTTTTAAGTGTATCATAATAACTCACACCATGTACTAGGATGAGTAAATTGGACTTAACTCTTCATTAGGCCTTGGGGTAACTCAATGGATCAGCTGTCAGCCCACACACTCCCTAGATACCATCCTAGAGATACTTAACAAATAACAGGTACAGTAACTGCCCAGAAACTGGACAGAGTGACCATATCAATAACAATTTCTTAACAGAATAATTTAAAACAAATAAAATAAAAAAAAGAGGGGAATTATTAACATAGATAGAGAAGTGAGAACTAGATCCTGCCCGTGGTAGGCTATAGGGAATCCCATCAAGTGTTAGAAAATTCTATCTCAACCCTGGGTACCTTTCCATTACCTTTAACTATGACTAGTTTACCCTACTGGAAAGAGAGTAGGACCGACGTGAATCTCCCACTGTGATAACATAAATGTATATTACTAGTTGAAATGTTGATGTGTTACCAAGTATATTGTTCTTTGTTCTAATTTTAATAATTTGTATCTTATTCATGAGTTAAATTCTTGATAGTACCTCCATTCTTTGATAGATGTTGAAATTATGTATAGTTAGTATCCTAAAAATTGAAGGGAGTATGCTTGCGTTAATGTTTAGTAAAGAGTCCTTTGACTCTACAGTTATTTTCTCACCAATCACCTCCCACAGCCCCCTCTATTCCTCCAGGCAGTAGAGAACCTGATACTTAGACATAAGATCTAGATCAGATACTCCCCCCCCCCATAGTAATTGCTCATTTTGATGAGTTCAAGGAAGTAGCATACCCATTGGGTTTATTGATATTTTCCTTGGTAGGCGGTGAATAGTGCCGCCACTCTCCCTTACTATTGCTTACACACTGATTTTAAACAAGATTAATAGTCCTTAGTGTTGGGACTGTCTCCTGTCCCTCTAACATTTATAATCTTCCTTTCTTGGAACTGGTGATAGACTAACTGAGCATCTCCTGTCTGACTTTACTTCCTAAGCTGTTAAGTAGTACCTTACCCTACAGCTTTCTCCGCTGCAAGGAGTAGATACGACATGAAATTTCACACTCCTCATCCACCAAGGCGAAGACCCACATTCCAGGTAGGTGGAGCAGACCATACCCTTCTTCTCTTCGCTGTCCTCTTCTTTTCTCTAATCTTTTTACCTTGCTCTGGTATATTTCCTCCCCCTTCTCCCCGCAAGATGAGAAATACTCAAGCCAACCTAACTTTTGCATCCCTTAATTGTAAGGGGCTAAATTCCTCCACTAAACGAAGCCTCCTGGGCAACTACATGGCAATTAATAGAGCTAAGATAGTGTTTGCACAGGAGACTCACTGGATAAACAACCAGTCATTAAAACTTAAAATTCAACATTTTACCAAATTCGAGGTGGCCTCACATTCGGATAAGACTAGAGGAGTAGCAATCCTTATCCATCGCTTGGTTATCTATGAAAAGCTTTACCTTGAAACAGATCCTGAGGGTAGGTACCTTATCCTAATTTGTAAACTGGACGGCCAAGTCTATACGCTGGTCAATATATATGCTCCTAATCAGAGTCAACCTAAGTTTCTCAAGACTATACTACAAAATATTAGTAAAATAAGAACAGGAAGGCTCTTGCTGGGCGGCGATTTCAACGTGGTTTGGGATCCCTCCCTAGACAAAAAGGTAGGCCGGGGCAGCGCTGTGGACTCATATTCACTCTCCACAGCCAAAAAAATTAGAGCTCTAATTTCCCAATACAATCTATTTGATGTTTGCAGATCCTGCCATCCAACCGCCAAAGATTTTACATATTTTTCTAGACCCCATCACTCATACTCAAGGCTAGATTATTTTTTCACTGATTCGTGGACACTAAATAACATTAGGGACTCTCAGATCAAGCCTTGTGACAATGATGCCCTCCTGATGTCACTGGACTCTGGCTTGGGGTCTTCTTCCAGCCCAAGTTGGAAACTCCCGGATTTGTTATAGGCGGATCCTGAGTTTCAACCTCTGATTGGCAAATCCATTCAGGAATTTCTGGAACACAATACAAATTCTGTTCCCTCCCACCAAACGCTATGGGCAGCGCTCAAAGCTTATATTAGGGGAGTTTGTATAGTAAAACAAACCTCTATCAGAAGACTACAAGGAACGCCATTCGGCCTTGTAGTGGCCAATCTTAGGACCAAAGAAAGCCTTAACAAACGTAGCCCATCCCCTGATGGACGAAATAGTTGCCCTCCATAACCAACTCAAAGAGTTGGAACTGAACAGAGTCAGGGAGGCCATGGGTAGATTTAAAAATCTTCTATATTACCAAGGTAATAAATCCTCCACTATGCTAGCAAACAAGTTAAGGGGTAGGGTGGCCTTGTCTCGCATTATGTCCATAAACAAAGGGAACACTCAAGTAACCTCCCCAGAGACATTGGAGAGGCCTTTGCGAAGTTCTACTCCAACCTGTACAACCTGCACAAAACGGAAAAGATTGATACCCCCTCTAGAGACCAAATGAGAACCTTTCTTAAGAGCCTGAATCTGCCCGCTATGTCCCAGAAAGAGGTGGAGCTGGTGCAAGCTCCCTTCTTGAATGCTGAATTGAAAGTAGCGATTACTCAACTACAAAATAAGAAAGCCCCGGGCCCAGATGGCTTCCCGGCCATGTTCTACAAGTCCTTCCACATGGAGCTCTCACCCCTTCTACTCCAAATTTTTGGGGAAGCTAGAGAGAAAGGCGCATTCAGAAGAGAGTTAATAGAAGCAACAATTCTTACCATTCCAAAACCAAACAAAGACCCTTCCCAATGTGGGAGCTACAGACCCATCTCCCTCATTAATATAGACATAAAACTCTATTCTAAGCTGTGGGCAAACAGATTGTGCCTTATTACTCCGAACCTCCTCCATCCGGATCAGGTGGGTTTCACACTAGGCAGGGAGGGACCTGATAATACCAGGCGTATTTTGAACATCTTTTCGAAGGCACATAGACTGAAGGTCCCCATGCTGGCCCTGTCACTTGATGCTGAAAAGGCGTTCAACAGGGTCAGATGGGAGTACCTATGGGAGGTTTTCTTGGGCTTCGGGTTCCCCAAGGACATAGTTCTGGCAATTCAGGCTCTGTATAGCTCACCTAGTGCCAAAGTTTGGGGTCTAGGCTTCTGTTCAACAAGTTTTCCCATAACGAATGGAACGAGGCAGGGCTGTCCTCTCTCGCCCACTGTATTTGCCCTGGCGATTGAACCACTGGCCCAGGCTATCAGGAACTCTCCCTTGATTAGAGGGGTTCCCCTAAGTCACTGTGTTGAGGGTATGGGTGGAGGAGGTGAAAAGATTGCGTTGTTCGCAGATGACGTCACCCTCTTCTTGACCAACCCTATTGGGTCTCTCCCGGCACTCTTTGAGACTCTCTCTCATTTCAGTTCCCTAAGTTTCTATAAACTCAACCTTGCCAAAACTAAAGCTTTAGCGATCCATATTTCACAGTTTGAACAAGAAATCCTTAAAGAGGCCTACCAATTCGAATGGGCATCGGACACAATCACTCATTTAGGAGTCCAGTTAGGCCCAAAGATTGAGCTGGTCAGGACAAAAAATTATGACAAACTCCTCTCAGAAATTAGAGAACTCCTCAACTCATGGTCCTTCCGAGAAGTCTCTTGGCTGGGTCGCATGGCTTCCGTCAAGATGACCATCCTACCTAAGATACTGTATTATTTTCGATGTCTCCCACTCAATCTACCCCATTCACTACTAGAAAAATGTAATGCTCTGATGGCCAGATACATCTGGCAAGGGAAAAAGCCAAGAATTTCTAGAAAGACGCTACAGAGACCTTACCACAGGGGAGGAGTTTCACTTCCCAACATCACTGCTTATTATAAGGCAGCAAGGCTGACCCATATCTCTCATTGGGAGACGAGCGACATGACCCAAGGTTGGAAGAGGGTAGAACAGTTCTCCCTTCCACCGGGCATCACTCTCAGGGGAACTTCTCTGGATCCCTGATTATAAAACAGATAGGTCTACTATTCTAAACCCGAAAATTAAGCAAGCTCTTGACTGTTGGAAAACTATCAGACACTATACGGAAATAGCCCCGCACCCCTCCCCAATCCATTCAATTCCTGGCCTCCTTAGAGGCCTCTCTGACTCCCATGGCTCCCAATGGAGGCAGTGGGAGTTACTGAAGGTTTCGGATCTAGATCACCAAAATGCCCTGCAACCAGCTGAACCGAAGCACAATGGAGAGGAATTCTCTGTTCCCCCATGGTTCCAATTTTAGAGGCTCCGGCTGCACAAGTTCCTTTCTAAATGGGGTTTTCCAGCATCGGGCCTTAGAGATTTAACAGTGTGGGAACAGAAATTAGACTTGTGCATGATCGAAAAATTTGTTTCGGTTCGGATCGATTCGGATTTTTTCGAATTTCTGTTTGGATCGATTCAAATTCGAATGAATTCCTTTCGGATTCATTCGGATTCGATTCGAAAATTCGGAATTTCGGTATGTGTTAGGTGGGATATGCTGTGTATTAGACTAGTATTATGTACTGTATATCAGTGTTAATTTCGTCGACTAAAACTAGACTAAAATGACTATAAAACTAAAGAAACTCTGATGACTAAAATACGACTAAAACTAAAATGGCATTTTAGTCAAAAGACTATGACTAAAACTAAATCAAAATGACATTTTAGTCAAAAGACTAGGACTAAAACTAAATCAAAATTTGCTGACAAAAACATTACAAAACTTAATTTTATTAAATTTTAAGATAAATAAAGACATGTTATATAGCACAACAGTTAAATCTGTTAAATCTGTATTGCATGTTCAAACCTTAATACCATAAATAAAAACAGGTTAATAAACCTTAACTTCAGGAGTAGATAATGAGTTTGGAAGTTCTAGAGCAGTGCTAATATCGTTGCCAAAATTTTTTTGAATCTGTGAACAATCAATTGATTCTTCCTATAGAAATAAGCATAACCCACGACTATAGGTTTAAGTTATGCTGTGCCTGTGCTAGCTGCAGAAACTTTTTGTTGTGTTGAGTTACTTGATACTTGTTTTAATTAGCAACAGATAACTGTTAAAGTTTTTATATTGGGTAATTTGTTCAATACAGTTTACAGTTGTTTTTTTTTAATATATTTTAAACTTGCACTTCTGTTTGTTTATGAAACTTGGTTTTATTTAATTTGAAGTTTAATAAAGATGTTATATATCACAACGGCTAAATCTGTGTCTGTATTGCATGTTTAAACCTTAATACCATAAATATTAACAGGTGTTATGTTTACTCCTGGAGTATATAATCAGTTTGCAAATTATAGAGCAATGCTTAAATAATGCATTACACTTTAACTACATCCCTAACATTTTAGTAGACTAAAATCTACTGGAGATTTAGTCGACTAAAATCTACTGGAGATTCAGTCGACTAAAATCTACTGGAGATTCAGTCGACTAAAATCTACTGGAGATTCTCTTAGCTGCAGAAACTTTTTTGTTGTGTTGAGTTACTTGATACTTGTTTTTAATTAGCAACAGATAACTGTTAAAGTTTTTATATTGTGGTAATTTGTTCATACAGTTTACAGTTGTTTTTTTTTAATATATTTTAAACTTGCACTTCTGTTTGTTTATGAAACTTGGTTTTATTTAATGTGCAAGGCTTAAATAATGCATTACACTTTAACTACATCCCTAACATTTTAGTAGACTAAAATCTACTGGAGATTTAGTCGACTAAAATCTACTGGAGATTCAGTCGACTAAAATCTACTGGAGATTCAGTCGACTAAAATCTGCTGGAGATTCAGTCGACTAAAATCTACTGGAGATTCAGTCGACTAAAATCTACAAAAGACTAAAACTAAGACTAAATTGAAATTTGCCGTCAAAATTAACACTGCTGTATATTAGGTGTAGCCCATAGCAGAGTGATATAACCTAATATGTACAAAAAATAGGTAAAAAGCGCCCAAAAGTCCAATATAAAAAGTAGAAACAATTTATTGGGATAAAAGGTAAAAACAAATAATGTGTCCTAGAAAGAACAACTTTAAAATTTCCATGTTGTATTGCAGGTGCACACAGCAGACATGTTTCGTGCTGCAAACAGCACTTGTTCACTGCTCACCTGTGCACCTGCAAAGCCCTGCCTTATAATCACTAACTCCCTTAAAGGGATATATACATTTTACAACAATGGATTCTTTAAGCCTACTCTATGTTTAAACAAAATCAATAGAAAAGCATATAGGAATTACATTGTAATCATAGCAAATAAATTTAACACTATAGGAATATGTTATATTTTATGTATCAAGAAAAATAATAAATGGTGGATTTGTTTAAGACTTACATGATTGCTGATAAGACTATATTATAAATAGAAATAACTATTAAATATAAAATAATAGTAGAATGATGCACTTAAATAATAGAAAGCTAGGTTCAAGATTATTTTTTAGATTTTTTAGATTTTTTATAATCCTTATGCTGTTTGATATAAGGGAGTATAAACAGAATTTATTGAGAGATACCCAAAAAGAACTATATACTATCAGACAAATAGGTCAAGATCTCGCCTTTTGTTAATTCCTAGGGGATAACAGGTTTGTAGGGTAAAAATCCAAAAGACTTCTGTTTTGTCTAAATGGATTTCTCTATTTCCTCCTCTGTTTGATAAAGGAATGAAGCCTTGAACAGTAAGCGCATTGATATCTGAATTATGAAGCTCTCTAAAGTGCCTAGCTATAGGCGTATCGGATTCCTTGTCTTCAATACTTCTAAGATGTTCTAAGAATCTTTCTTTTAGAGGCCCTTTGGTTTTACCTGTAAATTGTTTTAAGCACAATTTGCATGTGAGAAGGTATACAACGTGTGTGGTGGCACAATTGATGTTAAAGTTGATTTTATATTGATTATTAGTTGTGGATGAAGTTACAGTATCCCCTTCAGTGACAAAATTGCATGCCCTGCAAATAGGTCGTCTACATTTGAAAAAGCCTTTTTTTCTTTTTTGTGGTAGCCAGTTTTTACAATTTTTTTACTTAATATCTGAAGGAGATAAGTAATTTGAAAGGGTCTTACCTTTTTTGGATATGAAATTACAGCCCTCTTTCATAATTTCCTTTAGTACATGATCTGGATACAGTATTGGAATAGATTCCCTCACTATATTACACATTTTATTGTACTCTAGGCTATAATTGGTAATGAATTTCGGTCTCTTGTCTGCTGTTTTTTGACCACTTACAGCTTTGTTATACAGTAGTAATTTGTCCCTGGGGATATCATCCACTGTGAGTTTAGCTTTAAGAAGTACCTCTTCTGTGTAGCCTCTATCTTTTAATCTTTGTAATGCTAGATTAGCTTCTTGTTGGTAATCTCTCTCTGTAGAGCAGTTCCTCTTTATTCTTATTAATTCCCCTTTGGGAATGGCCTTAACCACGTGTCTTGGATGACAAGAGTCATACTTTAAAATGGTGTTGCCTGCTGTAGGCTTCCTAAATAGAGTTGTGTTAATAATATTCTGCTCTTCATCTACATAAATTGTAAGGTCAAGAAAGTTGATACTAGTTGAACTATGCTCATTGGTGAAAATGATACCACACTTGTTAGTATTTAGATATTCAACAAATTTGTCTCCTTCAAAGATAAACAGAAGATCATCTATGTAACGAAAAAAGGAAATAATTTGTTGCTTGAAGGGATTAACATCTCCAAAGACGTGGGACAGCTCCCACCAACCCATAAATAGGTTGGCATAGGAGGGGGCAAACTTGGCCCCCATAGCTGTCCCACGCCTTTGGAGAAAAAAAATCACCTCCAAACTTGAAAAAATTGTGAGTTAACAAATATTCTATAGCGTATGTCAAAAAGTAGTTGGTAGCTGAATCATAATTGCTATAGTTTTCAAGGAAAAATTCAATAGCTGTTATACCTAGCTCGTGTTGTATAGAGGTATATAGGGATGATACATCCACAGAAATTAATCTGTAAGTAGATTTCCATTGAATATTATTATGTTTTCTTAGCAATGCCGAGGTGTCCTGTATATAACTAGGTAAATTTTTGACTATAGGCTGTAGGAAGGAATCAATGAGTTCAGAAAGTGGTTCATTGAGATAATTGATGCCCACTATTATTGGCCTTCTGGGAGGAGATTTTAGGCTTTTATGGACTTTCGGGAAATATTGAAATATGGGCACAATGGGAAAAGTAACCGTCAGTGCTTCTTGTACAGTATCATTGATAATATTGTTGTATCTAGCATATTTCTCTATTTCCACAAGTTCCCTGTTAAATTTGTTAGTTGGATTCTCTTTCAATTTTGTATACACCTCGTAGTGTCATTTAATTGCCTCATGGCTTCATTGATGTAATCTTTTCTATCTAGAACGACTACATTCCCTCCCTTATCAGATTGCCTGATAATGAGATCCTCATTATCTGTCAAGGATTTTAAGGCCTCTTTCTCTGCATAAGTCAAGTTGTTATTATATTTATGTCTGTATTTAGTTTTGTTCTTTATTTTATTTGCTTCATCTAGGGATCTTAGTTTATCCTCGACTGTTTTCTGAAAGATATTTAATATTTTAGGTCTTGTTTGTACTGGATAGAAGGAACTTTTGTTTTTTAGGTGTTTCAAATAAATATTTTCCCTACCCGGTAAGCCTGACTTGTCTCCAAAATTTTCTGTTTCTAATTTTTCCAAGTCATAGATACGCATCGGGCCTTAGAGATTTAACAGTGTGGGAACAGAAATTAGACTTGTGCATGATCGAAAAATTTGTTTCAGTTCGGATCGATTCAGATTTTTTCGAATTTCGGTTCGGATCGATTCAAATTCGAAAAAATTCAAATTAATTCGTTTCGGATTCATTCGGATTCGAATAAATTCGGCTGGATTCGGTTCGATTCGAAAATTCGGAATTTCGGTATGTGTTAGGTGGGATATGCTGTGTATTAGACTAGTATTATGTACTGTGTATTAGGTGTAAGCCATAGCAGAGTGATATAACCTAATATACTGTACAATACTATTGTAATCCATGGCCATCCGAATCTCCCGAATAAATCCGAACTAATTCAGATTTATTCGGTAGATTCGGCACGATTTCAATTCAGAAATTTGAATCGATCCAAATCTCCGAATTGAAGAAATTCGGCTAAATTTCCGAATCGATCCAAAATGAATTGCACATATCTAACAGAAATGCAAATCCAGGCAGTCACTGACAAGACCTCTATCCATTCACTACTCATTCATAATGAAAGACATATGTGCAGGAGAGATGTGGCAATTGAAAGCCTGGGAACAGGATCTGAGAATCCAAGCATCCAAAAAGACTTGGACACATGCGTTTATGCTCACTAAAAAGACACTGCACTGTGCTAACTCATTAGAGCTATATGTTAAAGTCTGCCTTAGGTGGCACTATACCCCACAGAGATTAGCTCAGATGGCCCCAACCCATTCGGCCTTGTGCTGGAGAGGCTGTGGGCAGGCAGGCTCGGATCTTCATATATGGTGCTCATGCCCAGTCCTGAAACAACTGTGGAGAGGAGTCTTCCAGTTATGCGATTCATCCGGGATATCTGGCTACCTTCATATTTGCTGCCACTAAAATTTCAATTGCTAGAATGTGGAAACAAGCAAACCCGCCCTCCCTATCTGGAGTCAAGCAGATCATGGAAACCTATGCTTTGATGGAAAAAGGATTCTACCTTCACCTGAACAAGATTGAGTCCTATTGGAAAATTTGGGACCTATGGGTCCATAGACAAGAACCTCCGGATGATCAATAAAATGTCTTCTGTGTATGTAGGCCAACCTAGTCTTTTAGTGTTTGGCTGTGAGTTTTCCCACACAGGGAGCTCTTTCTGTACCTCCTCCACCCCCCTATCTGATGATTTCCTATTTCCCCCCCCTGGACCCTTCCTTTTACCAAAACCCTCCCCCCCCCCATATCCCCCTCTGCTCCACCCGCCCAGGTCAGTTGTGAAGATATGGATAGTTAGGAGTTAAGTGACCTATATTTAATTCAATCTTCCCCCATTAAAATCAGGTCCCTCATTTCGGTGTATAACATAATTTTGTGAATACTTATTTAGAGGACACTATACCTATTACTTTGGATCTTATACCCCGCGTGTCCCTATAGTAAGATAGACAAGGTCCATGAGAGAAGTGACACATTATGGACAGAATAGAGGGGGTTTCTGGGAAGACTTCCTCACTATGGTAACTCCTGTTATAGCCCTGTTTGGTCTCCACTAGGGCTGGAAATCCTAGTCCCAACAAGTTAAAGGACTCTAAATGTAAGTTGCATTCTAAAGAGGAGCGTGCCAGATGGAGATAAAATGATTGTCAGTAGTTCATCTTATTGCTGATCATACACATGCCTGTTAATGTCACTGCTTATACTGATGATTCTTTTTATGTATTTCAATGTCTCTGGGTAGTTTTGTAACCCTAAGAGTCAGAATGTTTTGATATACCTGTAATCAGTTCAGTTTACCTCAATAAAAGGAAAAAATAAATGTTTTAAAAAAAATAAAAAAATAATAATATTATACTATTGCACAGCAATAAATAACAGTAATAACGTAGAGCAAATATGGAAAGCTCCGTAGTATCCGTACCCAGAATGGTATTGCATGGTACAATGAACAATGATACAAGATATTGAAAATATTGTAGTATGTATGCACACCTAAAGATAGTAATGCATAGCAATAAACAGAAATAGACAGCAGTACAAGTATAACAAATACTGTAGTATTCACTCACAATTACAATCTTGCAAGATAATAAATAATAATGCAAGAAATGGAAAAGACTGAAAAATACAATTGCACAGCAATAACAAGAGCAGAACAGTATGGAACAACACAAACACTAGTATTCATCACAAGAGTAAAATTGCAAGGCAATTATAACATTAGTACAAGATATGGAAAATACTGAGGTAACTACACTTAAAAAAACATAAATTATGCTTACCTGATAATTTCATTTCCATCATGGGGAGGAGAGTTCACTGCTTCATTCATTACTTATGGGAAATATATACCCAAGCTCTAGAGGACACTGAATGATACCGGGAGGGTAAAGGCGGACGCCTAAACTGAGGGCACCACAGCCTGTAGAACCTTTCTCCCAAAAACAGCTTCTGCAGAAGCAAAGACGTAAAATTTATAAAACTTTGTGAAAGTATGCAAGGAGGACCAGGTAGTCGCCTTACAAATCTGCTCCATAGAAGCCTCATTTTTGAAAGCCCAAGATGAAGCCACTGCTCTAGTGGAATGAGCCATAATCCTCTGAGGGGGCTTGTGCCCCGCTGTCTCATAGGCAAGGCGTATCAAGTTCCTCAGCCAAAAAGACAAAGAAGTAGCAGAGGCCCGCTGACCCCTGAATAGACTACAAAAAGAGAGTTAGATTGAATCCTTAGTCGCCTGAAGATAGAACTTATGAAGTAGCCTCTCCTTAGAAGAAGAGGGACTAGGACACCAAGGAGGAACAACTATTTCCTGATTGATGTTAAGGTCAGACACCACCTTGGGAAGAAATCCCAAGCCAGTGCTCAGAACAGCCTTATCCACGTAAAACACCAGATAAGGGGGCTCATGTTGCAAGGCCACCAGTTCGGAAACTCTGCAGGCCGATGCAATGGCTAACAGAAACAGAACCTTTCAAGACAGCAAAAAATATTGGCCACTACTCTATAATCATCTTACTCGACCTCTTAGCTGCCTTCGAAACAGTTGACCACCCCCTCCTCCTACAGACCCTTAGCTCTTTTGGCCTCTGTGACACTGCTCTTTCTTGTATTCACTCCTATCTTTCTCACAGGTCTTTTTCTGTGTCATTTGCCGGCGACTCCTCCTCTCCTATGCCTCTATCTGTTGGAGTACCTCAAGGATCTGTTCTGGGTCCTATTCTCTATCTATACTTCTTTGCTGGGTAAACTTATCAACAATTATGGCTTCAAATATCACCTCTATGCTGATGACACCCAGATCTACCTCTCCACCCCTGCTCTCTCTCCCTCTGTCCTTTCCCATGTCAGCGACTGCTTATCTGTTATTTCTTCCTGGATGGCCTCTGACCACCTAAAGATTAACATGTCCAAGACTGAGCTCCTTCTTATCCCCCCTCAAGCTCTACACCGACTTCTGACTTCTCTATCCCTGTTGACGGCATCACCATTTCCCCATCGCTCAAAGTCCGCTGCCTCGGAGTCACACTTGACTCAAATCTATCCTTCGTCCCTATATCCAATCGCTTTCTACATCCTGCCGCAACCATCTACGCAATATTTCCAAAATTCGCCCTTTTCTGAGTGCTGACACCACAAAGCAAATAATCCACTCCCTTGTTATCTCCCGACTTGACTACTGCAATAACCTACCCGCTGGCCTTCCTCTTTCCTGCCTCTCTCCCCTTCAATCCATCCTAAATGCCTCTGCCAGGCTGATCCACCTTTTCTTTCAATCTGTATCTGCTGCACCTCTCTGAGAGTCCCTTCATTGGCTCCCCATTCACAGCAAAATTAAATTAAAAATTCTCACCCTTACATACAAAGCTCTCACCAACGCTGCTCCCCTCTACCTCTCCTCTCTAATACACAAGTATACTCCAGCCCGTCCACTAAGATCCAACAATGACCTGCTCCTTGCATCCGCAACTATAACCTCCTCTCATGCTAGACTGCAGGACTTCTGTCGTGCAGCACCTACCCTCTGGAACACTCTCCCTCGTGCTGTTAGGCATTACCCTAATCTGTCTTCCTTTAAATGCTCCCTGAAGACTTTTCTGTACAGGGAAGCCTACCACCCAACTCAATAATAAATTAATACAAGAAGGTTACAACACCATTGTAGATGACATAAACCCATATAAAAGACAGCAGGAAGGCTGATGAAAGATAGTTAAAACGTCCACTTTATTAGTATATTGCGGATAAAAAATAGCAAGGCACAGTTAAACACAGACCCAGATTACTGCTGACACGTTTCCTGCCACAATCGGCACTTCATCAGAGCTAGCAAACCGGTGTGTGAGAGTACCTTAAAACAAGGTGTAACTCCGCCCACACCAGGTGTATAGTAAATTACAAATAACATCATATTACATTTATTCCATGTTACAAAAAAATAAGTAAGAAATTGAAAAATGAAAAACTATACAAATAATTAAAAGTAGACTTAGACAAAAGAAAAACAATGTCTCCATACTCACATAAAATACAAGAGCAAAAGTGTTCGGTGATAATGAGTGTCTGCATTTCTAAGGTGTGTTACATTAGTTCCAGCAATCTTCATTTGAGTCCTACACATTCATGCAAATAACTTTAGCTAAATATATATATATATAAGTCCAACACTTTCCTGAGCGTATAAACTGACAAATATGCAATATGAGTAAAAAATCTAATGCACTTGCCCATCTTTTTTACTTCAGTGATAATCAAAAATCATGATCGAATGCAGACATGAGTAAGAGTGAGGTAATATGACACAAGATACTAAGATACATCACTCTATATCACTATGATGAGAGAGAACATATATATGTCGCGATTCATTACTAGTATACAACTAGTATACAACCTGTCACAGTGGTTTAAACAGAGAAAATCCCAAAATCTAGCAGATAGCCCCAATAATGAATTACTTTGTATAAAAAGATAAATGCCAATATGTAAAAAACATAATGGAGCAGAATAAAGGAAGTAAGAATAAAGGAAGTAAATAAAGGAAGTTCAAATCCATTATCAGCTCACAACAGTTAAAATATAGGATTATACTAGTTGTTTCTGAACAGATAAGGCTCTATGTTTCTGCTTATGGTATGGTCTATTATATCACAAGCCTTTGTGCACTGTATACTGCCTTATTCTTAGCTTTTCAAATACAGTCCGACAACTTTTCTTCATATTGGGATTTCTTTATATCCCCTAAAGTGACTAAACATTTGAAAAGAACATTTTGTATTTACTATTTTGAAACAATTTTTCCTATAACATTATTCTTATTGGGATTACCATTATTTACCTGATAAGATATGGCAACCCATGACGACAGCAGCAGGAGAAGGCTGTTTGAGAATCTATTTAAAGGCACAGTACCAGACGATGATTTTAAAGTGGACTTAGGAACTTTGTTTTCTAAGAAAGAAAAATTACAAATAAAAGAGCTAAAATTGTGGTGGGATATTGAATTTCTAAGTCTGTATGTTAAAGAAAAGAAAATACCGAGAGGCTTAAGATTAAAAAAATGTCCTGCATTTCATAAGGATTTTCCACTCTTCATGTTAGATTGGAACCAGGCACTCTCTGATTGTTCCATAATCCTTATGGAGAAACTAGTAGTTTTCAAAAAGGATCAAAGAGACACAGTTTTGAAAGAGTTGGATGTGTTACAATTACAACTTGAAGAATTAAAAGATGATCCAAAACATGAGTCCTTTGAGAAACAACTAAAAGATACACTTGATAAAGTTGCGGTGGAACTCTGACAATAAATATAAAAAGTATGGCAGAGACTGCAAGGACTATGATCTCGAGATTGTTTATAATTGGAACTCAGCAAACAAGAACTCCAACTACAAGATAAAGAATGGTAACAAAACAAAGAATAAGAATAAGAAAGTTACTTTCACCAGTTTGGATACTATGGATTCTAACAATGAAGAAGCAGGCCCTGTGATCCCCAGCACACCAAAGTCTACATCTACTCCAAAAAAGTAATTAACTGTAGAAGAAATGGGTGCCAGGTAAAAAAACGGGGATGCCGGTCCAAAAAAGGCAGAAGGAGGAGGAACAACACCAGCAGTATCAACAGCACCCAGATACCTAAGCCGACAACGGTTCAAGAATGTGAAAACTCACAAGAATTGAAAATTATTAACTTATCAGACATCAAGTTGAATAACTCCGAGATAGCTGTTCTTTCTAAAGGTCTAGGTTTTTCTCCTACACAGGACTTTAACCTTTTTGATACTATTTTGGACTTGAACAAATTTGTACGCAAAATAACATTGAAGAAGCATTTTTGTAAAGAAACCATGGTTACATCTAATGAGAGTCCACTTGATCCAACTTCTACTGTGTCCTTGAATGATAAATGAACCTTTTCAGAGCTATGTGACATTGCTATGCTATGTGATTTGGACGGGGAGAATGAGGTTGTGAGTAGTAAAACCAGACAACAAAGTGTTAACAATAAGAAACCTAGTGCTTTTTATCCTGTAAATTCATGTACTGATCTCATAGAGGTATTTCATACAATACTTGAGCAGGATATAACTAAGCTGGCTGAACAAACTTCAGTTAGAGCAAGTAATAAGCATAAAAATCTTAGTATGACAGAACAACATGCTCTCAATAAAATTGTTAACAATAAAGATCTGGTGGTAGTTGACTCTGATAAGGGAGGGTCAATAGTTGTCTTAAATAAAATACAATATATTGATGAAGCTCTGAGGCAGCTTGCGGATCAAGATACTTATAAAAAACTTACCTATAATCCAACCTCTAAATTTCAGAGACAACTCACACATCTTTTGGATGAGGGCAGGGACAAAGGTATTTTCACAAATAAGATCTGTGAATTTATTTTTGTTGAACATCCTAAGATTCCCTTATTCAAATTTTTGCTCAAAGTACACAAGATCCTGGTCAATCCCCCAGGTAGACCAATAATTTCTGCTATTGGTTCCCTGGGGGAGTGACTCGGAGAATGGCTTGATGCACAATTACAACCAGTGGTTCAATCCCTTCCAGGCTTTTTGAGAGACACCAAGCATCTAATTAGATCCTTGGATGGTTTTGTTTGGCATTCTGAATATAACTTTGTAACTATTGATGCTGTCTCTCTATTTGTGCATACCGCATGAATTAGGCTTAAAAACCATGAAGGCTATGCTAATTAAATACTCTAATTATGATGTGGGTTTGATTAATTTTATTTTACAGGTAACTTCATTCCTACTAACTCATAATTATTTTATTTTTCATGGCATTTTTTATTTACAACAGAGAGGCACTGCGATGGGGGCAAAATTTGCCCCCTCGTATGTCAATCTGTATCTAGCTGATTTTGAGGATAAAAAACTTTTTGGTGTAAGGAATTTGTTTAAACAGAATATCATCTATTACACACGTTACATAGATGATATGCTCTTATTCTGGAATGGTACTGTAAATAATTTGACTAATTTTGTTGATTCTTTAAATCTTAATGAAGATAACCTAAAATTTACTTTTACCTTTTCCAGAGAGAGCATATCATTTCTTGATGTTAAAATTGAGCGGTAATGCAAATGCCATCTTAACAGAGGTCTTTAGAAAAGAGATTTCTGGCAATACCATCTTAAGAGCGGATTCATGTCATCCACGACATTTGAAGAAGGGTATTCCAAAAGGCCAATACATTCACTTACGGAGAAATTGTAGTAGCCTAGAAAGCTATATGAAACATGCTGATGAGTTGACCTCTCGACTTAAGGAGAGGGGTTATGAAGAGCAGAAACTGATTGAACTAGCAAACCAAGGCCTAGATTTAGAGTTCGGCGTTAGCCGTGAAAACCAGCGTTAGAGGCCCCTAACGCGGGTTTCTTACGTACTCCGGTATTTAGAGTTTATTTACCGACACTCCAAAATCACCTAACGCTGAAATTTTTTACCGACACCTCAGACCCAGTAGTAAACATATACCGACAAAAAAAACATCCACGAATCAAATAAAAAATATTACACAAACTACACTTACAGTCATACAAACACTACACTATGTTTATTTTTCATATTTAATAATTTTTCATCAAAATACAAAGGATTAAAGTTGCGAGATCTCGGGTGTTTGAAAAAAAACAACACAAATCCATTTTCCCATTGACTTACATTGACACACGGGAAAAGACCCTCATATACCTACATCTAACTAATAACATTATCACAAACATACACTCATCGATGCATACAAACAATATACACCACATGACATACAAAAAATATTTATTTATTACAAAAAGAACACGATTTAGTTACTTTTTCACGCAAGCTCATGACGTCACTCACTTTACGAGGAAAACCAGTCTTAGAAAAAAAAAATTAAATTGTTTCAGAGCCTCCATTGACTTCTATTGGGAAGACGTGCTCGTGCACGCGAAACCCTCATTTCCCTAACGCACGCAAATAGCGTAGACAGAAAAACTCCAAATACCAGCGCTAGAAAAGACATGATTTCATGCGTTAGACCCAGCTATGATGAATAGATCAAGAAATGACTATTTCCCTATGGTGGATTTATGGATTTTAATTATTGAATATTCACAACACCATTAAATTGTTTCACACTTTTAGATTACATCAACTACAAATCAACATCACTAGTAACACATTATTATTTAAATAAAATTACATTTAAACTTTAAAAAAAATTCATTAAACATTTCTGGATTCACAAACTGTACACAATGGGAAACACCTCTCATTTACCTTTATTATTGCATTTCAGTTATTCAACTCATATGCTTTCAGCAACTGCATATCTACATAGGCTTAACACATGATCACTCATGGATGCACATATATTACTTTTAACATTCACTCATACATGTGCATTCAAATGATGGTGGAAAAACACATTACATTCTCTAGAGGAATCACAAAACACAACATATGGATTTTACTGTACTTTTAACATCATGATTCCATCACCAGAAACCATTAGGAATTACGTACAACAAGAACATCATTACACCAGATTACAGATGTCACTTTATGGGAAGGAACAACAATGCCAGACCGCTATATAGAAGTCAGCATATGTGGGACACAATCACAATATATACGTACATGTACATAACACGCATCACCCATCACGCAACCACAAAGCACACATTTATATTTTATTCAGCACACAATAACAATGTAGTCAAATACAACAACACAATGAGGATTTCAGAACTACATAGGCAGGTTAATAATATCATGACGTCATTAGAAGATTCAACCATACACATCACAGATTCACCACTGTACCGCCCCTTTAGGAACTTTAACACTCAATACTACAATACAACATATACGTAAACAACAGTTTGGAACAGCATTATTAAGGCGATTTCAATGGGACAATTAATAAATATTGTCAGATCGCAAATCACTTATATATATAATACTACAGATGACAGCCGGAAGTTATTCAGTATTAGTGCCATTTGAATGGGACGCATACAATATTGACATCTCGGCAATCACTTATATATACAATACTACAGATGACAGCCGGAAGTGCTTCAGTATTAGTGCCATTTGAATGGGACGCATACAATATTTACAGCTCGACAATCACTTATATATACAATACTACAGATGGCAGCCGGAAGTGCTTCAGTATTAGTGCCATTTTTATGGGACGCATACAATATTGACAGCTCGGCAATCACTTATATATACAATACTACAGATGACAGCCAGAAGTTATTCAGTATTAGTGCCATTTTTATGGGACGCATACAATATTGACAGCTCGGCAATCACTTATATATACACAATACTACAGATGACAGCCGGAAGTTATTCAGCATTAGTGCGATTTGAAAGGGACGCATACAATATTGACATCTCGGCAATCACTTATATATACAATACTACAGATGACAGACGGAAGTTATTCAGCATTAGTGCGATTTTTATGGGACGCATACAATATTGACAGCTCGGCAATCACTTATATATACAATACTACAGATGGCAGACGGGAAGTTCGGAATTCTTATTGCGATTTTAAAGGGACGCATACAATATTGACAGCTCGGCAATCACTTATATATACAATACTACAGATGACAGACGGGAAGTTCTGAATTATTATTGCAATTTTAAAGGGACGCATACAATATTGCCAGCTCGGCAATCACTTATATATACAATACTACAGATGACAGCCGGGAAGTTCTGAATTATTATTGCGATTTTAAAGGGACGCATACAATATTGACTGCTCGGCAATCACTTATATATACAATACTACAGATGACAGCCGGAAGTTCAGAATTATTATTGCGATTTTAAAGGGACGCATACAATATTGACAGCTCGGCAATCACTTATATATACAATACTACAGATGACAGCCGGGAAGTTCTGAATTATTATTGCGATTTTAAAGGGACGCGTACAATATTGACATCTCGACAATCACTTATATATACAATACTACAGATGGCAGCTGTTACTTTATCGTTTACAAACAATGTTGCAGCAACATTGATCGATCACATTCGATGCACATTATACACAACTATGCACTTTCATTCATGTTAGCCTGGACGTGTGCTTGTTACTATAAGATCGCGTTTAAGAAATATTGATTACGCATATAATCAAACATTACAAACATGCACTGTATGTGTGATATTTGACACTTTCACATTGAGATTCATTGGGTGAAAACAACATTTCATCCAAAAAAAAAAAAAAGCCCACTGTGAAAGCATTCGCGCCGCTCACATACAAACAGGTGAATACAATTAGCAATCATTACAAACTCACTACCATTGGACTAATTGTACTATAAATCCCACAAACAACATGGCCAATGCATCACTTGTGATCCACATCAGATAAAGTGCTTACCTTGTTACGCTGTTTTGAAAGATGGATGACGATGACATGGTAGACGCTGCTGGTGCTGCTATTGGCGAACTAGCTGTTGGTCGAATCAGGCAGCCTCGGCGGCTCAGACCGAGACGAAGGGGTCGTCTGGTTCGAGGTCCTCGTGTCTACAGGGTGAGACCCACCTTGGAAAACATGAGTGACTTTGAGGTTTTTGATAAGTATCGGCTCGATCGCGAACAGCTCATTGGCCTTTACGAGCTTCTTAAACCTCATTTGGAGCCACGTATAAGAATAAGGACTGCTGTTCCCGCCATGAGTAAGATGCTAAGCTGTCTATACGTCCTGGCCTCCGGGAGTTTTCAATCCGGAGAACTGTACATGCATGGCCTGGCTCAAGGTACATTCTCTGTGGTGTTTGATAACTTTCTGGACGCCATGGTACGTATCAGTAAGCAATACATAGGATTCCCACAGAATGATGGTGATTGGAGGCGCCTGAAGCGGGAATTCTTTGATATTGCTCAATTGCCCAATGTCTTGGGAGCCATAGATTGTACCCACATTGCGCTGCGTGCTCCAATTGATGACTTGCCCTTCAGAAATCGCAAACTTTTTCATAGCCTCAACGTGCAGTATGTTTGTGACGCACGGATGAGGATTATGCATGTGTGTGCGAATTTTGCAGGTGCTTGTCATGATGCCCGCATCCTCTCTCTGTCGTCCCTGTGGAGACAGTTTGAGGAAAGACAAATGCCCCCTGGTTATCTCGTTGGTGAGTATTTGTGCACAACATGGTTAATTAGTTTGACAATTGCCACTGTAGTTTTAAAATGTTAGCGTCATGTTCAGCTATAGGATGCTATTTAACCATTTCTTATTTTCCGACGCTAATGTCTACTTTTCGTTAAATGCAGATATGTAGCATGTCATACCTTAAATGCTCAGAGAATGCAATGTAACCATGTATTTAGCATTTTACACAAGGTTTGGTTTAGGAGAAATACGCATATGTAGCATGTCTTAGCTGAAATGGGAAGATATTAGCTCATGCAATTTAACCATGTCATTGTCTCTTTCCGCTAATGTCTACTTTTAGTTCAATGCAGATATGTAGCATGTCTTACCTTAAATGCTCAGATAGAGAATGCAATGTAACCATGTATTTAGCATTTTACACAAGGTTTGGTTTAGGAGAAATATGCATATGTAGCATGTCTTAGCTGAAATGGGAAGATATTAGCTCATGCAATTTAACCATGTCATTGTCTCTTTCCGCTAATGTGTACTTTTAGTTCAATGCAGATATGTAGCATGTCTTACCTTAAATGCTCATATAGAGAATGCAATGTAACCATGTATTTAGCATTTTACACAAGGTTTGTTTTAGGAGAAATACGCATATGTAGCATGTCTTAGCTGAAATGGGAAGATATTAGCTCATGCAATTTAACCATGTCATTGTCTCTTTCCGCTAATGTGTACTTTTAGTTCAATGCAGATATGTAGCATGTCTTACCTTAAATGCTCAGATAGAGAATGCAATGTAACCATGTATTTAGCATTTTACACAAGGTTTGTTTTAGGAGAAATACGCATATGTAGCATGTCTTAGCTGAAATGGGAAGATATTAGCTCATGCAATTTAACCATGTCATTGTCTCTTTCCGCTAATGTGTACTTTTAGTTCAATGCAGATATGTAGCATGTCTTACCTTAAATGCTCAGATAGAGAATGCAATGTAACCATGTATTTAGCATTTTACACAAGGTTTGGTTTAGGAGAAATACGCATATGTAGCATGTCTTAGCTGAAATGGGAAGATACAGAATAATATAGAACTTGATTTTTGGATTTTTCCAAAAAAAATTTTTATATGGATTATCGTGTACCCAAATTTATTTTTAAAACAATATACTATTTTAAGGATTCTGTTTGAATTATGTTCTGTTCATAATTTATAGGTGATTCTGGGTACATGAGCCGGCCTTGGCTCATTACCCCCTTGCGTAGCCCGACTGATGTGTCTGAGGAGCGCTACAATAGGGCTCATAAGAGAACCAGGGCGGTGGTTGAAAGGATGTTCGGGCTCCTGAAGATGAGATTCAGGTGCCTGGACCGTTCTGGAGGAGCACTCCAGTAAAACCCAAAGAAGGTGGCTAAGATTGTTGTAGCCTGTAGCGTCCTGCATAATATTGCACAGCGGGCTGGGATGCTGCAGGCCGTCCCGGTGGACAGAGACCTCCTCAGAGATGAGGAGGATGATCCTGTTCTAGAGGGGGAATTCCAGGACGAGGGACTCGATGTCAGAGCAGACGTCATCAACCGCCACTTTAGACGGTAAAGAATATAAGTTAGACTGTAGTATTTTCAATAGATGTGAACTCTAGGGAAATGACAAGTAGAGAATTGTGCAAACATGTTAGGATTGTTCATCAAATGTTAAAAAAGAATTTCATTTATTAATATAGGTGATGCTCTGGGCATTGGGTCCTGTAGCGAGTCTTTGCCACCTGGTTTTTAAAGAGGACATCAGATGGTAAGTAGAAATGTATGGACTGTTGCTGGCATGAATTGTACACAAATACATCATATGGCATACATTTTCAAAAATAGTATTTAGTTTACACATTACTTAAAATGTACATACTCAGAAAGGGATCCTCTAGAATGACTATGGTTCAATGTCACACATTAGAGGTTTGTTCTGCTCAATATGACTCATCTTCACACTTGATAGAAAATAACACAAGTTGATACACACGCTTAGTAAGCTAGTGACAGAAATTTATTATGAAATGGGGGGTGGGAGAGGGCTACAGAACTGATTCACACACTTGTATGAATTTTATTTAAAATATTTCTTCCATTAGGGAGATGACTTCATCTAAAGACTGAAAGGGAACAATTAGAAGCCTGACAGTGAAGATTGTCCAGACTGACAGTGGGAAAAAGCCATGATTGAAATTGAAGTATACCAATGGGATCATGTCTGGCATTATCTTTCAATTCTGCTGACCTTGAAAACCATACAAAGACATGTTCACATGGTAAGTGCAAACTATTTGATAGAATAAGGCTGTGGAGACATCCTATTGGAGACACTTAGATGATTTTCTAATTTTTAGATGGTATTTCCAAGTCCTCTATTTAATGAACTGATGAATAAGACACCTATTGAAGATCAACTGTTTACCCCTAAATTGACTTTTAAAGACCATGCATTGTCCAGGTTGGTGTACCAATGCATGCTAGTGAAGACTGTTGAATATTAGTAGCTTACATACATTAGTCATATTTATTTCTTTAGTAGATATTTAGGGATCACAATCAGACACTTAGATGATTTTACTTTTTTAGATGGTATTTCCCAGTCCTCTATTTAATGAACTGATGAATAAGACACCTATTGAAGATCAACTGTTTACCCCTGAATTGACTTTCAAAGACCATGCATTATCCAGGTTGGTGCATGCTAGTTAAGAATCACAGGAAGAATGTTGATTATTGTTAGCTTACATACATTAGTCATACTTATTTCATCATTAGATATTTAGGGATCACAATCAGAAAAAGGAATACATATTATAGTTGATATAGAGGTATTTGAATGGACATGAAATATTACATTTATGTTCAGCATACATATATTGTTGAAATGTGATATACATTATTATGTATAATTAGAAATTTGGATATTTAAATAGAATTTTGATTCAACAATATAATGGTGTATGTTTTGTATTTTTTTTAAATCAATTTAATAAATATCTTTAAAAAATGTTGAACAAAGTTAGAGCATAGACACAAGATGATTGTAAATGTATTTTATGAATATTTGACAACGTGTGTATTAACTTTGTTCCATTTTTTTATTTGTCATTTCAGATTGGCATCTGATGACTTCCAGGAATATTTTTATTTTTCCAATAAACTTTTTTTTTTTTTTTTTTTACATGTTAATAATAAACATTTTATTATTAAATACATTCTTTTGAACAGATTATAATAAATATCAATATAATCTGTCAATAAAAAAAAGTTTGACTCCCATGACTGGTAGTTGGCTATTTGACAAGCACATGCATAAGATCAAATAATGCATTAATATTAGAAAATCAACTGATTCTGAGAATATTACATTAAACTATCTTTTATAACATTAATTGGGGAGTGAGATCCTTCGATGCTTTTCTTTTGAAAATCGTAGATATTAAATTAATTTTGGATATGTAGTAAAAAAAAAATTTTTTTAACTTTTAAGAAGGGGAAGTGGTTCAATTACATTAAAGTGACAGTGTTGTTGAATGTAAAATTAATTTTCTAAGATCTTGTATCTTCCTTAGGTATCTCTAAACATTTTTTTGATAAATTATTTAAAACTTTACTTGTATAAATGGTAGGTCATTTAACTTGATATTTTTCACAAGCTAGTTATTGGATGCCAGGTTAATCTATGTAATTTTCTAGTGGAGTCATTTAACTATAGTTAGTAATATTATGTATTTTTAAAAATCTTACCTCTTGGGTTAGACATCAAATATCTATATATAATTTTAAGTCCCCTTTAGTTTATTTTGTCAATGTTAAATCAACATTCCAAATGTTTGGGTCCTTAAAGGGACATTCACAAAGTATATTGTGTATAGATTTTTAAAAATATCATAAAAGAATTTAAACATATTTATAAAGTAATATAGAATTACATTCAGTCTTTAAATATACTTTTCAAAAAATACATCAATGCACATATCTTAGTCAATTACATAAGGCATCTATATGCAACCAACAATCAGCATCAAAATAGCCTATGTAGATATGTATTTAATCCAAGAATATATATAATTACAATATAATGATTGAATAACAAAACATATTAAGTTGGTCAAATATTCGAATATTATACAAAATGCATACATAACATATAGCTTAATGTCCCTCTAAGCTGAAGGCTCAAAAATACCTCCTTTAATAAATCTATTTCAGTCAGTGTGTAAAACAATCTAGAAGTTAATCTAAATTTGCTTTACTCATATGTTATACTAATTTAGCAAAAGGAAGGTGCCTAGGTTTCTGATATTTTAAGCATTATTGTGAAATGTTTCTTTAAAGGGACATGAACTAAAAATATACTTAAAGGTAGACAGTTAAAAAATTAATGATTTATACATTCTGAATGAGTATTCTATTTTAAGCAACTTTAAAAATTGTCTTGTATTATGAATGCTCCTTGTGATGTTGCTATCATTACTTTAAAATAAAGGCATTAAAAAGATAATTTATTTGCTTCAGTACTCTGGACAGAACTTGCTTGTTTTGTTTGGAATAATTGATCCAACAATCGTCAAGGACAACCCAGGTTTTTTGGAAACAATTGTCCGTAATATAAAATATCATTATTGATTTGCAAAGAAAGATAACAAGATAATTGTTAACATTTGATAATCGGATTAAATTTTAAAGTTGATTAACATTTCATGCTCAATCTGAATCACCAATGCTAAATTTGTTTGGACAGTGTCCCTTTAAGAGCTTTAAATAGTGTATTTACTTATCTTCCTATCTTGACATACTTTGCTTGAAAAGCATATCGAGATCGGCTCAGTAGATGAAGATTGGTGGATGCACAGAGATGCCTTATGTGATTGGCTCAACCATGTGCATTGAAATTTCTTCTGTTGAGGATATATAAATACTAAGAGAAATTGATTTACATTTTAAAGTCTAAACAATCTTCTATCTCTACAGATCATTTGATACAATTGTTTGTTTGTAATGTCTATTTAAAACTAAAGACGCCATTGCACAATAACATATATGAGCACTTCAGAGAAATACAAGCTTGAGGTTTATTTGCTAATAACAAACAAACATGTAGTTTAACATTTATAAACAGATTATCAAAGTTAATGACATTCTAACCTGAATTTGAACATTAAGAAATATTGCGTGGGAAACGCATCTTGAAACACCAGATTAGCATCTTTAAACATTAGTCTAATGTCACGCAATAGCACACAATCAATGTGCATTATAAAGACATTTAATAGAGCAATGTCAATAATTCTCAATAAGTCAACAAATTTATTTTAAGAACAATAAAGACATACAATATTAAATGTGTATTTGTATTAAAGAAACAGACCGTTATTAAACCGAGAAATGTCTACAACATTTAATAATGTGACAGTATTAGATTTTAAAGAGGATTTAATCATTAATATTTAACGGATCACGGATATTAAATCTGCGTCACACATATCCGCATGACAGGCCCATGAGTTACAAATAAGTCTACATGAAAAATGAAGTAACAGCACCACCAAGCGGTATGTGTAAGGAAGTTACTAAGATATGAAACATTAAGGAACGGCCAATCCGAGTTCATCACACAAACACAACTTGAGTCAGGATGGTCTCACAGACATTATAACAATATTTCAAACTTTTATCCAATCAGATGTACAGATAACTTGTCCCATGGTGCATCTCATGTTTACTTCACCATATAAAAGACCATTACACGTTGCCATCTTTGTCAGTTCTCTAATGCCTGCAGGCAGTATATATTATAATAATATATATTTTGGAAAACCCAGCAGGCATGTCAGTTCCCAGGTTCACCAACGAGGAGAGCGCTGCACTGGTCCACGCCGTCAAGGACTTTTATCCCCAGCTGTTTGGGAACAAGAGGAGGTTGACAGATGCGCCTGTTAAGAAGGCCCTCTGGGAGTCTATCACCAATGCGGTTAGATTGGTGTGTGACGTCCAGAGGACCCAGGATCAGATCATGAGGAGATTCGGAGATATGAGGTTGCGGTTATCCAAAAAAGTCAACCTCATAAGGGACTGGGTACAAGCCCGTAAAAGAGGTGGCAAAAGAGAGGCCCCGCGGAAACTGTACCTACTCCCTTATGAGGTGACTTTATGCGAGCTCATCAATCTCCGGGTCCCCAAAAGATTTCGATCCTCGCCATCCTCGGCCTCCTCTTCTTCCCTCCCAGCTGCGGGATCTGAAAGTCCTGACGCGGGGGCCAGGGCAGATGCTTCTCCGTCCGGTGGCCTGGGAGGAGATAGAGAATCTGAACAAGGTAATTATCCAACTTCATATAATATCTTAATATTTGTTATTTTTATCCAAATATGTGTATATAGTCAGATACTAAACCTATACAGATCTCACAACATACACTACATATGATGTTTAGATATCTGATTTTAGATTAGTGACACATGAAATAGGAATGATGTTTCTTGCGCTCTACAGAATATGCGTCACAGAGCGGAAATGGAATTTCTCATCCACGTTAACATGGCTTTGCTGTAAGTGGCATTGCTTTATACATTTTGGTCAAATGACGGATGCGTAATTCCGCTTGGAATCATTGCGCAATGATCGCGAAAATGGAATTTCTCATCCACGTTAACATGGCTTTGCTGTAAGTGGCATTGCTTTATACATTTTGGTCAAATGACGGATGCGTAATTCCGCTTGGAATCATTGCGCAATGAACGCGAAAATGGAATTTCTCATCCACGTTAACATGGCTTTGCTGTAAGTGGCATTGCTTTACACATGTTGGTCAAAATTAAATGTGAATTATTATATTAGTGAAGAATACAGTATTCTTATTTTCAATATTATAGCTAAGAAAAAACGAAGAATACAAATAAATTATAACATATGGCCATCAATTGATGATTATGAAATAACACCAAAATATTATTAAAAATACAGTAAACAACACAACTGATTGAAAATAAGAGTCCAGGATATATTTATCATGAATTTAATTGAGGAAACAATTAACTCATGGGACTACCAAAGGATTAATAGTTTTAAATTGATTTGTTAATAATGTAAAGATTTTAAACATGGCATGATTTGTATTAATGATATGCAAGCCTCATTTAATATATTACAGATATGGATGTTGCTGCTGGATCCTCAAGCCAGGGCTTGTCACAGTATGGTATGTCTCATTTTAATTGACATTTGTCTTAGAAACATGGACAGAACATTACATACTAAATCCACATTGTTCAATATTTATATGTAATGTCCCTTTAATAGATGAAAATTTAAAAAATTCTTCGGATATACTTAAATAACATATTAGATTTGAATTGCATGCTCAATACCATTCATTACATCAACATATGGAGTAGAGAATTCATTAACACCAACATTGTCAAATCAATTTAATTTTATATTAAAGGGATACTGAGCTACAATTATTAATGTTGTCATTCAGATAGAGTATGCAATATTAATAAACATTTAAATATAATACTATCATCATATGTGACATATTCTATTGCTAAATGTATTTTAAAATCAAGAATGTACGTTTATCTGCATCTCAATTTTGGTTGACCAACCTGGGTTTTTATTGATGATTGGTGGATACCTTCAACAAACAATATTTATTGAATCCAATATTGCTTATCTGCCTTTAAGATTAAAATTTAGCAACATTCAAATTATAATAGGAGTCAATGTTAAATCATTTTGAACAGTTTGAACAGAGAAATCAATGATTTAAATTAATCATGTCAGTGTCCCTTTAAGACAAAATAGATTCATTCATCTTTACATTCTTTGGATTAAACAATATTGATATATAATTCACATATTCACTGTTGGAGTTACTTTATAGATATCAGCATACTCTAACAGCACCATGATTACATATTTGTAATAATCAATTTTGTTTTGTATTGTGATAAATATGTGTTGTGTCCTAAACAAGATTACTGTACATTGCACAAATGGCTCGATGTGCCACATGTGTTTGTTTAGATTTGTCAACAGCTGCTCTTCAAAATGTGGTTTGTGTGTATTCTTTTAAGAACATTGATCAATGGGTATATTTAGATATGCAATAGCATCGTATGAGATGATGTTGATGTCTAATATAGTCTGAAATTAAACATATGTTCAATACAGAATTTTTAACAGAATCCCCTTGATTCAATCAAGCATTTTCACATTTTCAAGTTGATTAATCGTAAAATTCGAGACAGATGTGATTTAGTGATATCCCAAATGTATTTCATAATATATATCAATATCATTCATAGAGAGAGTTGGTGTGGTGAGCCCACAGGAATCCAGCAGTGACATAGAGCCGCCTTTGCGGTCTCCTGGTAAGTCCATTGACTCATTTATATGTAATTGAAGGTGTATTGGAAATCAATATTATGAGCATGATTCTGATGAAGCATAACATTTGAAACAAACATATAATTTTCTCTTCTGATTATATATTAATTTTCTTTTAATATTGAACGATTAATAATTTAAACTTTATTAGTCTACACATTTGTTATTCAGAAGATGTATAACATATGTTTGTTTCCATGTTCTTTTTTGACAACAGTCATCAAGTGATACACACATGAGAAATCTTAAATGTTCTATGTACTATGCTTTTATGATTTTTACATTAATCCAAACAATACATCGAAAATATGAATCATTGAGAATAACAAATCTAATGTAATTTGTATGCTCCATCAAAATGATGTAAATCATAACTTTGGGTGTGTATATCTTTAATGCAACATTGATGTGTGTCTTTGAACAACAGTAACATATGTTATAATATCTGTTGTTAACGTGTACACAACATGTTATGTTTTACAGAGATTGATTTAACATATGTGACGGAGGAGGAAGAGGCTGCCTTGGAGTCTAATGGTATGTGAAATATATCTATCATGTTTCCAACATGTTGGTTTATTTGAAATAATTTCATTGAAGACATTCAAAGTCTACAGCTTTTGCACTTTAAAAAGGAATATTATTTGTCTGTTCAAATACACTACTGCCCCCTTTCTATATCAGGCAGCATGAAAAATTTTGAATAGAAAATATTTAAAATTCATGCCATCATTATGTCACATGCATATTCCAGGCCAAAACACAATAATAATGTTATAATTGTACAGACAGTAATTGATATTCATCTGAGTGCCTATATGCATACCATATCCTCATTTCAGATTTGTTTACAAATTCAAACACACTTCAAAGTATATTGAAAACATAATCAATTTGAAATGCGTTGATTTGATTTCATGATGTATGAGATGTTAATATATTTTTTTTTAATTTTCAGATGGATCCACCACTTCTGGTCATCTGGTTTCCGCCCCTGCCCAGTCCCCTGCACAGTCACAGACCCCTCCCCATGCACAGACCCCTGACCATGCCCAGACCCCTGCACAGACCCAGACCCCTGCCCATGCCCAGACCCCTGCCGGCCCTTCCCATTTATCATTTCCTGTCCCTCCCTAAAAATGCCCCTACACCCCCCTTCGCCGCTCTCCCCGTATTATGGCCCGTACAGCTGCCCAGACCCAAACTCCCCACTCCCCAGCTGTACGGCCTACCCTGGAGCGGCAGCTCACCCCTCCCCAAGCCAATACCATCCCTCCCCAAGCCAATCCCATCCCTCCCCCCTGTCTCAACCTTCATTGTCCTGGGTGTCGGATTGTCCTTCCCAGGCACAGCTGTAAGTATCATTCAAAATACGCGTTATAAGATACTTAAAGGTACAGTGAAGGTAAATATTTTCGATTGTGATTCAAATACAGCATGCAATGTTAATCAAATTTATAATTTACTACTCTTATGAATTATTCTTCATTCTCTTGATATCTTTATTGAAACAAAGAAATGCTTATAATTAGTTTAAACAATAAAAAAATTCTGGCCATCATTTCTTTATTGTTGGATGAATGTATCCATCAACCAGCAGGGACAAACAAAGTTGATAAACAAATATTGGCTTCCCTAAAAAGCAACATTCTTGCATTCAAAATCTAGCTATAGAATTCAAACATTTAATGAATATGTGTAAGTTTTAAAGATTTGTAATGTCATGCTCTATCTGAATCAGTCCATTAAATATTTAGGTTCAGTGTCCCTTTAATTGGATATCACTACATATACCAATCACCACTACTTGGATCCAACAATTAATGTACAAATGTTGATACATTATCTCTTGTCTAACCCAGTGGGAATGTAATTTCTTCAGGTTGCTATGTTTACACAGCTTGTCCTCACTGCCAAAATGTTTAAGGCTAGGTGTGCCTACCACAGTATAATTTAAATATTTAAATTGCTAATGTAAGTACAATGTAAATCCTTTAACAAGATTTGATACACTCAAGCTGTATAAGTGGATCATCTAAAACCAATTAAAGGGGACAACATGTTTGAGTAAAATGTCCCTTTAATGATTTCTGTCTGTCTGAATAACCTAATTCATGTGTAAAGAATAAATGTAAAATAATTGATGTAAAGAATTATTTGTCTTTATGATGACAATGTATCTTTTCTAATTTTTTTGTCTGTTGTGTAATTATCCTTAATATTTAATGTATTCTTTATTTTAGGCTGTGACTCAGCATGGCTCATGCTAGAAGGTATAGCAAGAGTAGAGCAGGCCGTGTTGAGGAACGCAGCTGTCCTGAGAGGGATGAACGACACCATGCAGGCCCAGCTCCGGGTTCAGGACTTGACTCTGCGTGCAATTATGAGATTAAGTTCAAGGCCTGAATCTGGAGCTGGACATGCACAGGACAATGAAGAGGATGACCAGTAAGTGGAGGATCTGGAGATGCTCCATGGTGGCAGATAAGAATCCTCCGTCCACATGTAGATTTATTTTGTTTTATTGTTGCCATTTGGCCTTTTTAAAAGTTTATTGTTGTGCCTGTTGCACTCTTTTACCTTGTCATATGTCTTCAATGGGGCTATGGTGGCCCTTGGCAACTCTCTTCATGGACTGTGATGCACTGTGTTACCTTGTCATATGTCTCCAATGGGGCTATGCTGGCCCTTGGCAACTCTCTTCATGGACTGTGATGCACTGTGTTACCTTGTCATATGTCTCCAATGGGGCTATGCTGGCCCTTGGCAACTCTCTTCATGGACTGTGATGCACTGTGTTACCTTGTCATATGTCTCCAATGGGGCTATGGTGGCCCTTGGCAACTCTCTTCATGGACTGTGATGCACTGTGTTACCTTGTCATATGTCTCCAATGGGGCTATGGTGGGCCTTGGCAACTCTCTTCATGGACTGTGATGCACTGTGTTACCTTGTCATATGTCTCCAATGGGGCTATGGTGGGCCTTGGCAACTCTCTTCATGGACTGTGATGCACTGTGTTACCTTGTCATATGTCTCCAATGGGGCTATGGTGGCCCTTGGCAACTCTCTTCATGGACTGTGATGCACTGTGTTACCTTGTCATATGTCTCCAATGGGGCTATGGTGGCCCTTGGCAACTCTCTTCATGGACTGTGATGCACTGTGTTACCTTGTCATATGCCTCCAATGGGGCTATGGTGGCCCTTGGCAACTCTCTTCATGGACTGTGATGCACTGTGTTACCTTGTCATATGTCTCCAATGGGGCTATGCTGGCCCTTGGCAACTCTCTTCATGGACTGTGATGCACTGTGTTACCTTGTCATATGTCTCCAATGGGGCTATGCTGGCCCTTTGCAACTCTCTTCATGGACTGTGATGCACTGTGTTACCTTGTCATATGTCTCCAATGGGGCTATGGTGGCCCTTGGCAACTCTCTTCATGGACTGTGATGCACTCTTTTACCTTGTCATATGTCTCCAATGGGGCTATGGTGGCCCTTTGCAACTCTCTTCATGGACTGTGATGCACTGTGTTACCTTGTCATATGTCTCCAATGGGGCTATGGTGGCCCTTGGCAACTCTCTTCATGGACTGTGATGCACTCTTTTACCTTGTCATATGTCTCCAATGGGGCTATGGTGGCCCTTGGCAACTCTCTTCATGGACTGTGATGCACTGTGTTACCTTGTCATATGGCTCATATATTCCTTATTTTTACAAGATTATTTATAAACGTTGTGGATGTTTTCTTACATACTAATAAAAGACATTTTATTGCACGAATCTTTGTCCTGATTCTTCATGTTATTTTTTGAAAGCTCTAGTTTATGTTGTTGATCCTTAAAGGGACCTACCAAAAAAATTTTTATAATAAAATCATATATGTAAGACAATTGTAAATGACTTTAAGATTAACATCTCCAATGTAATCTTATTATTTGTCTTTATATATTTTTCTCTTAGCTTTATCATTGCATGATTATGATTAGCATAGTCATTCTTTTATATATGTATATATAGATTGTTATTTGTGTATATATGTATATTTCAATGTTCAGATCCATGTGTGTATTTAGAAACTCTGCATGAATTGATGCACCTTTACCAAATGATCTGAGTATTGATACAATGATATAATCCCTGTAAAGTGTTCATTTTATTGAAATAGTATTGTCTATGTGTATGCTCTTTTTAAAAACAAAATCATGTCCCTTTAAGTGATGGTGAGCACAATTGTTAATGAATGTATTTCCATTTCTAAAGCGTTTTTGTCCTTTTTACATGAACAAGGACATATAATCTTATTAATAAACAATCTTATTGTAATGTTGACAGCACATGTATTTCATTTTCAATTCTATATTATTGTAAAAGTGTAACCAAATAAATCTCTGTGTGTAATGCAAATAATTTAGATGATGAATATTTGTTAACAAATATGTTAACAAAATACATCTCCTCCCATATATGGCTATAGGTAGGCTGACAATAATTAAACTTGAATAAATGACACGTTTAATCAATCCATGTATAACTATTGTTATTCCACAACAATCCAAACATATCTTAAAACATCAATGGCATATGCATTTCTCATGTGTATCTTTTAAATGTTAAAGATATACACCATAGCTATAGTTCAAGGGACAGTCAAGTCCGAAAAGATGATTCCTGATTTGGTGACATTCCTAGATAGCAATCTAGACACATACTAGTTCCTAAAATATAAATACGTTTCTTAGTGATATGCCAAGATGTCACTGAGTCCTTGTATTGGCTGCGGTTTTTCAGCGATCTCGGATGCGCCATGTTGCTTAAGACGTCACCTGCCAGGCTGTCCAATGATTCCTTGTATTGACTGACGTTCTTACGTGATCAAGAATGTGCCTTTTATTGGATTGCGTTTTGACGCGATCAAGGATGCGCCTTTTTTCTTGGGCGTTCTTACGTGATCAAGAATGTGCCTTTCATTGGATGGCGTTCTTACGTGATCAAGGAAGCGCCATGTTAAGACGTCACATGCAAAGGTAAAAAAACGTCTGATTGTATTACGTAGTCCCGCAATATTTGTGCACGTTAAAAACGTTTGTGACTACAGCCAATTTTAAAAACCTTGCGAATATGTATTATTTGCATCATGTTACATTGTTGACCCATAGCTGATAAAGACCACCACATTCTCTTTTGCTGGATGTCTGGTTGAATAAACGAACGAAAGCAAAATGTTTTCATGCATATGATATTTCGAGGCAAGTGCAAATCTCTATAGTCCATGTTTAATATGTTTGTCAACAATGTTCCTTTTTCTTAAAAATGACTGTTGTGTTTAATGTTAAACATATCTAATTAATAAATATGCGCTATTGTGTTAGAATAAAGTAATCAATATGCATTTATATTTATCATATGCTAAATATATGATGCCGACTTCTTCTAAATGTAATTTCGTTGTATATTTTATTAAAGG
Source organism: Bombina bombina (assembly GCF_027579735.1). Taxonomy (NCBI): domain Eukaryota; kingdom Metazoa; phylum Chordata; class Amphibia; order Anura; family Bombinatoridae; genus Bombina; species Bombina bombina. The sequence goes on from NC_069507.1 coordinate 100,836,144, forward strand.
TTCATTAGACACTCACATTATAAATCAAAAGCTTTTATTTTGTCTCTAGTTAGATAGTCCATTGTTTAACCAATACGTTTAATTTTGCTTCTGTTCTAAGAAAATTTAAGTAATTTTCAGACTCCTCGCAAAGCCTCTGAGTTTCATGTGAGTACCATCTCCAGCTTTCTCCTGTTTGTGTAAAGGGTCTTTTCATATGTTAATGATGGGGTATTGTCTTGTTTTACGTTTGTAATGGGGGTTCATCTATATTTTCAATAGAGCTAACCCGATTTTCTTTGAAAGTGTTTGAAGCTTTGTAATATTGATATCAGTATATGTTAATCTTGTTGTTTGTAGTAGTATCTATTACATACAGTTCTGTTAAAAATATAGTATACTGTCCCTTGAATGCAAATGTTGTTTTTTGTATCATGTATGAGTTACACATTGTTTAATCTTCAAATATATTATTGTTAGCATATTTTCACCCCCCACTCCTAAAAGGACTTTAAACCATATTCATTGTTCAAACAAATGTCTTTCCAATAAAATATTAACACAATAATGTCTCTTTAAGAAAATAGACTTTATTTAACACATCAATATAAATGTGATTTCAATATTTATTTTTTCACAAAGTACATGTAGATATACCAACAAGCTTCAAATATGTGTTAGCATATGTAATTTTGTTAAAGGGACAGTTTAGAAAACAAATAATGTTTTTCATTATTCTAAAAGTCAATTATGTAATATCAATGATATCAAATGTTTCTCACCAATTGATCATTTGTCTGTGTTTATTTAAATTTGCTAGCTAAACCTATGAGGTTCGTGTGCTCATTTCTTCGAGCTTGAAGAGTGCATGTAATCATTATACAATTTGACCACTTGAGGGCATTTGGATAGCATTTGTATATGTAAAACCTTGTGCTCATACAGCATATTATTGACCATGTATTGATCATTGATATCTAAAATGTTGTTATGTCTGAACAACAAATAAGTGGTCATTTTTCATAGTCATAGATACAAGGTTAAGCACATAAGTCACACGTATTTCTCCATGTTTTGTTGTTTCCAACTTGATAATGCGTAATACAGTGTTTTCTTTGTAATCAATAATTTTCTGACTGTCCCTTTAAGCTGTGTTATTGGCATTCAAACAGTAATATGCCATCATGGATAATTGTAATGGTAATTTTGTTTGCGATTCGGGAAACAGTTTGGACATCACATCACAGAAACCAATCAATATCATGAACAAGGATAGGTATGTGATGATGTGGTTTTCACACACTTATAACCCACACTCTGCAAACAATCTTCCTCCATGGACCCGGTCCCATAGAAGTCGATTATATACAGAGTGTGGTCCACAAGTGTATGAAAACCACATCATCACATACCTATCCATTACACATTAAATTAAAAAAACCATTAAAGATGAAAACAAATACTTACTTCCTCTTCCTTCCCCTCTTCCCACGGGGCTGAGGCTCTGGGAGAGGCAACTGCCGACTCCGAAGAGTTCTCCTTGGAGATGTTGTGGGAAGAGTGGAAGGAAGAGTACTGGGACGACCAAGGTGAGGAGGAGAAGATGGCTGAGGAGGACAAGATGGCTGAGGAGGAGAAGATGGCTGAGGAGGAGAAGATGGCTGAAGAGGAGGAGATGGCCCGGCAGGAGTAGATGGCCCGGCAGGAGGAGATGGGCCGGCAGGAGGAGATGGGCCGGCAGGAGGAGATGGGCCGGCAGGAGGAGATGGGCCGGCAGGAGGAGGCCCAGCAGCAAGAGGCCCAGCAGCAAGAGGCCCAGCAGCAAGAGGCGGACCAGGAGGTAGACCAGCATGCGCCTCCCGGAAAAAATTGAACATCTCTTGGTGCAGATGAAATATTCTGTTTTGGCCTTCTTCGATTCTATTGAGTATGGTGATAATTTGGTTTTGTCCTTCAATTATTTGATTTTGGCCATCATTCTAGTGCGTCCTTCGATATTTTGTATCCGGGAGGTACGCATCTGGTCTATGTAGTCCAGTAGAACCTGCACCTCCGCTATTTCCTCTTGTTGTGCTTGTTGGTGTACCCGTGCACGGCGGGGTGCCCGTGCACGGCGGTGTGCGGGTCCTTGAAGGTCCTCGGGTTCCGCGGGATCCTCCTCTGCTTCCGGGGCCTCTTCATCAGCTCCCGTGCGCTCTTCATCACGGGGGGCCTCTTCCCTCCGAAGTGGAAATTCCTCCCCACCACTCTCATCCCGGGGAGATGCATGAGGCTGTGTTTCCTGTGCTGCCTCCTCCCCAGACTCTGTATATTTAAAAATAAAAAAAAAATGTATATATTAGCATCTTTGCAAATCAAGCTTTAAATGACTTAGCTTACGATACAATTACAAATGCAGAATCATTAATCCACTTTGAAATCTAACAAACAATCAATACGATTTCAGCTTTTTCTAAACCGTGTTTGTGATATCTGTGGTCAATGTGAATGTTTTTGCGTTTGTTTTCAGTCTGTTTAAATGCACACCTAACCTATAGCCTAGATACTGATGTAACCGCAAAGTAATTGAATGCGTGTAAACAACGTTATAGCATTAATCGGATCCTTAACACATGAAACCCAATGTTTTATCTTTCATGATTTAGAAGCATACATTTTTTATCAACTTTCTAATGTACTTTTCTTATCTAATTAGCTTCATTCTCTGGATATTCTTTGCTGAAAAGCATATCTAAATATGCTTAGAAGATGCTGATTGTTAGCTGAATATAGCTGCCTCCTGTGATTGTTTCACCGTGTGCATGGCTATTTCTTCATTAAAATATATCTCAAGAAGGATTCAAATTAGGTAATATAAGTACATTTGAATGTTTTGTCAAATTGTATTCGCTACCTCAATCATGAAAGTAAATGTTTGCGTATAGTGTCCCTTGAAATACATTCGTATGTGAAATTATTGTTCAATGAGCTTACCGTCAGATGAGAGTGGCAGGTTCCCGGTATCAATTCCTCCGATACCGACTACTTCCACCTCGAAGATGCTGGGCCGCAACATTTCCTCCCATCGGCAGTACTCGATTTCAAGGGCAGGTCCGCCACCGGTTCCTGCGGCATGTCGTGCCTCCAGACCTAACTTTTTTTTTAGTTCAAATTTACAGTCCCGGTAGCGATGTTTGATTGAATCCAGATCTCGGTTCCGGCCACCCACTGCATTGACTGCATTTCTGATCTCATTCCAGAGCCTCCTCTTGTCAGTCGGGGTAGTCTTCTGGTGCTGCAGCCTCCTATACCTGGCCATATAGGCCTCTACGAGGGCCTCCTTCTCCTCCATCGAAAACCTTGCCTCCCTAGTCGCCTTGGCCTTCCCCTGTGACGATGCCCTCTGTTTCCCGGACTGTGAAGCCCTACTCTGACCGCCACTGGGCCCAGCCACTTGGTCATCTTGAACCAAGTGGCTGGGTCCACCCACCGCTTCCACCCTCGCTTCCTGCCCCCCTTCCTGCCCTGTTCCTCTCCCCCTCCCTCTCCTCCCCCCTCTACCTGTCCCCTGCCTGGCCTCCATCTGTTCCCTAAACTAAACCCCAAATAATCAAACAAAAAGTGAGTGTGATTAAATGAAAGGGGGTCAAAATAAAGAAGTAAAAAGACAAAAAAGGTGCTTAAAGTGTGAGAGGGATGTAAAAAAAACAAAGAGGGTAAGGAGTATTTAAATAAACCAAAAGAAGAATAAGACTAAAAGGAGGATATGTAAACTAAATGTAACTAGGGGATGGGTATGGGATGGGTATGGGGTATGGGATAAGAGTAAATGGGATGAAAGGGAATGGGACTACAAGGAATGGGGTATGGAGTGTAGTATGAGGGGGTAGGGGGTATGGAGTGTATGTAGTGTTATTGATAAGTGTATGTATGTATTGAATGTGTTTGCGTGTAAATGTGTTAAGTGTACAGAAAAATCACTCGCTCACTAACTCACACTACTACTAATTCTCACTAACTCACACTAATACTAATTCTCACTAACAAACACTCCCACTAACTCTCACTAACTACCAGTAACTTACGCTCCCACTAACAACTCTCACTAATAACTCCCACTAACTCACTCACGCTCCCACTAACAGACTCTCTCCCACTCCCACTAACGATAACACTAACAACTGACTCTCTCACGCTAACACTAACTCACTCTCAAAAATTCACCAACTCTCTAATATTAAACCTCCAATCTCCAAAGACCCAACAGCAACACAGTCAAAGAAGCCCTGCTTGTGTGGTGCTTATATACCCTGTGTAAATGTTTAATGATGTACCAATTTCCCTTGTAATTAGTGTTCAGGTGTGCTTTATTAGCAATTAATATTATTGCAATGTGTATTAGGTGTGTGAATTTGCGCATGCTCATTTTGAGTTGGTATTTGTGGAATGTGTAGAATGCGATGATGTCATAGTGGTCGTTTTCTCTAACATTGTCCAATAGTATTCTTTTTAAATGTGAATTTGCGATGGTGTGGTATTAGTGAAGTGTTGTATATGTATGTTTGTCCTAATATATAGTGATATTGAATGCGATTCTTTTTCTAGTGTATGTATATCTTTTTTATTCCTTGTTGTTATTTTGCGATTTTCCGCATCTTAAAGTATATGCGTATTCCCCGTATTAAATTTTATTTCAAATCCCCCCGCTTGTGAATGTGTAATGCTTGTGTGCTTTGTTGATTGATTGTTGTTGTGACATTTGCGGCGTGTTATTGTTGTGCATGATGTGGTATGCGTCATATGACCGAGCTGTGCGTATTCTCGCGAGATCGAGTGTTAGGTGAAAAAAGCAATTTTTTGCCTTTCCCATTGATCTCTATGGGAGAATGTCTAACGCGGGCAGGATTACGCGTGTGACATACACGCGTTAAGAGCATCGTTAGATGGTCTTATTTGAACTCTAAATACCGGAGTCAAACAATGCCGTGCGTTAGACATAAAACACGCGTGGCGTTAGCAGGCCATCTACCGCCGAACTCTAAATCTAGGCCCAAGTTGGCAGATTCAACAGAGATAATTTGCTTAAAGATAATATAAGAAATAAAACCGACAGAGAGGGTATTAACTTTATTACTTCTTTTAGCAAACAATTTGAGGGTATTTGTGACCTTATCAGTCAGAAACAGATTACCTATTCTAGAGAAGGATGCAGACCTAAAACATATTTCCAAAAAAATTAACTTTATTTCACGCAGAGCAAAAACTATAGGGGATATGGTTAGAAAGGATTTCAGTAAGAAATATGTGAAGTCAGGGACACCCAGGAACTGGCTGTCCCCTAAGACTGGTTTTTATAAATGTAATGGCAGACCTTGTAAGAGTTGCAATTATGCGCAGGTAGGAGATGTCTTTTCTTCATCCCAGACAGGTCAGGTTTACAAAATCAGGGATCATATTACATGTACAACAACTTTTGTTATATATCTGTTAACCTGCAATACCCGCAATTATCAATACACTGGATTAACATCTAGGATGCTCAAAGACAGAGTTAGGGAACATCTGCTCTCCCTAGAGGCAGATGTCCCTAAAACCCCAGTTGCAAAACATTTTGCCCTACATGGTGATAAAACCACAAGTTTTAGCTTCCAAGGTATAGAACATGTTACCTTGGGACCTAGGGGAGGTGATAGGTATGCAGCTCTCAGCAACCGTGAGGTCTTTTGGATCCACACACTGAAGACTGGTGTTCCATTTGGCATGAATAAGATTAGTGATATAAAATTGTTTATTGACAAATCATAATGCCCCCTGTTTTTGGAAGGGAATGATTGTCTACTGATTGTTCTCATTTTTACTATAGTCTGTATGTTTTCATTTTTTATATATCACACTACATGTCTTATCTTACCAGTTTTAGCCCCTAATACACATATTTGTGTTTAATTTCCTGTATGATATTGCACAAGTGGAGGGGTGGCTCACTGGTTCTATTTTGAAGAGTTAGGACTTAGTATGTATACTTATTTGTCCTATAGTCTATTATGAGACACTTGTGTTGCTGTCACTTTAACCCCTTAATGACCGGACCATTTTTCAATTTTCTTACCCTTAATGACAATGGCTATTTTTACATTTCTGCAGTGTTTGCGTTTAGCTGTAATTTTCCTCTTACTCGTTTACTGTACCCACACATATTATATACCGTTTTTCTCGTCATTAAATGGACTTTCTAAAGATACCATTATTTTCATCATATCTTATAATTTACTAAAAAAAAAAATGATAAAATATGAGGAAAAAATGGAAAAAACCACACTTTTTCTAACTTTGACCCCCAAAATCTGTTACACATCTACAATCACCAAAAAACACCCATGCTAAATAGCTTATAAATTTTGTCCTGAGTTTAGAAATACCCAATGTTTACATGTTCTTTGCTTTTTTTGCAATTTATGGGGCAATAAATACAAGTAGCACTTTGCTATTTCCAAACCCCTTTTTTTCAAAATTAGCGCTAGTTACTTTGGAACCCTGATATCTGTCAGGAATACCTGAATATCCCTTGACATGTATATACTTTGTTTTAGAAGACATCCCAAAGTATTGATCTAGGCCCATTTTGGTATATTTCATGCCACCATTTCACCGCCAAATGCGATAAAAAAAAAAAAAGTTCACTTTTTCACAAATTTTGTCACAAACTTTAGGTTTCCCACTGAAATTATTTACAAACAGCTTCTGCAATTATGGCACAAATGGTTGTAAATGCTTCTCTGGGATCCTCTTTTTCAGAAATAACAGACTTATATGGCTTTGTGGTTGCTTTTTGGTAATTAGAAGGCCGCTAAATGCCGCTGTGCACCACACATGTTTTATGCCCAGGAGTGAAGGGGTTAATTAGGGAGCTTGTAGGGAGCTTGTAGGGTTAATTTTAGCTTTAGTGTAGTGTAGTAGACAACCCCAAGTATTGATCTAGGCCCATTTTGGTATATTTTATGCCACCATTTCACCGCCAAATGCGAGCAAATAAAAAAAAAAAACTTTACATTTTTCACAATTTTAGGTTTCTCACTGAAATTATTTACAAACAGCTTGTGCTATTATGGCAGAAATTGTTGTAAAAGCTTCTCTGGGATCCCCTTTGTTCAGAAATAGCAGACTTATATGGCTTTGGCGTTGCTTTTTGGTAATTAGAAGGCCGCTAAATGCTGCTGCGCACCACACGTGAATTATGCCCAGCAGTGAAGGGGTTAAATTAGGTAGCTTGTAGGGAGCTTGCAGGGTTAATTTTAGAGATCAGCCTCCCACCTGACACATCCCACCCCCTGATCCCTCCCAAACAGCTCTCTTCCCTCCCCCACCCCACAATTGTTACCGCCATCTTAAGTACTGGCAGAAAGTCTGCCAGTACTAAATAAAAGAGTTTTTTTTTTTTTTAAATAAAAATTATAAAATATTTTAGTTGTGATGGACCCCTGCCTTAGCACCAACCTCCCTGATCCCCCCCTCCAGCTCTCTAACCCTCTCCCCTACCTAATTACCGCCATCTTGGGTACTGGCAGCTGTCTGCCAGTACCCAGTTTGGCCCCACAAACCAAACTATTTTAATTTTATTTATAACTTTTATTTGTATGTTTAATTATTTCTGTAGTGTAGCAGCCCCCCCACAATACCCCCCCCCCCCCCCCCCCCAGATCCTTTTAAATGTAAAAAAAAAAAAATAACGTTTTTTCCCCTTCCTTTTTCATTGGTGTCAGTGTGGCTAATGCGCGCATGTGCACGTGCACGCGCGCCCACGTGCATACGCGCGCTCACGTGCACCCGTGCACGCGCGCACATCGTGCACGCGCGCGCACACGCTCCCTCCTCCCACCGGACAAAGGCACCATCGGCACCATCACTACCGGTGCAGAGAGGGCCACAGAGTGCCTCTCTCTGCATCGGAGGCTTGTAAAGGGGTATTGCAGGATGCCTCCATATCGAGGCATCACTGCAATACCCTCAGAGCTGCTGGAAGCGATTGTGATCACTTCCAGCACTCTGTTAGACAACTGACGTACCAGGTATGTCTATTGTCATTAACAGTTAGTTTTTGCATGACGTACCTGGTACGTCAGTTGTCATTAAGGGGTTAAATAGGATTTGGATAGTTCTTGTTGCATATTTATGTTTTTTTGGTGCCTATTTCTATGTCTATATCCATCTGTCTTTTGTTCTGATTTTTTGCTTGCGATGATGTTATATGTCTATATGGATTACTGGGTGATTTATTTGGTTTATTTTTCACTTTCACAGTATTGACATTTATATATGTCAATGTCCTATTTATATCTATAAGGGATATTGGCGAATTTGCCAGGTAATTACTGTGATGCGCCCATTGCTATTGATTACAATGTTTATATTTATGTTTTCAATCGGTTTATGTCTTCAATAGGTTTATTTTCTTGATTTATAGGGATATATATTTTTCACTTCCTTATTTTTTTCACTTGAATTTTTACTTATATTTTTGGTTATACTAGATACTTTCTTTTTATGCTGTCTATGTTTTGCTATTTACATTTGTTCTGCATAATATGGTTACAACTGCTGGTATATGTTTTTAGAGGTATAATTAATATATAACTTACTTCCTTTATTCTGCCCCATTATGTTTTTTACATATTGGCATTTATCTTTTTATACAAAGTAATACATTATTGGGGCTATCTGCTAGATTTTGGGATTTTCTCTGTTTAAACCACTGTGACAGGTTGTGTACTAGTAATGAATCGCGACATATATATGTTCTCTCTCATCATAGTGATATAGTATCTTAGTATCTTGTGTCATATTACCTCACTCTTACTCATGTCTGCATTCGATCGTGATTTTTGATTATCTCTGAAGTAAAAAAGATTGGCAAGTGCATTAGATTTTTTACTCATATTGCATATTTGTCAGTTTATACGGTCAGGAAAGAGTTGGACTTATATATATATTTTGCTAAAGTTATTTGCATGAATGTGTAGGACTCAAATGAAGATTGCTGGAACTAATATAACACACCTTAGAAATGCAGACACTCATTATCACTGAACACTTTTGCTCTTGTATTTTATGCGAGTATGGAGACATTCTTTTGTCTAAGTCTACTTTTAAATTATTTGTATAGTTTTTCATTTTTTACTTATTTTTTTGTAACATGGAATAAATGTAATATGATGTTATTTGTAATTTACTATACACCTGGTGTGGGCGGAGTTACACCTTGTTTTAAGGTACTCTCACACACCGGTTTGCTAGCTCTGATGAAGTGCCGATTGTGGCAGGAAACGCGTCAGCAGTAATCTAGGTCTGTGTTTAACTGTGCCTTGCTATTTTTTATCCGCAATATACTAATAAAGTGGACGTTTTAACTATCTTTCATCAGCCTTCTTGCTGTCTTTTATATGGGTTTATGTCATCTACAATGGTGTTGTAACCTTCTTGTATCTATTTTGCCTTTCCTGAGAGGACTACGTACGGGAGCCCTCACAACACTGAGAAGACAAGCCGAGATGCTGTTTAAATTTTTCAGTCGCTCCAACTGCTGTGCTGCAATCCACGGAGGATAAGGATTACTGACCGTTTACCCAATACTCTCTCAATTTGGAGATAACATCGCTGGATACAAGTGAGTCTTTTTCACATATATTGTTTTGATAGCTCTAGATCCAGTATGGACTATATCGGAGTTTCCCATGTGTGAAATGTGGTAAACGAAGTTCAAATCCATTATCAGCTCACAGCAGTTAAAATATAGGATTATACTAGTTTCTGAACAGATAAGGCTCTAGGTTTCTGCTTATGGTATGGTCTATTGTATGCACTGTATACTGCCTTATTCTAACCTTTTCAAATACAGTCCGACAACTTTTCTTCATATTGCAATAATAAATTAATTTTACTTACCTAACATTTCCCTCATCTAACTCTGTATTAACATCTTTCTCAATCTTGCAGTCCTCACCTCCTGTTTCTCAACCTCCTACCCTTCTAGATTGTAAGTTCCCACGGGAATAGGGCCCTCAATCCCTCCTGTATGTGTTTGTAAATTTTGTCCCGTCTCTGACAAGTCTTGTATTGTTTTATTTAAATGAATTGTATCCATGGACAGCGCTGCGGAATATGTTGGCGCTTCATAAATAAAGTATAATTATAATAATAATAATAAGACAGGATCTTTATGTCAAGAGAATGCATAGGCTCAAACGGAGCCCTCTGCAAAACTAAGAACCAGATTAAAGCTCCACGGTGGAGCATACTGCCTGAACCAAGGACTGAATGTCAGGGAGGTCATCAAGCTTCCTATGCAACAACACTGATAGAGCCAAGATCTGTCCCTTCAAGGAACTAGCGGCAAGACCCTTCTCCAAACCCTCTTGGAGAAAGGACAAAATCCTGGATACCTTCACCTTGTGCCAAGGATATCCATGTCTCTCACACCAGGACAAGTAAACTCTCCACACCTTATGGTAGATGCGTCGAGTGACTGGCTTCCTCGCCTGAACTAGAGTATCAATCACTGTTTCAGAAAAACCTCTCTTGGCTAGGACTAAGCGTTCAACCTCCACGCAGTGAGCCTCAGAGAATCTAGATTCTGATGTTGAAAAGGGCCCTGTTCCAGCAGGTCCCTGCGACAGGGTAACCTCCACGGCGGGGAGGATGACATCTCCACCAGATCCACAAACCACGTCCTCCACGGCCACAAAGGAGCAATCAGAATGGACGACGCTCTCTTCTGCTTTATGCGTGCCACTATATGAGGTAGAAGTGGCAAGGAGGAAAAATGTACACTATACTGAACTCCCAAGGTACTGCCAATGCATCTATCAGCTCCGCTTGGGGGTCCCTCGACATCGATCCATATAAGGGAAGCTTGTAATTTAATCGGGACGCCATGAGATCGATCTCTGGCGTCCCCCATCTGAGACAAATCTCCGCAAACACCTTGGGGTGTAGAGACCATTCCCCCAGATGAAATGTTTGCCTGCTAAGAAAGTCCACTTCCCAGTTGTCCACTCCAGGGATGCGGATTGCTGAGAGCAAACAGCAGTGGGTCTCCGCCCACTCCAGAATCCTCGTACCCCCCTGGTGATTGATGTATGCCACTGAGGTAATGTTGTCCATCTGGAACCTGATGAAGTTGCATTCCCCCAGGCAGGGCCACACCTTCAGAGCATTGTAGATCACTTGCAGTTCTAGGATATTTAATCGGAAGAAGAGACTACAGCCAAAACCCAAACAGCTCCCCATTCCGTCAAACTGCCGTCCGTGGTCACAATTTCCCAGGACGGTCTCAAGGAGGATGTCCCCATGGTCAACTAGACCAGACGGATCCACCAAGAGAGGGAAGACCGAGTCCGCCCATCCATGGATATCATCTGTGACAGATCGGAATGATCGCCGTTCCACTGCCTCAACATGCACGGATAAGGTCTGAGAAGAAATCTTGTGAATGGAATGACATCTATGCTGGAGACCATGAGCCCGATCACCTCCATACACTGAGCTACTGAGGGACTCCTTGAGGTCTGAAGGGCAAGACAGGCAGACGCAATCTTCCTGCGTCGCTGATCTGTGAGGAATATCTTCATGGACACAGAGTCTAATATCGTGCCCAGAAACTTCACCCTGGTGCTGGGAACCAAGGAGCTCTTCCCTAAATTGATCTTCCAACCGTGAAATTGAAGTAACGGTAGCAGAGCCCTTGCATTTTCTTCTGCCAGATGAACCAGGATGTAGTCCAGGTAGGGCACCACCACAATACCCCTGGATCTGGCCACTGCAAGCAATGCCCCCAGATCCTTCATGAAGACTCGGAGCAGTCGACAGACCGAAGGGAAGGGCCACAAATTGAAAATGTTGGTCCAGAAACACAAATCTGAGAAACTTGAAGTGGTCCCTGTGAATTGGAACATGCAGGTAGGCATCCTTTAAGTCTATTGTGGTCATGAACTGCCACTATGGAACTAGAGGCAAAATGGACCTGATTGTTTGATCAATGAAACGACCAGGAACTTGTTTAAACACTTTAAATCCAGAATTGGGAAGAACGTGACCTCCTTCTTTGGAACCACAAACAGATTTGAATAGTACCCTAGACCCCTTTCTGCATGGGGTACTGGTACGATAACGCCTAAAGATGATAGATCCCTCACACACTCTAGGAAAGCAGGTTTGAAACAGGGAATCTGCCCCTGGGCGGAAGGGACCTGAACCCTATTATGTAACCCTGGGTGACAATCTCCAGAACCCACAGGAACTGAAAATCATGCAACCAGGCGTCAGAGAAAAGAGACAATCTGCCCCCTACTCGGTCCGTAAACCTGTCGGGGGCCACCCCTTCATGCCAATTTTGTTTTGGTGGGCTTCTTGCTCTTCTTAGACTTGTTCCAAGCCTGAGCAGGCTTCCAGGTGGGTCCGCCTTTGCGGCAGGCTGCTGGCATTGGACCTTGTTCGCGCGAAAGGGACAAAAATAAGAACCCTTAGGCTTAGCCTTCTTATCCTGGGGCAGGAAGGCACCCTTGCCTCCCGTAACCGTTGATATAATCGAGTCCAGGCCTGGATCGAACAAAATCTTACCTTGAATAGGCAGGGACAGTAACCTTAGCTTAGAAGTCATGTCCACAGACCAAGATTTTAGACACAGGGCCCTGCGTGCTAAAACGGAAAAACCTGACACCTTAGCGTTCAGGCGAATAAACTGCATATTGGCATCCCAAATGAAAGAATTGGCAACCTTCAGTACCTTAATCCTTTCCTGAACCTCTTCGAAAGAGTGCTCGCCGTCAATCATCTCGCAGGGAATCACACCAATATGACGCAGCTCCTGCAACCGCGGTGACGGCTGCTGCCGGTTTAAAAATAAACCCCATGTGTTGAAACATTTTCCTTAACATGTTTTCCAACGTATTATCCATGGGCTCCTTGAATGACAAACTATCCTCTAGAGGAATAGTTGTACGCTTAGCGAGAGTGGAAATAGCCCCATCCACCATGGGAATGGTTTCCCACAGCTCAAGCTAGGCCCCCCCGGAACGGGGAAAAGCTTTTTAAACTTAAGAGAAAAGGATGAACCTAATCTTTCCCATTAATTCTTTAAAATATTTGCCATTTTTACAAGAACTGGGAAGTTATGTGACACCACCCTGTCCTCATACACCCTGTCCAGCTTAGGAATGTTGGGTTCTTCCGGAAGTTTCGGCTCCAGAACCTCCAGAGTAGCAAGCACTTGCTTCAGCAAAAAGCACAAATTCTCCATTTTAAACCTATAGCCAAGCTCCTCCGCTTGAGGTTTAGATGACACGTACTCTGAATCAGAAGGAACCCCCTCCGAAGCATCGGAGTGGGCCTCATTGTCGTACCATTCCTCAGGAGTTTCCGACATAGATGAATCCTGAGTCGGGCCGCTCTGGCTCTACGCTTGCACTTAGCAGAACGCGGTAAAGCATGGATCACTTTAGAGACTGCCGTTTGAAGTTGGTCCGCAAAATCTGGTGGCCAGCAAATATCCCCCAAAGGGGTAAAAGTCAGACCCTGGGGAGCTGCATGTGGAATAGGGGATGCAATTAGGGAATGTAGGTGGATGGCTCAGTAGCACTAGACATTCTATTATTTTTAGATGTCGTAGCTCTTTCAAGGCATGTGGAACATAGTTGTGCAGGCTGGTCTACCAGAACCTCACAATAAACACAGGTAAAAGATTTAGATAAAGAGAGTACCCTCCAATGCATCAGAATCTTCCATAGCTTTTATCTTAATTAACAAATTAAGAACAGGCACCTTTATAACCGCCAATGGCTGGGGCACTCACCACCTCCTCGGACCCGGACAAGAGAAACCACTCCCGGAATGAACCGGTCAGTTCCACCACATTGCCAGAGCCTCATCCCACACAACGCAGCAATGACACAATAAAGCATATCATGTATAACCCCCCCCCCCTGTTCAATAATCCCCTCACCAGGAATATTATCCCTTGATTCTGTAAAGATAAAAGGCACCACACTGTGGCCCTGTCATCTGTGTTATCAAAATAATAAAAAATGAAAAAATCTTACCAGAATCCATGCCATGGAACAGGAACACGGCCCTTCAACAGGTCGTAGCATCGCTCCTGACATGGACTTGAGAGAAGCAGTCTGCGAAACTCGTCAACGCCGATTGCTGTAGGAGCTGTTAATATGAGTCGGGATGGTGTCGCAGAGGAGAGCTCTGCCTGCATCTCTGGACTCTAATTTTAACCCAGGCCCTCAACTGAAAAGCTTGTTAGGGCTACTTAAACTCCCATCCCATAGCAAAGAGTAGTACTCTCCATAAGAGACCTCCGAAATTTCGGCACCTCTCTGCCATCCTCCTGTGACGAAAGGAAAAGAATGACTGGGGGATGAGGGGAGTGGGGGAGGTATTTAAGCCTTTTGCTGGGGTGTCTTTGCCTCCTCCTGGTGGCCAGGTTCTTAATTCCCATAAGTAATTAATGAAGCTGTGGACTCTCCTCCCCTTTAGATGGAAAGAGACACTAAATGCATGCAGTTTTAAGAAACTTTACTCCTATTTTCACATTACACAAATAAATTTCAATAGCGTGCCATGCAGACCATTTCTTACCGGGTCAACACGTTCATTTGCCAGACGTCAATCAGACTTGTTCCTTTAGCATAGCACAGAAGCCTCTGCCTTTACTTTTTCTATATATCGACGCTAACCCTCCTAACTATACTATACCGCCATATCTATTGAGAGATTACTCACTCAACCATGCTTTTGACAGGCCAATTGTGTTGTCGTTCAAAAATCATTTACATAGATTGGTTGAAATCGATGGCCCTCAAGATTCAATCCTGTAGGACTTTTCGTGTCCGTCCATCAGACTGTTTTAATGACCTGCCCCTTCACACACTGCAGTAGATAAAGCGGTATCCCTAGAAACCATACTCTACTCACGCCCCAGTGATGAGGTTGCGTTACTTAATAATAATTTTGATCACATCGGCCGCAATCTACCAGCAGCGCCTTCGGGATCTACTGGTAGATCCCGATCTACCTATTGGGCACTCCTGATCTAGTAAAACAAATACTATAGTATTTACTCACAAGCAAAATATTGCAAAGCAATAATGTTAACTCAAGATAAAGAAAATACAGTAGTAACTTCTTACCCTATGTATATTATTGGACTGAATGAAATAAGATCAGAACAACAGTCTAGTATAACAAATACTGCAGAATTCACTCACATGTATAATATTGCAAGACAATAAAGAACATTAATACAAAATAACTGTATTACCTAAAAACACCTACGAATAGTATAACAAATACTGTAGAGTAACTCACAAGTATAATATTGCCAGGCAATAAATAACATTAATAGAAAACAATGAGATTACTGTAGTAACTACGCACACACTTAGTTACTCCTCACCCCTCACCACCTGCACTGCTCATTAGCATATCTCTCTTAACCTCACCTCACTTTTGTATTCATGAGCTTCACATATTCCTAAAGACTCTCTCTCCCCCTTGCACTTCATCCCAAAAACAGTCCCACTACTGCAAATCCGCATCTCATGTCACTCTCCCTCTTGCTCATACTAGCTGCTGGTGACATCTCCCTTAATCCTGGTCCCCCACATTTTCCTTGCCCTGCACACCCATGTGTACCCTTCAATAGACTTCAAAAACAACTTTTTATATCCATGATCTCTATCTCCCACTCTCTCAATCTTCTGGCTCTCACAGAAACCTGGCTCTCTCCTTTAGACACTGCTTCCTCTGCTGCACTGTCACATGGGGGTCTCCACTTCAGCCACACTCCTATGTCTGACAATAGACAATGAGGTGGTGTTGGTATTTTACTTTCCTCTTGTTGCTTTCAACAAATACAGCCCCTTCTCTTCCCTCATTTTCTTCATTCGAAACACACATGATTCGCTTATTCTTTCCCCTCTCTTTACGCGTTGCAGTCATATACCGCCCCCTGGCTCCGCAACTCTATTTCTAAATCATTTTGCCGCCGGGCTACCTTACTTCCTTTCCTCGGATACCCCTGCCCTCACTCTTGGTGACTTCATCCTCCCTGTTGAAAATCCCACTGCCTCCTCTGCAAAACAACTTCTGCAACTCACTTCCTCTTTCAGCTTGTTACAATGGACTGACTCTCCCACTCACAAAGATGGTCACTCCCTTGATCTGATTTTCAGCTATCGATGCACTCTCTCAAACTTCACAAACTCACCTTTTCCTCTTTCTGACCACCACCTTCTCATTTGTAACATCACCTCCCTCCCTACAACTCTCCCTCCTTCTACCCCTCAGACTAAACTTCACAGACGTATCAAGTTACTAGATCAGCAACAGCTCACTAACTCTCTTGAACCTCTTCTCTCCCCTCTTTTTCCTGTCCTGATGAATCTGCCACTATAACTCCCCCCTTACATCGGTGCTTGATAATCTGGCCCCACCTACTCATCCTCAGCCCTGGCATACTCCTCGGTACCTACTTAGATGTTCCTGTAATGCTGAACGACACTGGAGGAAATCTTGATGTTCTGCTGACTTTCTGCACTATAAATTCATCTTGAACTTTTACTATTCTGCCCTTAATCTATATAAGCAACATTACTTCTCCACTCTTATCTCTACTCTTTCTTCAAACCCAAAACGTCTGTTCTCCACATTCAATACTCTTCTCCGCCCACCTCCCACCACAACTTTTCTCTCAGCTCAAGATTTTGCAAGCTACTTCAACAAAATTGACTCCACCAGAAATTAAATCAGCTCTCAACACATTACCGGTCTCCCACCCCCTCAAAAGCTCACAATCATCCAAAACCCACATAGCCATAAATTTAGCTCTTTTACCCGTTACGGAGGATGAAGTTTCTGTCATTATACTATCCTCTCACCTCACTACCTGTCCCCTCAACTATTCCCCTCCCTCTCTTCTACCCTTACCCCTATAGTCACACACATCTTCAACCTCTCCCTCCGCACTGGTATAGTTCCCACATCTCTTAAACATGCATTAGTCACACCTATCCTCAAAAAAACTTCTCTCGATCCAACTTCCACATCCAACTACCACCCTATTTCCCTATTCCCTCAAAGTGTCTTGAAAAACTAGTATATGCACGTCTATCCCATTTCCTTACATTAAACTCCCTCCTCGATCCACAGCCATCTAGATTTCGCCCCTTCACTCAACAGAGAGAGCAATTGTTAAGGTTACCGATGACCTACTTAGAGCAAAATCCAAAGGCTACTTCTCTCTACTTATCCTCCTTGATCTGTCTGCAGCCTTTGATACTGTCGACCACCCTCTTTTGCTCCATACAATCAAATTCTTCGGCATCTGGAACACGGCTCTCTCTTGGTTCTCTTCCTATCTGTCTAACCATACCTTTAGTGTAGCCTTCTCTGGGGCATCCCCTGCCCCGTTACCTCTTTCTGTTGGGGTACCCTCTGTCCTTAGTCCCCTTCTCTTCTCAATCTACACTTCCTCATTAGGTTCCTTAATAAAGTCACACGAGTTTCACTATCATCTGTATGCCGACGATACCCAGAACTATCTCCTTCCTTGCTAACCTGTGTCACTAATTGTCTCTCTCATATCTCATCTTGGATGTCCTCTCACTACCTCAAGCTAAATCTCTCCAAAACTGAGCTCCTTATTTTCCCCCCTTCTTCCAAAATCTCCACCCCCATGTCTCTATATCTGTTGATAACTCCGTCATTATCCCAACCTCACATGTGTGTTGGGGTCACACTTTACTCAGATCTTTCTTTCACTCCGCACATTCAGTCCTTGGCTAAAGCCTGCTGCTTACACCTTAAAAACATTGCTAAAATCAGACATTTCCTTACAAAAGACACAATTAATATTTAAATCCACGATCTAATCCTTTCCTGCCTCGACTAATGCAACTTCATCCTCTCTGGTCTCCCTAGCTGCAGCCTAGCTCCTTTACAATCCATAATAAATGTCTCTGCCAGGCTCATCTTCCTTACATGTCGCTCTTCATCTGCCGCACCTCTCTGCCACTCCCTGCACTGGCTTTCTCTTGCCTCCAGGATTAAACACAAAATTCTCACTGACTTATAAAGCCCTCAACTGCATTTCTCCCCCCTACATCTCAGACCTTGTCTCCAGATACTCTCCCTCCCAACCCCTTCGCTCCGCTCATGATCTCCTACACTACTCCTCTCTTGTTACCTCCTCACATTCCCGTTTACAAGATTTTTTTCCAGACTGGCTCCCATGTTATGGAACTCTCTGCATCGCTCCACAAGACTCTCTCCTAGTTTTAAAAGCTTCAAGTGCTCCCTGAAGACTCTACTATTCAGGGACGCATACAACCTACACTAACTTTCCTATCTCCACTGCTATCCCCTTAAACCCCATAGCATGTAAGCCTATGAGCCCAGCTGTTTGTAGTCCACCTTCATAAGAGCCGACTACAACAGTGCAACTCTCGGCAGGACCCTCTACCCATTTGATCCCTGTAATTGTTTTTATATACCACCAATGTTCATAGCGCTGCGGAACCTGTTAGCGCTCTACAAATACCTGATAATAATAATTACTTAAGAGCATTAATGCACCAGCAATAAGTAGTAGAATAAGACTAGTATAACACATACTATGGTATTCACTTACATGATGATATGGCATAGCAATAAATAACCAACATAAGATGTAAACTACGGAAGAAGCAACACACGCCTACGAATACTACTGCAGAGCAATAGATAACAGAAATATAGAAGTATAGGTATAACTAACACATTAGGAATCACTGCACATGAAAAATATTGCACAGCAATAAATACCATTATACAAGATATGCAAATTAGTCTAGTATGTCCACACATTTAAGTAAGAGATTGAACAGCAATAAAAAGAAAGCTACCATTACTGTAGTGTGCACAGAAAATATACTATGTAACTGAGAATACATAATTTGCGCAACCACCAAATACTGTAGTATGCAAGCACAAGTGCTATAGAGTAAGGCTTATATGTTCCACACAATTACTGCACCGCTATAATTATTACAAGTATAAAGACCCCTGTAGGAATTACTCTGTAAATAAGTCAATACTGATGGAAAAATTAATTGAGCTTATTACCCACAGCAAATTGTTCTGAGATGGTTATGTATAGAGAACAATCAAGAATGGGGTCCTAGAGTGATTTGAAGTGCAGAGACTATGGGGATAGTAGGTACCCTATTGTCCAAAAAAACAACAACCATGTAAGCAGAGGCACAACAGGTTATCCTGGGTGCTAAAGGAAGCAATCACTAGTACATATAACATATAGGGACACTCCCATATATAAATTCTCAAGCTATCAAAAGGCAAGGAGCCATCATGAGGAAATAGAGAAGAGACCCACTCACCTGTGAGAGCGACTAAAATGTGCTGTTGAGGAATCGAAAACTCCTACTCCACAGCTGAATGTTGTGCTTGGTGCCCTAAGCAGTACTAAGATGCCGACCACTATATACCTGTGGACACTAAACGACAAAATGTACATTTGCACAGACAGTACTCTCCTAAAGCTCTCACTTCAAGGAACTATCCATTGAGGGTATTCCTGGGATAAACATCCTTATAATTCTTAAAAAAAAAAAAAAACACAAAAACAAAAAACACTATCCTTGCCTGCTCCTTGTTGAGGAGGCAAAGAACTACTGGGAGAGGGGGAAGTGGGAGGGATATTTAAAGCCTCGCGGTAGGGTGTCTGCCTTGAATTCCCACATGTAAAAAAAACAAAACTGGAACACCTCTATCCTTGCCTGCACCTTGTTGAGGAGGCAAAGAACTACTGGCAGAGAGAGAGGGAAGTGGGAGGGATATTTAAAGCCTTATTGTAGGGTCTCTGTCTAGATCCCCATAAGGAATTTTGTGAACTATCACAACCTTAGAAAGAAAAATAAACTGCTATCAGTCACCTAGAAGTTCATAGCCCATGCACCTCTCCCCACATATAAAGTAATGTCCCATATAGACAAAAATATATGAGTGATGTGAACTGTCTGAAATCTTTGACCCCTGGCTATGTTGTATTGTGTCAAACTGTACCTGCAAATAGCCTGTGGGCTATGTGAGTGTAATCAGTGAAACAGTACTTACCTGAACTGCACTCATTCTGTTGTGCTTACCCTCTACAGAAATGACTGCTTCCAGTAGATAGCCAATCCAGTGCTGTGAACATAAAAGCAGAGGATCACTGTGAGAAGTATATGGACGACCCTACAGGAGGCGGCTAGGGAACTGGTCCCTGTATCAGGCTTGTGACTAACTCCTTCACTGGGATTGTGTATGTATATATATATATATATATGTCACTTCCCCATACTCCAATATCCCCTCTGTCTTTCAGTAGCTGCTGAGAGGAAAATGGGCCTCAAATTGTTCTGAGGACAGCACTCTACGAAGAATCTGGAACACCTCAATTCTTCACCCACCTCCTGAGAGACAAAGAGACTGGCTTATCGGTGAGGTGTGAGGGATAGAATACTCTTGAAGTTTTGGAAATCGCTGTCTGCTCCTAGTAGCCAGGAGTTAAATACCAGAAGTAATGAACTTGTGGACTCTCACCACCTTACAAAAGAAATTAGTTGTATTTGCTTTTAAAACATTTATTATGTATATCAATAAAAACATTCAGAATAGATCATTAGAAACGCAGTACCTTGCATTGGTTAGACAATCATCTTTAGACATATCTTTATTAAAAAAAGATTTCTCTTTACATTGCAAGGCTCTCCCAACACAATTTTCATAGTGTGACAGGTGGTTCCATAATTGCATCCAAACACGAGACATGTACTTTGCTCCATGTCTTCCATAGTAACAGATGCAAGGTACAAACAATTCAGGTCCCTTCTAACACAACAGCACTATTAGCCGTAGTATAAAATAGGATACTGTTCCTTTAAATAGTAAACCTAGTAATCGTGTACTGTGCTTCAATGAAAAAAAACAAAATTTATGCTTACCTGATAAATTTATTTCTCTAGTAGTGTATCCAGTCCAAGGATCATCCATTACTTGTGGGATATTCTCCTTCCCAACAGGAAGTTGCAAGAGGATCACCCACAGCAGAGCTGCTATATAGCTCCTCCCCTCACTGCCATATCCAGTCATTCGACCGAAACAAGACGAGAAAGGAGAAACCATAGGGTGCAGTGGTGACTGTAGTTTAATTAAAATTTAGACCTGCCTTAAAAGGACAGGGCGGGCCGTGGACTGGATACACTACAAGAGAAATAAATTTATCAGGTAAGCATAAATTATGTTTTCTCTTGTTAAGTGTATCAAGTCCACGGATCATCCATTACTTGTGGGATACCAATACCAAAGCTAAAGTACACGGATGATGGGAGGGACAAGGCAGGAACTTAAATGGAAGGAACCACTGCCTGTAGAACCTTTCTCCCAAAAACAGCCTCCGAAGAAGCAAAAGTGTCAAATTTGTAAAATTTTGAAAAGGTGTGAAGCGAAGACCAAGTCGCAGCCTTGCAAATCTGTTCAACAGAGGCCTCATTTTTAAAGGCCCAGGTGGAAGCCACAGCTCTAGTAGAATGAGCTGTAATCCTTTCAGGGGGCTGCTGTCCAGCAGTCTCATAGGCTAAGCGTATTATGCTCCGAAGCCAAAAGGAGAGAGGTTGCCGAAGCTTTTTGACCTCTCCTCTGTCCAGAGTAAACGACAAACAGGGCAGATGTTTGACGAAAATCTTTAGTAGCCTGTAAGTAAAACTTCAAGGCACCGACTACGTCCAGATTATGCAAAAGACGTTCCTTCTTTGAAGAAGGATTAGGACACAATGATGGAACAACAATCTCTTGATTGATATTCCTGTTAGAAACCATCTTAGGTAAAAACCCAGGTTTGGTACGCAGAACTACCTTGTCTGAATGAAAAATCAGATAAGGAGAATCACAATGTAAGGCAGATAACTCAGAGACTCTTCTAGCCGAGGAAATAGCCATCAAAAACAGAACTTTCCAAGATAAAAGTTTAATATCAATGGAATGAAGGGGTTCAAACGGAACTCCCTGAAGAACTTTAAGAACCAAGTTTAAGCTCCACGGGGGAGCAACAGTTTTAAACACAGGCTTAATCCTAACCAAAGCCTGACAAAATGCCTGGACGTCTGAAACTTCTGCCAGACGCTTGTGCAAAAGAATAGACAGAGCAGAGATCTGTCCTTTTAAAGAACTAGCTGATAAGCCTTTGTCCAAACCCTCTTGGAGAAAGGACAATATCCTAGGAATCCTAACCTTACTCCATGAGTAACTCTTTGATTCACACCAATAAAGATATTTACGCCATATCTTATGGTAGATTTTCCTGGTGACAGGCTTCCGAGCCTGTATTAAGGTATCAATGACTGACTCGGAGAAGCCACGCCTTGATAGAATCAAGCGTTCAATCTCCATGCAGTCAGTCTCAGAGAAATTAGATTTTGATGATTGAAAGGACCTTGTATTAGAAGGTCCAGCCTCAGAGGCAGAGTCCATGGTGGAAGAGATGACATGTCCACTAGGTCTGCATACCAGGTCCTGCGTGGCCACGCAGGCGCTATCAGAATCACTGATGCTCTCTCCTGTTTGATTTTGGCAATCAGTCGAGGGAGCAGAGGAAATGGTGGAAACAAATAGGCCAGGTTGAAGAACCAAGGAGCTGCTAGAGCATCTATCAGCGTTGCTCCCGGGTCCCTGGACCTGGATCCGTAACAAGGAAGCTTGGCGTTCTGGCGAGACGCCATGAGATCCAGTTCTGGTTTGCCCCAACGATGGACCAGTTGAGCAAACACCTCCGGATGGAGTTCCCACTCCCCCGGATGAAAAGTCTGACGACTTAGAAAATCCGCCTCCCAGTTCTCTACGCCTGAGATGTGGATCGCTGACAGGTGGCAAGAGTGAGACTCTGCCCAGCGAATTATCTTTGAGAGTTCTAACATCGCTAGGGAACTCCTGGTTCCCCCTTGATGGTTGATGTAAGCCACAGTCGTGATGTTGTCCGACTGAAATCTGACGAACCTCAGTGTTGCTAACTGAGGCCAAGCTAGAAGAACATTGAATATTCTCCTCTCCTCCTAAGTCCACGATCCCTGAGCCTTCAGGGAGTTCCAGACTGCGCCCCAACCTAGAAGGCTGGCATCTGTTACAATCGTCCAATCTGGCCTGTGAAAGGTCATACCCTTGGACAGATGGACCCGAGAAAGCCACCAGAGAAGAGAATCTCTGGTCTCTTGATCCAGATTTAGTAGAGGGGACAAATCTGAGTAATCCCCATACCACTGACTGGTCTGAGATGCAGGCGCGCAAATGGCACTATGTCCATTGCCGCTACCATTAAGCCGATTACTTCCATGCACTGAGCCACTGACGGGCGTGGAATGGAATGAAGGACACGGCAAGCATTTAGAAGTTTTGATAACCTGGACTCAGTCAGGTAAATTTTCATCTCTACAGAATCTATAAGAGTCCCTAGGAAGGAGACTCTTGTGAGTGGTGATAGAGAACTCTTTTCCACGTTCACTTTCCACCCATGCGACCTCAGAAATGCTAGAACTATCTCTGTATGAGACTTGGCAATTTGAAAGCTTGACGCCTGTATCAGGATGTCGTCTAGATACGGAGCCACCGCTATGCCTCGCGGTCTTAGAACCGCCAGAAGTGAGCCCAGAACCTTTGTAAAAATTCTTGGGGCAGTGGCCAACCCGAAGGGAAGAGCTACAAATTGGTAATGCCTGTCTAGAAAGGCAAACCTTAGGAACCGATGGAATCGGTATGTGAAGGTAGGCATCCTTTAAGTCCACTGTGGTCATGTACTGAACCTCTTGTATCATGGGTAGGATGGTCCGAATAGTTTCCATTTTGAATGATGGAACTCTGAGGAATTTGTTTAAGATCTTTAGATCCAAGATTGGTCTGAAGGTTCCCTCTTTCTTGGGAACCACAAACAGATTTGAATAAAATCCCTGTCCTTGTTCCGTCCGCGGAACTGGATGGATCACTCCCATTACTAGGAGGTCTTGCACACAGCTCTTTCTTTATCTGGTTTGCTGATAACCTTGAAAGATGAAATCTCCCTTGTGGAGGAGAAGCTTTGAAGTCCAGAAGATATCCCTGAGATATGATCTCCAACGTCCAAGGATCCTGAACATCTCTTGCCCACGCCTGGGCGAAGAGAGAAAGTCTGCCCCCCACTAGATCCGTTTCCGGATAGGGGGCCGTTCCTTCATGCTTTCTTGGGGGCAGCAGCAGGCTTCCTGGCCTGCTTGCCCTTGTTCCAGGACTGCTTAGGTTTCCAGGCCTGTCTGGAATGAGCAACAGTTCCCTCTTGTTTTGAAGCGGAGGAAGTTGATGCTGCTCCTGCCTTGAAATTTCGAAAGGCACGAAAATTAGACTGTTTGGCCTTTGATTTGGCCCTGTCCTGAGGAAGGGTATGACCCTTGCCTCCAGTAATGTCAGCAATAATTTCCTTCAAGCCAGGCCCGTATAAGGTCTGCCCCTTGAAAGGAATGTGGAGTAATTTAGACTTTGAAGTCACGTCAGCTGACCAGGATTTAAGCCATAGCGCCCTACGCGCCTGGATGGCGAATCCGGAATTCTTAGCCATTAGTTTAGTCAAATGAACAATGGCATCAGAAACAAATGAGTTAGCTAGCTTAAGCGTTCTAAGCTTGTCAATTTCATTCAATGGAGCTGTCTGGATGGCCTCTTCCAGGGCCTCAAACCAGAATGCCGCCGCAGCAGTGACAGGCGCAATGCATGCAAGGGGCTGTAAAATAAAACCTTGTTGAATAAACATTTTCTTAAGGTAACCCTCCAATTTTTTATCCATTGGATCTGAAAAAGCACAACTGTCCTCAACCGGGATTAGTGGTACGCTTTGCTAAAGTAGAAACTGCTCCCTCCACCTTAGGGACCGTCTGCCATAAGTCCCGTGTAGTGGCGTCTATTGGAAACATTTTTCTAAATATAGGAGGTGGGGAAAAGGGCACTCCTTGCTAATAATTTCTGTAAGCCTTTTAGGTATAGGAAAAACGTCAGTACACACCGGCACTGCATAGTATCTATCCAGCCTACACAATTTCTCTGGAATTGCAACTGTGTTACAGTCATTCAGAGCAGCTAATACCTCCCCAAGCAATACACGGAGGTTCTCAAGCTTAAATTTAAAATTAGAAATCTCTGAATCAGGTTTCCCCGAGTTAGAGATGTCACCCACAGACTGAAGCTCTCCGTCCTCATGTTCTGCATACTGTGACGCAGTATCAGACATGGCTCTTACAGCATTTGCATGCTCTGTATCTCTCCTAACCCCAGAGCTATCGCGCTTGCCTCTTAATTCAGGCAATCTAGATAATACCTCTGACAGGGTATTATTCATGATTGCAGCCATGTCCTGCAAGGTAATCGCTATGGGCGTCCCTGATGTAATTGGCGCCATATTAGCGTGCGTCCCCTGATCGAGAGGCGATGGGTCTGACACGTGGGGAGAGTTAGTCGGCATAACTTCCCCCTTGACAGAACCTTCTGGTGATAATTATTTTATAGATAAATACTGATCTTTACTGTTTAAGGTGAAATCAATACATTTAGTACACATTCTCCTATGGGGCTCCACCATGGCTTTCAAACATAATGAACAAGTTGGTTCCTCGGTGTCAGACATGTTTAAACAGACTAGCAATGAGACTAGCAAGCTTGGAAAACACTTTAAAATAAGTTTACAAGCAATATAAAAAATGTTACTGCGCCTTTAAGAAACACAAATTTTCCCAAATTTTGAAATAACAGTGAAAAAATGCAGAGCATTGCACCCACTTGCAAATGGATGATTAACCCCTTAATACCAAAAACGGAATAACAAATGACAAAAACGTTTTTTAAACAGTCACAACTGCCACAGCTCTACTGTGGCTTTTTACCTCCCTCAATACGACTTTTGAAGCCTTTTGAGCCCTTCAGAGAAGTCCTGGATCATGCAGGAAGAAGCTGGATGTCTGTGTCTGTAATTTTTAATGTGCAAAAAATGGCTAAAATAGGCCCCTCCCACTCATATTACAACAGTGAGAAGCATCAGGGAACTGTTTCTAGGCAAAATTCAAGCCAGCCATGTGGAAAAAACTAGGCCCCAATAAGTTTTATCACCAAACATATGTAAAAAACGATTAAACATGCCAGCAAACGTTTTAAAATACACTTTTATAAGAGTATGTATCTCTATTAATAAGCCTGATACCAGTCGCTATCACTGCATTTAAGGCTTTACTTACATTACTTCGGTATCAGCAGCATTTTCTAGCAAATTCCATCCCTAGAAAAATATTTTAACTGCACATACCTTATTACAGGAAAACCTGCACGCTATTCCCCCTCTGAAGTTACCTCACTCCTCAGAATATGTGAGAACAGCAAAGGATCTTAGTTACTTCTGCTAAGATCATAGAAAACGCAGGCAGATTCTTCTTCTAAATACTGCCTAATATAAACAGTACACTCCGGTACCATTTAAAAATAACAAACTTTTGATTGAAGAAATAAACTAAGTATAAAACACCACAGTCCTCTTACGACCTCCATCTTAGTTGAGAGTTGCAAGAGAATGACTGGCTATGGCAGTGAGGGGAGGAGCTATATAGCAGCTCTGCTGTGGGTGATCCTCTTGCAACTTCCTGTTGGGAAGGAGAATATCCCACAAGTAATGGATGATCCGTGGACTGGATACACTTAACAAGAGAAAAATTATTGAGCCCCAATGTTATTTAGCAAAGTTTAAGAAATAAAGTAGTTAGGTGATCTATACAACAACTTCTGTAAGCTTCACCTGGGCCCCGTTTGATATGACAAACAAAAAAAATTAAACCTTCAGTCACCCTGCCACAGCTCCGCTGTGGCTCCTACCTGCCTCTGTATAACAAGTGAACCGCTTGTCTAAGGAGACGTTCCTCTCTGTTATGCTTGCAGCGCTCAGAAGCTGTCAGCACAATAGAAATATCCACCGGGCCTGAAAAGATACATAATAGCGCTAAAAAAATCGTACAACTGAAGCCCCGCCCATCATGGGCGTTAACCAACACGGAACTCGGGAGAGCTGGAAAAAAACTCTAAAACACAAGTTTGCCAAAATTCTTACAGCCCCAATACCAATAAAGGCAAAGCCCACTATTACTCCCATTATCTATTTCTAGATAGGAATGTAAATGTCCCAGCACTTCTGGCTACCAACTGCCTGACTGTCTAGGAAGCGTTTAATGTCCCAGTGCTTCTGGCTAATGCATGTCTGGGAAGCATAACATATAAGGCATTTGTCTGTTAAAAAGGCATTTATATTGTGAAGGAAAAATATTTTACTAGAATCCTCCTCAACAATACCATAACAGAGTACAGTTAGATCTGAGTATCTGCTGCAAGCCCCAGAAGTAAAACTGCACCTACCTTCATGCTGAGTAACAGCATGAAACCACTCACAGTGTCCAGAGGTCCGACTATCCCCTCCAGAGGTCCTGTGGATAAGAAGGGACTTATGCAAACTACTAAGACCATCTCCAGGCAGCACCAATAAGGGAGGCGCAGTGAGAGTAAAACACCACCAGTTCCCACACAATTGGTCTTCCAGAAGTTGCCCGGAATAAAAATAGTACACTTAGTTTAGATTCTTCAATCAAGATTTTTTTATTTTTAAATGGTACCTAACACCTCACTTTACCTCTTCCTATCACTAACACAGGCAAAGAGAATGACTGGGGGTTGGAGGGAAGGGATCGTACCTTGTAAAAGAAATACACTTACCCATAGCAAATCAGTACTGAAACATATTAGCAGAGGCTATGGAATGGGAGTAGAATGTAGATCTATAAAGGGAGGCAGAAGACACATCCCATTACAGAGGGTTGATGAAGGATTTCCCATGAGGTGAAACCATTGGATCATAAACCATACCCCAAATACATCCCTCTGAAAAGCACTGTACTCTGAGGAGAACTGGGCATCAACATTGACTGAAAATGCCTTTCTCTGAAGAACACATGCCAATTCTTCAACCACCTCCAGCAGAGAGTAAAGACTAAGGTATGCGTGAGGTGGGAGGGGTTTTATAGAGCTCTTGAGGTTTGGGAATCTTTGTCTCCTCCTGGTGGTAGAGAAAAGTGATTCCCATGAGTAATGGGTTGTGGACTCTCACCACTTGTATGAAAGATTATTTTGTATAATATAGCAAACATTGCTTTCCATGTGACACCTGGTTTGCAAAACATACATACATAATTACAAATCCATAGCAGCTAATTCCGAATAATTTACAGAAAATGCTTACTGTAATCTACAAAAATGTTGTTTCATATAAAGCCTAAATACTGATGCATTAAAACATAACATATATTGCAAAGTAATACAATGATAGAATTTATTGAAATTAATATTTTATACAAATTCTACCACAGTGACAAGGTTTTCACCACACAAAAAGACAGACCAAATCTAGACCTAAATGAAAATAAATTAGGCACATATTTTCTACAACAAAACTTCCAAATTCATAAAGGGTTGCATCACTTTAATATCGAGGAAATATATACACATATGATTTAACTTTTATTATTATTGAAAACTATCAATACAATTTCTAAAATGTGATTTTAATGGACCATTTTTTAGTATTCCATTTACAGTAACAATGCACTAAAAAAAACTACACTAACCAAAACAATCTCTGCAGACTATAGAGTGAATTCTTTATTGGTGTTAAAAATAAAAATCAGAAGAAACAAAAATGTGGGGAAAAAAACAAAATATAAAAGTTATTTCTGATAAACAACTCGTAGATCTATTGGAGTTATTTAGCTCATGAGAAAAAGTAGCACTGTAAGATATTGTAAAGAAACACTGCTATTAGGAATTGTCCTCAAATATATACATATTTCATATGGCTATTTTAACATGGGTAATCAACGGAACATACTTTTGTTCTATAGTTCTTTGCAAGATGATATTTTGATTGACTGAGTAGTGTGCACACATACTTAACTTGTTCGAGTATCCCTTAGAAAAATGATTGCTGCTACATATTCTTACATAGTAAACTAGTTCAGCTTAAAGGGACATATTTAAAAACGTTACATCATTTAGTTGAGCAGCGGTTACAAATGTTAAATTAAAAAAATAATTATATATTTTGCATGAAAATTTTCATTTGAAACTATTAGGAAGTGCATGATTTCGTACAACTGAGTCTTGAGACTGTACTGCTATTGGGCTGATAGGGACAACTCCCAAAGACAATGGTTTATTCAGTACAGGAAAATCAATTTTGTTAAAAAAAAAAAAAAAAAAATACAAAAATAAAAGCAATGCAATAGATAATTTTAGCTAAAACAGTGAAAACAAAATTGAGTGTCATGTATGTCCCTTTAAAAAGTAAAAGGTAGTAGACAATACTCCCTTGCAAAATTAAGTGCAAATTCAATCAAAGATCATCAGGTCGCAAGAAAAATTCCTCTTTAACCCATAATAACCTCCCAAACGAATAATATACAAATACATTATACAATAATATTTAGAGAGTCAATTATCACTCTTTTGTAACCAGATATTGCACCCCAATGTGTATTAGGATTTTTTTTATTACTACTACTATCATTATTATTGGCTGGACAAGAATACTGTTTTCTCTAAACATTTTTTACTTTTTGTGCAACACTGCTTCCAGACCCCCCCCCCCAGCAAAAAATAAAAATAATAATAATAAAAATATGCTGTAATGATAAATGTACCAGCACTTCATGCATTACAGAAGTTAAAAATTCAGGAAAATAAAGCAATATCTGCTTTCTATATATAAGGTTAAACTGCTGCATTATATCTTGTTGTGTAATCATAAAATCAATTATATTTGAATCAAAACCTACGTGCTGGTGTTTAATCAATGTTATCAGTAGCAATAAAAAAAAAAAACAACAAAAAAACAATCCCTACTGATCTCCTGATAAAGTAGTCCAGAAGAAATGTGTACGGTTGTGATAAATATAGGCCTATGTCACAATATAATATTTTCACTCAAAAAACAAACTGTGTCTTTGGCCTATTTTGTAGCTGCACAATAAAAAAATAAAAAAAATAACCAAAATACCCTGAAAAAGACAGTTTTTCCAACATAAAAATGTGTATTTAATTTTACACAAATTAACAAACAAGTTTGCAAGTTTACCAGTAAACACTGAAAAGAAAAAAAAAAGTGAGCTGGATCGTTACAAATAATTACAGAATGCTTTAGTGTCAATACAAATTTTTCTTTAAAAACTCTTGACAAATTTCAGTAATAAACTGCAACACATGCTCTATAACGGAGTCCGCAAACTGGTAAACCCTTCATGCCCAGTTTTAAACGCTTAATGCTGGTGATTCATTGGTTTTAAGGCCATGTTTATTCTATAGCGTTGTTGATGTACCGTCAGTTCCTAAAATATCATTATTTTCATAAATTACAGTCTTCTCAGAGTCATCTTCTAACCCTGCCCTATTGTCTATATCTGAGTCATTGTCGTATTTAATATCATAGAATTCTTCATTCTCACTATCCTCTTCAATAGGTTCTTGTAGGCTTGGACTTGGCAAAGAATCACTGTCACTATTGGTTCCACATGAACTGGATGACAGATCATCATCAGAATCTGAAAAAACCTCTGCGCCGTGAAAAATATAACGATTTGGTGCTAGAAACAAATACTGTTCACCTGGGGGGAAAAAAATGACAAACAGTGAGAATCATAACAGTACATGAATAGATAAATCCACAAGGAATACATTATATCTGCAATATTTAAAGGGACAAATTACTGTTCCGTACTATCTCCCCTTTAATGTGTTCCCAATGATCAATTTTACCTGTTGGAGAGCATTAAATGGTTTACATATAGCTCCTTTACCTTATTTTATTATTTGAAACTGCTGCTTTTGCCCATTGAAACCAACATCTATACTCACTTTTAATAGGACGGCAATGGATATAGAACAGTTACGTAAACCAGATTTTGCAGAAGAAATCACACCCCAAGTGGGGGTGGGAGAAATAGATAACAATTGAAAATTAACATTTTAGTTAATAGACTCTTAAAGTGAAGGTAAAGTTGCGTCATATGAAAAGCAGGATTTGACAGATCAATAAAA
The DNA here is from genome assembly GCF_027579735.1 of Bombina bombina. Taxonomy (NCBI): domain Eukaryota; kingdom Metazoa; phylum Chordata; class Amphibia; order Anura; family Bombinatoridae; genus Bombina; species Bombina bombina. The sequence goes on from NC_069507.1 coordinate 100,867,323, forward strand.
AATAAACATAAGTTTAATTCATAATTTTTTTTCATTTTGAATATTAAACAATATAAATGACACTGCAAACCTTAAATCCTAGAGTCCAGCGGAATGTCCGGCTCTGTCACATATTTTGTTATGGTGACGAAAACGCCAGCATCAAGTTGAAATCCTGGCCGTTAGGCAGCCACAAGTGTAGACAAACCGCCCCCTCTATCTACAGCGCATGCTCAACACAATGCGCACATCTTAGTCAATAGGGAGTGAGCCTGGCTGCTTACGTAGAAAGCGGGTGGGGCCGCTTTCTACATGGGATAGAGCACTAACCAGGAAGTCAAATCGAGGGTGGAGCGACGGTGCTGTCAATAGCAAAAGTAATTGTTATTAAAAGTTAGCGATTTCATATATTAGCGCATAGGCTACATATATGAATGATCCGAGAGCCGCAACTTTACGTTCACTTTAACACCTGCTTAACATTTTCTGAACTGTTTTAAAGGAATCAAAATAAGCAAATACACTGTTCTCAATGAGGTATGTTCATCTTACCACAAGCTCTTCAAGAACACTCCTCCCATTTTCTATGCTTATCCACAGCTTATGTTTTCCTACCTATGGTGCCACCTTGTAACGTTCACACTGGCGCTGCAGTCATGTGACACGTGTGCACCCAAGTCATGTGATGCGCACGGCAGCTTCTTTTGTTACCAATGGTATACAGGGCAGGCAAATCATCAATGCTCATTCACTGTAATTCAAAGCGTGCAAATTTTATATGTATAATACCGTATTGCATCTTCTTTTACCAAACATATTGTAAACGTTTTATCTATTGAACAGATCTACATTCTGTATGGTTCACTGCTATAACTGAAAGCACTAGCAATCTCCGATGTTCAGTGGCAGAGGGGAGGGAGGAGAGAGTCTAGCAGCGTTTTTTTTCAACTCCGTGTTATTCAGAGTTCTCTGCAATACCTGAAGAGAAATGTCTCTGTGTGTTACAGGAATTTACTTTTGTTTTCACCATCACAATATTTTAATGATCAAACAGCACCACACTTTTTATATAGATGCATAAAAAGTGTGGTGCTGTTTGATAATTAAAATATTATGATGGTGAAAACAAAAGTAAATTCCTGTAACACACAGAGACATTTCTCTTCAGGTATTGCAGAGAACTAGTTGAAAAAAACGCTGCTAGACTCTCTCCTCCCTCCCCTCTGCCACTGAACATCGGCGATTGCTAGTGCTTTCAGTTATAGCAGTGAACCATACAGAATGTAGATCTGTTCAATAGATAAAACGTTTACAATATGTTTGGTAAAAGAAGATGCAATACGGTATTATACATATAAAATAGATTGTTGTCCTCAGATATTGCAACACACGCTCTGAATTACAGTAAACGAGCGTTGCAGATTTACCTGCCTTCTATAACATCAGTAACAGAAGCTGCCGTGCGCATCACATGACTTGGGTGCACATGTGTCACGTGACTGCAGTGCCCATGTGTAACGTACAATACAAGATGGTGCCATAGGAAAACATAAGCTGTGGATAAGCATAGAAAATATGAGGAGTCTTTTTGAAGAGCTTGTGGTAAGATGAACATACAACATTGAGAACAGTGTATTAGCTTATTTTGATTCCTCAGATACAATTCAGAAAATCTTAGGCAGGTGTTAAGTGTCCCTTTAAAAAAGCTTGTAACGAGTAATGAGATAATGAGATCTGTTCTCTATGCAAATTCAGCCCATTTTAATGGGTTGTGGTTTCTAAGAGCAAAAATAGTTATTTCACATACAAAAAACAAAACAAAGGAGCATTTTATACACTACAACAGGTATGACAAGGCACTGGAAACACATAACGAAAACTAATTTACAGTACACTATACCTCTAAAGGGTTATAAAAATCACAATTTTTACTTCAGATAGAGCATAACATTTTAAACAACTTTAATAAAAATAATTTTTATTGCCTGGAGATTTATGCACCGAGAGAAAAGGGATTACACCTTCTTTTCCCATCCCAACAAATCTTACAGCAGATTAGACTACATCATTACAAATCAGAGTGGCCTCACCCACATAAATAGGTGCGATATAATACCTACTTTCTGGTCAGACCACTCATCAGTCCAACTAAAATTCACTTGGCCCAATACCCCCCTTAATCCATATCAATGGAAAATGGATGATAGTCTCCTCGATCACCCAGACCAAATCCCTAAATTAACCAGATCTATTGAAGAATATTTTGCCATAAATTCAAACTCGATTAACAATAACTTCTCTATTTGGGAAGCACATAAGTGTGTACTCCGTGGGGAGCTAATCAAAATGAAAGCCCACTACACTCAGACCAATCGTAAAAAATACCAAGACCTGACAACAAAATATGCTCAGCTTGAGTACATACATAAGCAATCTCCAACAAATACTAGCATTCTAACCGAAATCCAAACAACTCGAGAAGAACTAGACAACTTTTTAGACATAGAATACCACTCCCAATGTAAAAGAACTAACAGCATGTTTTACTTCGAAAATAATAGGGCCGGCAAACTTTTAGCTAGAGCGTTAAAGAAAAAACGATTCAAATCACACATTTATGAGTTACACAACCCCAGGGGAAAACCACTCCAAACTACCCCAGACATCATGAAGTCCTTTCATGAATACTACACATCACTATATAATCTCCAATCAGAACCCCCCACAATGGATCATACAGCAAAACTTATAGAATATATAACAAAATATCCAATGCCAGTGCTGACAAACGATCAAAAAGATCAACTTAATAAATCAATATCCCCCCAAGAAGTTCAAATAGCCATTAAGACCTTAAAAATTGGGAAAAGTCCAGGACCAGACGGTTTCACAGCCAAATACTATAAGACTTTTTCGGCCGCACTAACGCCTCACCTCACTACGATGTTCAACGAAGTAACAGATGACAATCCCTTCCCATCTTCAATGCTAGAAGCCCAAGTAGTTGTGCTACCGAAGCCAGGTAAACCCCCAGACACACCTGCAAACTTCCGCCCTATTTCCCTTTTAAACTTTGATGTAAAACTCTTTGCAAAAATCATAGCCACCAGAATAAATTTAATTCTACCCTCTATTATACACATCAACCAAGCAGGCTTCACTCCTTCCAGAGAAGCTAGGGATAACACCACCAAAATAATAAACCTAATGGAATATGCAACAACTCAAAAAATCCCGTCAGTATTCGTGTCAATGGATGCGGAAAAGGCCTTTGATAGGCTAAATTGGTCTTTCCTGAAACAAACTATGCACGTATTTGGTTTCCCCCAAGAGATCATAGGAAAAATATTTACCCTTTATAATAATCCACAAGCCAAAATCAAACTGAATGACTCTATCTCTTCCCCTTTCAATATAACTAATGGAACAAGACAGGGCTGCCCACTCTCACCCCTCCTCTTCATAATGGCAATGGAGGTGCTAGCCTCTCAGGTGAGAAACAACACCAATATCCAAGGGTTCCAGATTGGTTCCACTATATATAAGATAACTTTATATGCAGATGATATTTTCCTAACATTAACAGACCCTGAACAATCATTACCCCCCCTGATGCAAACTCTACAACTTTACGGTACATACTCCAACTTTAAAGTTAACATTACGAAATCTGAACTACTGGCCACACACTTACACTCAGACATAATAGACAGAATCCAACAGCGCCATAATTTCCGCATACAGCCCAAAGCCATAAAATACCTAGGAGTATACATTGCACCATCCGCGGATACCATGATCTCCTCAAATTATAAAACTCTTACCGCAACAATCCACAACACCCTTAATACATGGAACCCTAAACCCCTCTCCTGGTTAGGGAAAATTAACGCAATCAAAATGATCATCCTACCTAAAATTCTATATGTTCTGCAAACCCTCCCGATCACGCTCCCAGAACATCTAATATTCTCCCTACAAAGACAAATCAATTATTTCATATGGTCACGTAAACGACCTCGAATTGCCACCTCCACTTTATATCGTCCAAAGGAGTTGGGGGGGTGGGAGCTCCCAATATATCACGTTACAGACAGGCAGTATTCCTCACACGAATAGTCGACTGGTGTAAACATAACACGAACAAAGAGTGGGTCCAACTAGAGCAAACACTCTCTGATAAGAACTATCTATGTGGGAATTGCTGGATCCCCAACGCCCACCGTAAATTATTACACACAACTCCAAGCCTGGTGAGCGAAACGTTTAGACAATGGGACAAAATACTCAAGAAACACCCGAAGATCTCCACAATGTATTCTCCCCTAACACCAGTTAGCAAAAATACCCCGCTCTCCTCCTTAATAAAAACACCTAATGCAGCCCACTCTTCCTCCTTTTTGCAAAGCTCAATCCCACATCACCTCTTATACAAGGATAACGGCATCCAACCCCAACAGGTAGTCAGTGACATTCTTGGAACTCACTTTCAAAACTGGTTCACCTATACACAGCTGAAACACTACCTATCCACACACCCTTTTAGATCCCAATTAAATAGACGCCTATCCCAATTCGAAACAATATGCTTCCAACCCCACCCACAGAGGGGAATCTTATCTTTAGTATATAACATGCTAGCGCAGGTGTCCCATACAACACCCCCCACTTATATAGCTAAATGGGAAACAGACTTAGAAAATACCTTAGACCCACAAGACTGGACTATCATTTTCCAACAAATGACTAAAGCCTCATCATCTATCTCAATGCTAGAGATGAATATAAAACTATTGAGCAGATGGTACTACACACCTGCTCGACTACACCATTTATTTCCCAACGCGACTGCCATGTGCTGGAGGGAGTGCGGACAGCCGGCAGGTTTCGCACATATATGGTGGACTTGCCCGGTAGTAATATCCTACTGGCACGCCCTCAAGCCAGAGATGGAAAAATTGCTGGGGGCGACACTCCCATTCACACCGTGGGTTTTTCTATTTAATAAATTTCCTAAAATCACATGCAAATTAAAACGAACACTTCTCACCATCGCAATTAATACAGCAAAGAGGTTAATACCACTGAACTGGAAAAAAACAACCTTGCCATCACCTGCAATATGGAAAGCGAAAGTCACACACTATCTCCACTTAGAAAAATACCATTACACTCACACCAAACGAATAGACGAATACCATAACATAGTATTTCTATGGGAGGAATACATAAACAATTAGCACCAACTAATTCCCTCACAATCTCTCAGGCACCGACCAAACAAAGAATCCTCAGCTATGATTTCCTAAGACCTAGATCCCTAAAATAACTATTAAATGTAACCCATCCATAGCAGTCAGGAGGCAGTCACTCTTACTAATTCATCACTCATAGATGATTCATACATATAGACGGCAACTGTATTGGTACTTTCCATCTAAACCACTAGCAATAGCTAACCTCGAGTCTTTCTGTTGTAAGAACAGTGAAATATTTGTAACAATGTCCTATCTATTGTAATAATCATCGTTGATTTGAAACTTTTGTTTTTATGTTAACCTATGTATACCTTGGAATATTCTCAATAAAAGTATTAAAACCAAAAAAAATAAAAAATAAAAAAAAATAAATAATAATTTTTATTCTCTTTGTATCATTTGTTGAAAAGTATACCTAGGTAGGCTCATAAGCTGCCGATGGGTGGCTGCCCATGTATACCTACTATGAATGGCTTACAGCTAGCTCACAGTAGTGTACCGCTGTTCCTTCAACAAAGAATACTAAGAGCATGAAGCAAATTAGATAACAGAAGTTAGAAAGTTGTTTAAAATTATATGATCTATCTGAATCAAGAAAGATTTTTTCGGTTTCATGTCCCTTTAAGCAAGCACTACCTATCTCCATTATTACAATGTGTTTGGAATGGTGTAGCCTATTCACACCATTTCTAGCAGTTACTACTACAAGAAAATAAATCTGTGTAAGAAAAAGGAGTGTACAGTTTTTTCGGCAGCTGCTGCCAAACATTTATTAATATATTTTACGTTAAAGGGACACTGTACCCAAAAATTTTCTTTCGTGATTCACATAGAGCATGACATTTTAAGCAACTTTCTAATTTACTCCTATTATCAAATTGTCTTCATTCTTTTGGTATCTTTATTTGAAATGCAAGAATGTAAGTTTAGATGCCGGTCCATTTTTGGTGAACAACCTGGGTTGTCCTTGCTGATTGGTGGATAAACAAACCCAAAAAATAAAAAAGTGCTGTCCAGAGTACTGAAACCAAAAAAAAGCTTAGATGCCTTCTTTTTCAAATAATGATAGCAAGAGAACGAAGAAAAATTGATAATAGGAGTAAATTAGAAAGTTGCTTAAAATTGCATGCTCTTTCTGAATTACAAAAGAAAAAAATTTGGGTTCAGTGTCCCTTTAAGTTCTTGCAAATGATAAACTAAAGTGAGTTTTAGGTCATCTGTGTTTATTTTCTTCTTTGTTCTGTTAACCTTGGTAGAGCTGGTTAAAATGCACAGTACTAACAGCTGAGAATCATAGTTCCAATATATTTCGTTCAGGTGATTTTAAAGGGACAGTCAACACTAAAATTGTTATTGTTTAAAAAAGACAGACAGCGTCTACTACCCATTCCCCAGATTTGCACAACCAATATTGAGATATTAATAAACTTATAACATTTAAACATTTTAACATTTTTATTTGCTTTTCACAACAGGAGACTGCTAGCTCATGTGGGCCACATAGATAACACTGTGTTCACGCCCGATAAGTTATTTAAGATTTAGCACAACACAGTACTAAATGCAAGTCAATAGACAATAAATAAAAAGTCATGTGATCAGGGAGCAGTCCGCAGAGTCTTAAATACAAGGTAATCTCAGAGGTAAAACGTATATTAATATAACTGTGTTGGTTATGCAAAACTGGGAAATGGGTAATAAAGGGATTATCTATATTTTAAAACAATAAAAATTCTATTGTAGACTGTCCCTTTAATAAATCATGCAAAAATTACAGTTACAAGTGTGCACAAAATTAGACGTGTAAACAGGAGTACTGGATTAAAAAGCTCAAAATAGATATGTGTATGAGTGCATTTGCAGTTAAAGGGACATAAACCCCAAACTTTTTCTTTCATTATTCAGATAAAGCATGAAATTTCAACCAACTTTCCAATTTACTTCTTATAATCTAATCTGCTTCATTCTTTTGATAAAAAAAGAATATCTAGCTTGGCTCAGGAGCGGCAAAGCACTACTGGGAGCTAGCTGGCGATTGGTGGCTGTACTTATATGCCTTTTTATTTGCTAACCAGATGTGTTCAGCTAGCTCCCAGTGTTGCATTGCTGCTCCTTAAACTGTATGCGCTATCTGAATGAAAGACAAAAATGTTTTTTTGATCTTTTAAATAGAAACAATTTTGCAATATACAATTAAAAGTTATTACTGCTGTAATGTGAGTCTTCACTGACAATACACACAACCACCAGCTCTGTGAGCAGGCATAGTGTTTGAATAATAATCACACACAGCATATGCAGCTGAAAAAGTAATAACTTTTACTACAAGCATTTTTGCGAATGGGAGTATACAGCAAATATATTTAAAGGGATGTTAACCCGTCTGTTTCATTGTTTTAATAAAAAGCACTAAGCAGTTGCTTATACTAATCACATTCCTTACAATATGTATTATTAATCTATTTAAAAGGATTTTACTTTTTATTTCTTTACACTACATTTGTGCTTCCTGTCACAGTCCTACAAGGAGGCGGCGGCCTTTGCAGGAAGATTTATCTTAGCCTAATGTCAAAGTTCTAGACTTGTGAATAGACTAGATAACAGGGAGTCAGACTTGCTCATGACAAGAACTGACAGAAAAAAAATTCTCTGCTCTTAAAACGCTGGCAGCAGCGGCTGAACTGAGAATTTCTAAGTGCTAGTTTTGCAAGAAAACAAGTTATTTGCTGGGGTTTTGTTTTATTTTTTTACACAATCTTTTTCTTTTCATATTTACTTTAATTTAACATATTTGTTTTTACCAAAAATACACTCTTTATTCTTCCTTCATACACTTCTGCCCTTCACTTAGCCAAGCAAACCTACTTCTCTTCTCTCATATCTACTCTTTCCTCAAACCCTAAACGACTCTTTCCACCTTTAACTCTCTCCTCTACCCACCTGCTCCACCCCCCCCCCCCCCCCCCGTCGGTCTTTAGTGCTCAAGCCCTGGCAGACTACTTTTTAAACAAAACACGTACTATCCGAAGCAACATTGCAACACCAACCTGCAATATTCCAACAACAGGCCCAATTACACCTTTTGCCACCCTCTGTATCTTCCATCCAGCCACTGAGAATGAAGTTTCTTCCTTACTATCTTCCTCACGCCTCACTACCTGCCCTCTCAACCCTATCCCTTCCCATCTAATACCCTCCCTATCTTCCACCCTCACTCCTGCTCTTACCCACATCTTCAACCTCTCTCTCTCTCTCTCTCTACCGGCTCATTCCCATCTTCTTTCAAACACACAAAAGTCACTCCCATACTCAAAAAACTCTCCCTCTACCCTAATTCTCCTGAAAGCTACCGCCCCATATCACTGCTTCCACCAACATCAAAACTCTTTGAAAAACTAGTTTACAATCGCCTAACCCACTTCCTGTCCGCCAACTCCTTGCTTGACCCACTGCAATCCAGATTACGCCCAAAACACTCAACTGAGACTGCTCTTACCAAGGTTACAAACGATCTCTCTGCAAAAAATATTGGCCACTACTCTATACTCATCTTACTCGACCTCTCAGCTGCCTTCGACACAGTTGACCACCCCCTCCTCTTACAGACCCTTAGCTCTTTTGGCCTCTGTGACAATGCTCTTTCCTGGATTCACTCCTATCTTTCTCACAGGTCTTTTTCTGTGTCATTTGCCGGCGACTCCTCCTCTCCCATGCCTCTGTCTGTTGAAGTACCTCAAGGATCTGTTCTGGGTCCTCTACTCTATCTATACTTCTTTGCTGGGAAAACTTATCAACAATTATGGCTTCAAATATCACCTCTATGCTGATGACACCCAGATCTACCTCTCCACCCCTGCTCTCTCTCCCTCTGTCCTTTCCCATGTCAGCGACTGCTTGAATGGTTGTAAATCGAAACCGTTGTAAATTGAAACCCAGTTTATAATGTAAGTCAATGGGAAGTGAGGGAGATAGGATCCAGGCCCCTCTCAAAATTGTCATAAGTAACACCTAATACATTTTTTTTTAAAGCTTTTAAATGAAGACTTTAAATGCTAAACAGCATTGTAAACCTAATAAAATAAATCACACAACACAGAATATATAATTAAACTTAGTTAAATGAACAAAAACATTTGCTAAACAGCATTATAAACCTAATAAAAAAATCACACAACACAGACTTCACTTGCATTTTTCTGCAAACAGTTCTTTCTATGCATTCCAATGTGGACTGATTTATAGACAGGAAGATCTTGTTCCTTTGAAATCTGCTTGATAGGTCAGGTCTGGTTAAGCTGATTAATTTCAGCTTGCTTGGCTCTGCTGCAACACAAGCAGACAGCTCCACCTACTGGCTATTTTAATAAATGCACTGCTTCTCAATGCTTTTCAATAGCAGTCACATGACTGGAAAAAAACATAATTTATGTAAGAACTTACCTGATAAATTCATTTCTTTCATATTAGCAAGAGTCCATGAGCTAGTGACGTATGGGATATACATTCCTACCAGGAGGGGCAAAGTTTCCCAAACCTCAAAATGCCTACAAATACACCCCTCACCACACCCACAAAATCAGTTTAACGAATAGCCAAGAAGTGGGGTGATAAGAAAAAAGTGCGAAAGCATAAAAAACAAGGAATTGGAATAATTGTGCTTTATACAAAAAAATCATAACCACCACAAAAAAGGGTGGGCCTCATGGACTCTTGCTAATATGAAAGAAATGAATTCATCAGGTAAGTTCTTACATAAATTATGTTTTCTTTCATGTAATTAGCAAGAGTCCATGAGCTAGTGACGTATGGGATAATGACTACCCAAGATGTGGATCTTCCACGCAAGAGTCACTAGAGAGGGAGGGATAAAATAAAGACAGCCAATTCCGCTGAAAAATAATCCACACCCAAAATAAAGTTTAAATCTTATAATGAAGAAAACTGAAATTATAAGCAGAAGAATCAAACTGAAACAGCTGCCTGAAGTATTTTTCTACCAAAAACTGCTTCAGAAGAAGAATACACATCAAAATGGTAGAATTTAGTAAAAGTATGCAAAGAAGACCAAGTTGCTGCTTTGCAAATCTGATCAATCGAAGCTTCATTCCTAAACGACCAGGAAGTAGAAACTGACCTAGTAGAATGAGCTGTAATCCTTTGAGGCGGAGATCTACCCGACTCGACATAAGCATGATGAATTAAAGATTTCAACCAAGATGCCAAAGAAATGGCAGAGGCCTTCTGACCTTTCCTAGAACCGGAAAAGATAACAAATAGACTAGAAGTCTTTCGGAAATTCTTAGTAGCTTCAACATAATATTTCAAAGCTCTAACTACATCCAAAGAATGCAATGATCTCTCCTTAGAATTCTTAGGATTAGGACATAATGAAGGAACCACAATTTCTCTACTAATGTTAGAATTCACAACCTTAGGTAAAAATTTAAAAGAAGTTCGCAACACCGCCTTATCCTGATGGAAAATCAGAAAAGGAGATTCACAAGAAAGAGCAGATAATTCAGAAACTCTTCTAGCAGAAGAGATGGCCAAAAGAAAACAAAACTTTCCAAGAAAGTAATTTAATGTCCAGTGAATGCATAGGTTCAAACGGAAGAGCTTGAAGAGCCCCCAGAACCAAATTCAAACTCCAAGGAGGAGAAATAACAGGTTTTATACGAACCAAAGCTTGTACAAAACAAGGAACTTGCAGACAAACCTTTATCCAAACCATCCTGAAGAAACTGAAAAATTCTCGGAATTCCAAAAGTATGCCAGGAAAAATGATGAGAAAGACACCAAGAAATGTAAGTCTTCCAGACTCGATAATATATCTTCCTAGATACAGATCTACGAGCATGTAACATAGTATTAATCACAGAGTCAGAGAAACCTCTTTGACTAAGAATCAAGCGTTCAATCTCCATACCTTTAAATTTAAGGATTTGAGATCCTGATGGTAAAAAAGGACCTTGTGACAGAAGGTCTGGTCTTAACGGAAGAGTCCACGGTTGGCAAGAAGCCATGCGGACAAGATCCGTATACCAAAACCTGTGAGACCATGCTGGAGCCACCAGCAGAAAAAACGAGCATTCCTTCAGAATCTTGGAGATTACTCTTGGAAGAAGAACTAGAGGCGGAAAAATATAGGCAGGATGATACTTCCAAGGAAGCGACAATGCATCCACTGCTTCCGCCTGAGGATCCCTGGATCTGGACAGATACCTGGGAAGTTTCTTGTTTAGATGAGAAGCCATCAGATCTATTTCTGGAAGTCCCCACATTTGAACAATCTGAAGAAACACCTCTGGGTGAAGAGACCACTCGCCCGGATGTAACGTTTGGCGACTGAGATAATCCGCTTTCCAATTGTCAATACCTGGGATATGAACCGCAGAGATTAGACAGGAGCTGGATTCCGCCCATACCAGTATTCGAGATACTTCTTTCATAGCCAGAGGACTGTGAGTCCCTCCTTGATGATTGATATATGCCACAGTTGTGACATTGTCTGTCTGAAAACAAATGAACGATTCTCTCTTTAGAAGAGGCCATGACTGAAGAGCTTCTGAAAATTGCACGGAGTTCCAAAATATTGATTGGTAATCTCACCTCCTGAGATTTCCCAAACCCCTTGTGCTGTCAGAAACGCCCATACAGCTCCCCAACCTGACAGACTTGCATCTGTTGAGATCACAGTCCAGGTTGGAAGAAAAAAAGAAGCCCCCTGAACTAAACGATGGTGGTCTGTACCACGTCAGAGGGTGTCGAACAATCAGTTTTAAAGATATTAAATGAGATATCTTTGTATAATCCCGGCACCACTGGTTCAGCATACAGAGCTGAAGAGGTCGCATGTGAAAATGAGCAAAGGGGAACACGTCCAATGCAGCAGTCATAAGAACCTAGAATTTCCATGCATAAGGCTACCGAAGGGAATGATTGAGACTGAAGGTTTCGATAAGCTGAAACCAATTTCAGACGTCTCCTGTCCAACAGAGACAGAGTCATGGACACTGAATCTATCCGGAAATCTAAAAAAGGTTACTCTTGTCTGAAGAATCAACAAACTTTTTGGTTAATTGATCCTCCAACCATGTTCTTGAAGAAACAACACTCATAAAAAGCTGGAAAGGGTCTTTCCATTGAAAATGAGCAAAGGGAATTGAATCCAATGCTGTTAAAACTTCTATGCATATATAGCAACTGAAGGAAATAATAGAGACTAAAGGTACCGACAGACGGAACCCAATACAAATTGTCCCTTGTCTGATAGAGACAAAGATAGTGACATAAACCATCTGGAAACCTAAAAAAAGGTGACCCTTGCGTGAGGAATCAAGAGCTTTTGAAAAAAGATCCTCTAACTATGTCCTGAAGAGCAAGTGAAACATATGAGAATCCGCATCCTCAGGAAATAATCTGAATGAAAACAGAAAAATGAAGAATACGCATTTATTGTATCTAAAGAAAACAAATAATGCTATCAATGACCACAAAAAGGCAGAATAGTTAGAATAAACTCCAAAACCCAGTTCCTAGAAAAGGAACTGGAATAAAAACCCCAGAAGATTCCAGGTCTGAGCAGCGCTTGAACCCCATGGGTACCCAGCCATGCCTCAACAGTATCCAAAATATATAGGACAGAAACACACTGAAAGAAAGTGTTAGCCTTACTGGAATAAAATCAAAGAAATTTGGACAAAATAGAACCAAATACATTTCAAAGAAGTCTTAACCTGCCCCTTACCAGCCAAGCTGGAATACGGCACGTGCATCGCAACATTAGGGAGCTAATTTCGAACCCCAATTAAAAACATGTTACTTGGGAAAGAACTCTGGATTCGTTCCTTAATAAGAACAACCAAACTAGTATAAGCTTAAAGTTTTAGTCTTAGAACTCAATCTTGAAGCCCATAGTAACAGTTAAGAATTGAATCCAATTATAATTGATTATCTTAGAACAAAAGAAATATGGATTTTCTTTTTTTTTTTTTTTTAAAAATCAGAGAATTCTTCTAGCTAAAATAGCTAAAGACATAGATTAACCCTCATGTGCGAATATATTCAATAAAATGAAGACACAAATGAAATCATTAGCATGATAATCCAGTTTAAAGGACCAGTCAAAACAGAGGACTTGCAAAATGCAAAACAACAAGAAAAATGCAACGGCACCTAGTCTAGTAAATGTTGTCCCTTAACAATGCTAAAATAAATCATGATCTGATACTTGATCTTAAAGTAAACAGAAAAAATGAAGCAATTGCAATATCACAGGACCAAGAAAAGTACCTGAAACTAAATAATTTTCCAAAAATAAGATACAACTATATAAAGGAAAATAAATACTATTTTGCTATAAAAACAATAGCATAATTAGTAGGAGTAGAGATAGCTCCAATAAATTGGAGAACCCTCCAAATTGAATTTAACTGCTGACAAAGAATATAGTTTAAAAATAAAAGAAAATTCTCAGCCTATTCCATTCCCTAGTATGGGGAATTGGAAAGAAAACCTCTGAAATCACAGAAGAAATAAAAAGGCAGAAATAGTGTCAGCTAGTCTTAAAGAACTAGTTACCTTAATATCCAAAATAATCAACACCTCTTCAACAAAGAACAAATGTACTTTAATAATAAAAAAATTATATAAAAAAGTAGAATTTCTGAAAGAGAAAAAAACCATCATCAGAGAAGGATAAATCAGTATGTTGATGGTCATTTGAAACTTCAATAATTAAAAAAGAAGTGAAAAAGACCTAAAAATCGTATTAGAAGGCACGAAGTCAGACATAGCCTTAATCAGAAAAAATATTTCTTATAAATCTTCTAAACATTTCTTGCACTTAAGAATGGAAATGTATAAAGCATAAATACTAATGGAATCTGCATGTAAAAGTATAGCCTAATAACTTATTACAAACCATAGCTAAAGATAAACATTTATAACATTTAAAATAAATGAACTTAGCTTTGGTAGAACTGAAACTCAGTTAAGCATTTTTCCAGAAGTGGCTTCTGACTCAGGGACAAACGGAGACATCTTGCAATATGTAATAGAAAAAACAACATATAAAACAAAATTGATCAAATTCCTTAAATGACAGTTTCAGGAATGGGAAAAAATGCCAGTGAACAAGCTTCTAGCAACCAGAAGCAATAAATAATGAGACTTAAATAATGTGGAGACAATAGTGACGCCTATATTATATTTTTTAGCGCCAAAAAAAAGACGCCCACATTATTTGGCGCCTAAATGCTTTTGGCGCCAAAAATGACGCCACATCCGGAACGCCAACACTTTTGGCGCAAAAAAAGTCAAAAAAATGACAACTTCCGGCGACACGTATGAGCGCCATATTATTTAAAATATATTTAAAACTTTATATAAAAAGTGCCCAACCATAGCTTAAAGTGTCACAGAAAATAAGACTTACTTACCCCAGGACACTCATCTATAAGTAGTAGAAAGCCAAACCAGTACTGAAACGAGAATCAGTAGAGGTAATGGTATATATAAGAGTATATCGTCGATCTGAAAAGGGAGGTAAGAGATGAATCTCTACGACCGATAACAGAGAACCTATGAAATAGACCCCGTAGAAGGAGATCATTGAATTCAAACAGGCAATACTCTCCTCACATCCCTCTGACATTCACTGCACGCTGAGAGGAAAACCGGGCTCCAACCTGCTGCGGAGCGCATATCAACGTAGAATCTAGCACAAACTTACTTCACCACCTCCATAGGAGGCAAAGTTTGTAAAACTGATTTGTGGGTGTGGTGAGGGGTGTATTTGTAGGCATTTTGAGGTTTGGGAAACTTTGCCCCTCCTGGTAGGAATGTATATCCCATACGTCACTAGCTCATGGACTCTTGCTAATTACATGAAAGAAAAGGTTGTTATTCTGAAACTGTGTAAATTGAACCGTTGTAAAACGAGGGCCACCTGTACTTCTTCACTGGGTAAACTTATCAACAGTTATGGCTTCAAATATCACCTCTATGTTGATGACACCCAGATCTACCTCTCCACCCTTGCTCTCTCTCCCTCTGTCCTTTCTCATGTCAGCGACTGCTTATCTGGTATTTCTTCCTGGATGGCCTCTCACCACCTAAAGATTAACATGTCCAAGACTGAGCTCCTTCTTATCCCCCCCCCTTAAGCTCTACGCCAACTTCTGACTTCACTATCCCTGTTGACGGCATCACCATTTCCCCATCGCCCCAAGTCCGCTGCCTCGGAGTTACACTTGACTCAAATCTATCCTTCGTCCCCCATATCCAATCACTTTCTATATCCTGCCGCAATCATCTACGCAATATTTCCAAAATTCGCCCTTTTCTGAGCGCTGAAATCACAAAGCAAATAATCCACTCCCTTGTTATCTCCCGACTTGACTACTGCAATAACCTACTCTCTGGCCTTCCTCTTTCCCGCCTCTCCCCCTTTCAATCCATCCTAAATGCCTCTGTCAAGCTGATCCACCTTTCCCGTCGATCTGTATCTGCTGCACCTCTCTGCGAGTCCCTTCATTGGCTCCCCATTCACAGCAGAATTAAATTCAAAATTCTCACCCTTACATACAAAGCTCTCACCAACGCCGCTCCCCTCTACCTATCCTCTCTAATACACAAGTATACTCCAGCCCGTCCACTAAGATCCAACAATGACCTGCTCCTTGCATCCGCAACTATCACCTCCTCTCATGCTAGACTGCAGGACTTCTGTCGTGCAGCACCTACCCTCTGGAACACTTTTCTGTTCAGGGAAGCCTACCACCCAACTCAATAATAAATTAATTTCACTTACCTACATTTCCCTCATCTAACTCTGTATTAACATCTTTCCCAATCTTGCAGTCCTCACCTCCTGTTTCTCAACCTCCTACCCTTCTAGATTGTAAGTTCCCACGGGAATAGGGCCCTCAATCCCTCCTGTATGCGTTTGTAAATTTTGTCCTGTCTCTTACAAGTCTTGTATTGTTTTATGTAAATGAATTGTATCCATGGACAGCGCTGCGGAATATGTTGGCGCTTCATAAATAAAGTATAATAATAATAATAATAATAATAATAATCCCTTTATAACTAATGCATACATTTCAATTGTGAACTTTTCATCCCTTTAAGAGCAAAGAAGAGCTTATATGAGGTCTACTTCAGAATACTTATTAGAAATAATAATAAATAAATTAAATTACTTTTTTACATTTCTGCCAAATTTTGATTAAACCTTAAAAAGGGACATTAAACACTAAATAAATGCTAGATAGAATGATGCATTTAAGAAAAGATCAGTCTCAGAATAACTTGTAGATGTATTTTTAAACGTTTCCTTAGCTGTTTAAATATTGACCAAATAATTGTGAAGTTTTAGTGTCTATAAAACAATGGGAGCTGCCATGTTGTAACTTGTGTTACCTTCTCTGCTGTGGCCAATTAGAGACAGTTATAAATAGGTCACTAGAGTGTGCAGCCAATGGCTGTGTGGAATATAACAATGCTCTGCACCTCCATTTCTAACTAACTGAAAAGCTCACAACCTCAGAATGGAATTACAGGAAAAGGGAACAAAATAAATAATGAAAGTATATTGCAGTTTTTTTGTTTGTATATACACACATATATATATATATATACACACACACAATTTATTTTATATTACCATCTTAAAGTGTTTAATGTCCATTTAAAAAGATAAAGTAAATATCCATGTATATTTTATTAGACAAATCATTTCAATTGAGAAAAGAATGATGAAACATACAAAACTATATCCATATACATGGTCTATACTCACCATCTAAACGTTTGCTTATTTGTTCCTTTATAAATTTATTTTCCAGACACTTCTTTGGTGGTTCAGTATATGAATCCTTTTCCGGGATTTCTTGATCAACACTGTTGGGATCTGATCCCTTTGCAGATTCAGTGAGTTCTGATTGTGGACCAATATCACTCTTCTGTGTATTATCTGTTGGAAATAGGTCTGTATTTCCACCAATACAATTTTGTGAAAGTTCTGATTTTGTAGAATCACAGATATTTTCAGACTCAGTCAAATTGTTTTCTGGTTGAACCAAATTGCCTTGGCATTCATAATCCTCCTTTGTATTTAAAGAATTAGGCTGGGAAATATCTGAACTGATAATTGCCTTGTTTGGTCGAGGAGGCTTCTCCGTAATCTGTGAAAGTTTTAAGGAATTGTTACAAAGTTGGGTGTATTTTCCCTCCAGTCTTTGACATAACTCATTTATTATTATGTCGCAATCTCCAAGTAGCTCTATATCAAAATGTAGATGAGACAATGGTTCTCTATTAATTAAAATTTGAGGCACATCATGTGGGATTGAACCTAAGAGAAAAAACAAACAAACAAAAAAAAAAACAGTCTTATTGATCAATATGCAAGAAGAACAAACAGTTATAATTGGTTATGTTCTGTGGGTTTGTCAATATTGTTTTTAAACTTGTGTTTTAAATTTTCATTAATCCGATATTACATTAAACCATTGACCAATTATGATATTTGCACTCCACTTAGTAATACCAGCGTACGCAAATTGTGCTCATATTACAAGTTAGGTTTGGAGAGCGTGCTTCCATAGGCTCCAATGGGAACCTCATTCTTATGCAGTGTCTGACACGGCATGAGAACCTAGTGCAGCGAAGGGGTTAAGTCGCACAGCAATGGGCACCAGATCTTAAATAACATAATTTATGTAAGAACTTACCTGATAAATTCATTTCTTTCATATTAGCAAGAGTCCATGAGCTAGTGACGTATGGGATATACATTCCTACCAGGAGGGGCAAAGTTTCCCAAACCTTAAAATGCCTATAAATACACCCCTCACCACACCCACAATTCAGTTTAACGAATAGCCAAGAAGTGGGGTGATAAGAAAAAAGTGCGAAAGCATATAAAATAAGGAATTGGAATAATTGTGCTTTATACAAAAAAATCATAACCACCACAAAAAAGGGCGGGCCTCATGGACTCTTGCTAATATGAAAGAAATGAATTTATCAGGTAAGTTCTTACATAAATTATGTTTTCTTTCATGTAATTAGCAAGAGTCCATGAGCTAGTGACGTATGGGATAATGACTACCCAAGATGTGGATCTTTCCACACAAGAGTCACTAGAGAGGGAGGGATAAAATAAAGACAGCCAATTCCTGCTGAAAATAATCCACACCCAAAATAAAGTTTAATGAAAAACATAAGCAGAAGATTCAAACTGAAACCGCTGCCTGAAGTACTTTTCTACCAAAAACTGCTTCAGAAGAAGAAAATACAACAAAATGGTAGAATTTGGTAAAAGTATGCAAAGAGAACCAAGTTGCCACTTTGCAAATCTGATCAACCGAAGCTTCATTCCTAAACGCCCAGGAAGTAGAAACTGACCTAGTAGAATGAGCTGTAATCCTATGAGGCGGAGTCTTACCCGACTCAAAATAGGCAAGATGAAATAAAGATTTCAACCAAGATGCCAAAGAAATGGCAGAAGTTTTCTGGCCTTTCTAAAACCGGAAAAGATAACAAATAAACCAGAAGTCTTTCGGTAAGACTTAATAGCTTCAACATAATATTTCAAAGCTCTAATAACATCCAAAGAATGCAACGATTTCTCCTTAGAATTCTTAGGATTAGGACATAATGAAGGAACCACAATGTCTCTACTAATGTTGTTGGAATTCACAACTTAGGTAAAAATTCAAAAGAAGTTCGCAACACCGCCTTATCCTGATGAAAAATCAGAAAAGGAGACTCACAAGAAAGAGCAGATAATTCAGAAACTCTTCTGGCAGAAGAGATGGCCAAAAGGAACAAAACTTTCCAAGAAAGTAATTTAATATCCAATGAATGCATAGGTTCAAATGGAGGAGCTTGAAGAGCCCCCAGAACCAAATTCAAACTCCAAGGAGGAGAAATTGACTTAATGACAGGCTTTATACGAACCAAAGCTTGTACAAAACAATGAATATCAGGAAGAATAGCAATCTTTCTGTGAAAAAGAACAGAAAGAGCAGAGATTTGACCTTTCAAGGAACTTGCGGACAAACCCTTATCTAAACCATCCTGAAGAAATTGTAATATTCTCGGTATTCTAAAAGAATGCCAAGAAAAATGATGAGAAAGACACCAAGAAATATAAGTCTTCCAGACTCTATAATATATCTCTCTGGATACAGATTTACGAGCCTGTAACATAGTATTAATCACAGAGTCAGAGAAACCTCTTTGACCAAGAATCAAGCGTTCAATCTCCATACCTTTAAATTTAAGGATTTCAGATCCTGATGGAAAAAAGGACCTTGAGACAAAAGGTCTGGTCTTAACGGAAGAGTCCACGGTTGGCAAGAGGCCATCCGGACAAGATCCTCATACCAAAACCTGTGAGGCCATGCCGGAGCTACCAGCAGAACAAACTAGCATTCCTTCAGAATCTTGGAGATTACTCTTGGAAGAAGAACTAGAGGCGGAAAGATATAGGCAGGATGATACTTCCAAGGAAGTGAAAATGCATCCACTGCCTCCGCCTGAGGATCCCGGGATCTGGACAGATACCTGGGAAGTTTCTTGTTTAGATGAGAAGCCATCAGATCTATTTCTGGAAGTTCCCACATTTGAACAATCTGAAGAAATACCTCTGGGTGAAGAGACCATTCGCCCGGATGCAACGTTTGGCGACTGAGATAATCCGCTTTCCAATTGTCCATACCTGGGATATAAACCGCAGAGATTAGACAGGAGCTGGATTCCGCCCAAACCAAAATTCGAGATACTTCTTTCATAGCCAGAGGACTGTGAGTCCCTCCTTGATGATTGATGTATGCCACAGTTGTGACATTGTCTTATCTGAAAACAAATGAACAACTCTCTCTTCGGAAGAGGCCAATACTGAAGAGCTCTGAAAATTGCACGGAGTTCCAAAATATTGATCGGAAATCTCACCTCCTGAGATTCCCAAACCCCTTGTGCCGTCAGATACCCCCACACAGCTCCCCAACCTGTAAAACTAGCATCTGTTGAGATTATAGTCCAGGTCGGAAGAACAAAGAAGCCCCCTGAACTAAACGATGGTGATCTGTCCACCATGTCAGAGAGTGTCGTAAAATCGGTTTAAAGATATTAATTGAGATATCTTTGAGTAATCCCTGCACCATTGGTTCAGCATACAGAGCTGAAGAGGTCGCATGTGAAAACGAGCAAAGGAGATCGCATCTGATGCGGCAGTCCTAAGACCCAACATTTCCATGCATAAGGCTACCAAAGGGAATGATTGTGACTGAAGGTTTTGACAAGCTGAAATCAATGTTAAACTTCTCTTGTCTGACAAGGACAGAGTCATAGACACTGAATTTATCTAGAAACCTAAAAAGGTTACCCTTGTCTGAGGAATCAATGAACTGATTGGTAAATTGATCCTCCAACCATGAACTTGAAGAAACAACACAAGTCGATTCGTATGAGATTCTACGAAAATGAGAAGACTGAGCAAGTACCAAGATATCGTCCAAATAAGGAAATACCAAAACCCTATTCTCTGATTACAGAAAGAAGGGCACCGAGAACCTTTGAAAAAAATTCTTGGAACTGAGGCTAGGCCAAACGGTAGAGCCACAAAACTGGTAATGCTTGTCTAAAAAGAGAATCTCAGACACTAAAAGTAATCTGGATGAATCGGAATATGCAGATACACATCCTGTAAATCTATTGTAGACATATAATGCCCTTGCTAAACAAAAGGCAGGATAGTCCTACAGTAACCATCTTGAATGTTGGTATCCTAACATAACGATTCAATAATGATAGATCCAGAACTGGTCTGAAGGAATTGACCTTCTTTGGTACAATGAAGAGATAAAATAAAACCCCAGCCCCTGTTCCAGAACTGGAACTGGCATAAATACTCCAGCCAACTCTAGATCTGAAACACATTTCAGAAATGCTGAGCCTTGCTGTGTTAACTGGGACACGGGAAAGAAAAGAATCTCTTAGCAGGAGGCCTTAACTTGAAGCCAATTCTGTACCTTTCTGAAACAATGTTTCTGAAACCAGAGATTAAGAACGGAATTGATCCAAATTTCTTTGAAGAAAACGTAATCTGCCCCATACCAGCTGAGCTGGAATAAGGGCCGCACCTTCATAGGTACTTAGGAGCTGGCTATAGGTTTCTATAAAGCTCGGATATATTCCAAACTGGAAATAGTTTCCAAACTGATACCGCTCCTGAGGATGAAGGATCAGGCTTTTGTTCCTTGTTGTGAGGAAAGGAACGAAATGATTATTTACCCTGGAAAGAAAGGGAAAGCAAAGTTGACTTAGAAGACATGTCAGCATTCCAAGTTTAATCCATAAAGCTTTTCTAGCTAAAATAGCTAGAGACATATACCTGACATCAACTCTAATGATATCAAAAGATGGTATCACCAATAAAATTATTAGCATGTTATAGAATAATAATAATGCTATAAAATTATGATCTGTTACTTGTTGCGCTAAAGCTTCTAACCAAAAAGTTGAAGCTGCAGCAACATCCGCTAAAAATATAGCAGGTCTAAGAAGATTACCTGAACATAAGTAAGCTTTTCTTAGAAAGGATTCAATTTTCCTATCTAAAGGATCCTTAAATGAAGTACTATCTGCCATAGGAATAGTAGTACATTAGCAGGAGTAGAGACAGCCCCATAACCTTAGGGATTTTTGTCCCAAAAAACTCTAATCTGTCAGATGGCACAGGATATAATTTGCTTAAACGTCTAGAAAGAGTAAATAAATTACCCAAATTATTCCATTCCCTGGAAATTACTTCAGAAATAGCATCAGGGAGATAAAACACTTCTGGAATAACTACCTTATTTAAACGTTTACATTTAGTATCAAGAGGACCAGAATCCTCTATTTCGAATGCAAATAACACTTCTTTAAGTAAAGAACGAATAAATTCCATCTTGAACAAATACAAAGATTTATCAGCATCAAAATGATGATGTTCATTTAAAAATTCATCTGAAAAAAAGAGAAGTTTTAAAAGACTTTTATGTATACTAGAAGGAGAAATAACAGACATAGCCTTCTTAATGGATTTAAAATAAATAAAATCTCTTATGTTATCAGGAACACTCTGAAAATTAGATGTTGACGGAACAGCAACAGGTAATGTAACAGTACTAAAGGAAATTTTATCTGCATTAATAAGTTTGACATGACATGCAATACAAATAACAGCTGGAGAAACAGATACCAAAAGTTTATAGCAGACTTAGCTTGGTAGCTCCAGCACTGTGCAGTGATTTTCCTGTAGTAACTTCTGACTCAGTTGCAACGTGGAACATCTTGCAATATGTAAAAGAAAAAAACAACATATAAAGCAAAATTGATCAAATTCCTTAAATGACAGTTTCAGGAATGGGAAAAAAATGCCAGTGAACAAGCTTCTAGCAACCAGAAGCAATAAATAATGAGACTTAAATAATGTGGAGACAAAAATGACGCCCATATTTTTTAGCGCCAAAAAAGACGCCCACATTATTTGGCGCCTAAATGCTTTTGGCGCCAAAAATGACGCCACATCCGGAACGCCGACTTTTTTGGCGCAAAATAACGTCAAAGAATGACGCAACTTCCGGCGACACGTATGACGCCGGAAACGGAAATAGAATTTTTGCGCCAAAAAAGTCCGCGCCAAGAATGACGCAATAAAAAGAAGCATTTTCAGCCCCCGCGAGCCTAACAGCCCACAGGGAAAAAGTCAAATTTTAAGGTAAAATATGTTAAATTAAAATGCATTATCCCAAATATGAAACTGACTGTCTGAAAATAAGGAAAGTTGAACATTCTGAGTCAAGGCAAATAAATGTTTGAATACATATATTTAGAACTTTATAAACAAAGTGCCCAACCATAGCTAGGAGTGTCACAGAAAATAAGACTTACTTACCCCAGGACACTCATCTACATATAGCAGATAGCCAAACCAGTACTGAAACGAGAATCAGCAGAGGTAATGGTATATATAAGAGTATATCGTCGATCTGAAAAGGGAGGTAAGAGATGAATCTCTACGACCGATAACAGAGAACCTATGAAATAGACCCCTTAGAAGGAGATCACTGCATTCAAATAGGCAATACTCTCCTCACATCCCTCTGACATTCACTGCACGCTGAGAGGAAAACCGGGCTCCAACTTGCTGCGGAGCGCATATCAACGTAGAATCTAGCACAAACTTACTTCACCACCTCCATCGGAGGCAAAGTTTGTAAAACTGAATTGTGGGTGTGGTGAGGGGTGTATTTATAGGCATTTTAAGGTTTGGGAAACTTTGCCCCTCCTGGTAGGAATGTATATCCCATACGTCACTAGCTCATGGACTCTTGCTAATTACATGAAAGAAATATATGTATATATACATATATATTTATGTGTTTATTTAAAATCTCAATGTATCCTTTCTGGTAAAATATTTTATAAAATAAATAAATACATATATATTGTCAGGGTATTGCTGAGTGACATTGGATAAACTATATATGTATCACATAGATTAATATTGCATCCATATATAAAGCTGTTTTGATATAAAATTACTTTGACCACTTGTGAATGACTGAGGTGGGACAACCCCCCTTACTGTGGCCAGATATACTTCAAACAGGATGCCTCAAATATACACACTTCAAAAGGGTCTTTGGTCTGTGTTTTGCACGGATGAATATATCTAACTTAAATTGCCCTGATAAACTTCATGTTGTTTAACGACCCCCTGCAATGGTCAGTATTTGAAGCTAGCAGAATCTCAGCAAAAGAGTTAATTACCCCACACTGAGTTTCAATATACAAATACAGACGTTGCGTCTCTACTGACTATGCAAAGAAAGTCTCCTTGAAGTCCCAATACACAATATGCTGGCTAGAGGAGACACTTACAGGCATGTGAAAGAAAAATAAAATGTATGCTTACCTGATAAATTTATTTCCGGACATGGAGAGTACACAACGTCATTCCAATTACTAGTGCGATATTCACTCCTGACCAGCAGGAGGCCGCCAAGAGCACCCCAGCAAAGCTGTTAAGTGTCACTTCCCTTACCCATAACCCCGAGTCATTCAGCCGAAGAGAAATGGAAAAAGAAGATAACACAAAGGTGTAGAGGTGCCTGAGGTTTAGTAACAAATTACTGTCTAATCAAAAAGGGTGGGGTTGTGGACTCTCCATGTCCGAAAAGAAATTTATCAGATAAGCATTACATTTTATTTTATTTCCCAAGACATGGAGAGTCCACATGGTCATTCCAATTACCCAATACCCAAACTAGAGGACACAGAATGAACAAGGAGCGAGAGCAAGACAGGCAGACCTAAACAGAAGGCAGCACCATTTAAAGAACCTTTCTCCCAAAAGAGGCCTCAGCCAAGGCAAAAGTATAAAATTTGGAAAATTTGGAAAAAAGTATGCAGAGAGGACCATGTTACCGCCTTGCAAATCTGTTCCAGACACGCTTCATTTTTGAAAGCCCAAGAAGAGGAGACAGCCCTAGTGGAATGAGCCGTAACTCTCTCAGGAGGCTGCTGTCCAGCAGTCTCATAAGCCAAACGAATCAAACTTCTCAACCAGAGGGAAAGAGAAGTAAAATTGGCCTTCTGACCCTTATGCTTTTCTGAGAAATAAACAGGGCAGAAGACTGACGAAAATCTTTAGTAGCCTGTAGGTAAAATTTTAGATTTTGCACAAAATCCAAGTTATGCAAAAGACGTTCCTTCGGAGGAGGATTAGGACAAAGAGGAGGAATAACAATTTCCTGATTAATGTTTTCATCCGAAATCACCTTAGGGAGAAACACCAATTTAGTACGAAGGACCGTATGAAAAATAAGCTAAGGGGAATCACACGAGCAGAGGAAATAGCAATAAGGAACAAAACTTTCCAAGATAACTTAATATCTACAGAATGCATTGGCTCAAACTGAGCCTGCTACAAAACTAAGTACAAGGTTCAAACCCCAAGGAAGAGCAACAGGCTTAAACACAGGCCTGATTCTGACCAAGGCCTGACAAAAAGATTGAACATCTGGCACATCCGCCAGACGTTTGTGTGAAAGAATAGACAGTGCAGAAATCCTGACAACCCTTTCTTCAGATCTTCCTGGAGAAAAGGGAATCCTGACCCTACTCCAAGAGAAGCCCTTCGAATCACACCAATATAGGTATTTGCGCCATACCTTATGGTAAATTTTACGAGTAACAGGCTCGTGAGCCTGAAGCATGGTATCAGATCCAACTCTGGCACCCCCCACTTGAGGGTTAACCTGGAGAACACCTCCGGATGAAGAACCCACTCCCCGGGATGAAAAGGTCTGTCTGCTCAGAAAATCCGCCTCCCAGTTGTCCACTCCTGGAATGTGGATGGCAGATGGAAGACAATTGTGATCTTCCGCCCACTGAATAATCTGAGCCATGGCTAAGGAACTCAGAGTTCCTCCCTGGTGGTTGATGTAAGCCACTGAGGTGATGTTGTCCAACTGGAATCTGATAAACCATGCTAAGGGCAACTGAGGCATTGAAGATCGCTCTCAACTCTAAGATGTTTATGGTGAGAGAAGACTCCTCCCGAATCCATAGGCCCTGAGCCTTTAACGAGTCCCAGACTGCTCCCCAGTCTAACAGGCTGGCGTCCGTGGTCACAATCACCCAGGAGGGTCTCCTAAAGCATGTGCCCTGAGACAGGTGATCCTGAGAAATCCACCACGAGAGAAAGTCTCTTGTCAACTGGTCCAGATCTATCCTCAGACAGATCCGAATTGTCTCCGTTCCATTGTCTAAGCATGCATTACTGCAGGGCTCTCAAATGGAATCGAGCAAAGGGAATGATGTAAATGGAAGCGACCATCAGTCCAATCACCTCCATGCATTGAGCCACTGATGGCCGAACAGTAGACTGCAGAAAGAGGCAAGAGGAGAGAAGTTTGGATTTTCTGACCTCCGTCAGAAAAATCTTCATAGATAGGGAATCTATGATGGTCCCTAAAAAACACACCCTTGTAGCTGGAACAAGGAAACTCTTCTCAAGATTCACTTTCCATCCGTGGGAATGTAGAAAAGACAAGATCTCTGTATGAGAGTTTGTTGAAAAGATGGCGCCTGAACCAAAATGTCTTCAAGGTAAGGCGCCACCACAATTCCCTGAGACCTGACAACTGCCAAGAAAGCCCCCAGAGAAAATTCTGGGAGCTGTGGCAAAGCCAAACGGAAGATCAACAAAGTGCTTGTCTAGCAAGCAAATCTCAGGAATTGGTGATAATCCCTGTGAATGGGAACATGAAGATATGCGTCCTTCAGGTCTATGGTCGTCATTAACTGACCCTCTTCGACCAAAGGAAGAATGGAACAAATAGTTTCCATTTTGAAGGACGGAACCCTGATAAATTTGTTGACACTTTAGGTCTAAAATGGGTCAAAAATGTCCTCTTTCTTGGGAACCCCAAACAGATTTGAATAGAATTCTAGACCCTGTTACCTTATTGGAACAGGAACAATCACTCCCAGGGAGGAAAGTTCCTAAACGCCGTTTAAGAATGCCTCTCTTTTTACCTGATCCGCAGATAACCTTGAGAGGTGAAATCTGCCCCTGGGAGGACAAGTCTTGAAGTCTATTTTGTAACCCTGAGATACTAATGTCCACAGCCCAAGGGTCTCGGACATCGCATATCCAAGCTTGTTAAAAAAAGGAAAGTCTGCCCCCCACTAGATCCAGTACCGGACCGGGGGGCAGACCCTTCACGCAGACTTAGTCTCAGGTGAAGGCTTCTTTGATTGTTTCCCTTTATTCCAAGTCTGATTGGGTCTCCAAGAGGACTTGAACTGCTCCGGCTTGAAGGAGGAAGAGGAAGACTTTTGACCTTTGAAGTTACAAAAGGAACGAAAATTAGAATTTTGACGCCCCTTATTCTTGTCTTGTGGAAGAAAAGAGCCCTTTACAACCGTAATTTAAGAAATTATCTCCGGCAGACCGAGACCAAACAGGGTCTTACCCTTGTAAGGTCTTGGAAATAACATCAGCCGACCAAGATTTTAGCAACAGAGCTCTGCGGGCTAGGACAGTGAAGCCAGACATCTTGCCTCCCAGTCTAATGACTTGCATGTTAGCATCAGAGATAAAGGAATTGGCTAGAGTGCCTTAATTCTATCTTGGATCTCCTCCAACTGAGTCTTCTCTAAAATAAATTTGGACAAAGCATCGCACCAATAAGATGCTGCACTTGTCACAGTGGTAAAACAAACTGCAGGTTGCCATTGTAAACCCTGATGAGCATACATTTTCTTTAAATAAGCCTCCAGCTTTTTGTCCATGGAATCCTTAAAAGAACTTCTATCCCCAGTAGGAATTGTGGTTCTTTTAGCCAGAGTAGAAATAGTCCCTTCTACTTTAGGCACTGTGCACCATGAGTCTCGAATGGAGTCAGCAACAGGAAACAGCTTCTTAAAAACGGGAGATGGGGAGAAAGGTATCCCTGGCTTATCTCATTCCTGTGCAATGATCTCCGACACACAGTCTCGAACAGGAAACCCTTCTACAGAGGAAGGTACATCATAGTATTTGTTAAGTTTACTAGATTTCTTAGGTTTGACAGCGACTGAAACATCGGAGTCGTCAAAAGTAGCCAGTACCTCCTTAAGTAGTAAACGGAGGTGTTCAAGCTTAAATCTGAAGTTTACTTCTTCAGATTCAGAGGCTACCAAGGTATTCTCCTCATCAGATTTATAAGGAAGGTCTACCTTTGCAGCAGCAGACAGACACCTTAAACTCAGAAAAAACAGAATTTATGTTTACCTGATAAATTTCTTTCTCCTACGGTGTATCCGGTCCACGGCTTCATCCTTACTTGTGGGATATTCTCAATCCCTACAGGAAGTGGCAAAGAGAGCACACAGCAGAGCTGTCCATATAGCTCCCCTCAGGCTCCGCCCCCCCAGTCATTCGACCGACGGTTAGGAGAAAAAGGAGAACCATAGGGTGCAGTGGTGACTGCAGTTTACAAAAAATAAATTTAAACCTGACCAAAATGCCAGGGCGGGCCGTGGACCGGATACACCGTAGGAGAAAGAAATTTATCAGGTAAACATAAATTCTGTTTTCTCCTACATTGGTGTATCCAGTCCACGGCTTCATCCTTACTTATGGGAACCAATACCAAAGCTTTAGGACACGGATGAAGGGAGGGAACAAGTCAGGTAACCTAAACGGAAGGCACCACTGCTTGCAAAACCTTTCTCCCAAAAATAGGCTCCGAAGAAGCAAAAGTATCGAATTTGTAAAATTTGGCAAACGTATGCAGTGAAGACCAAGTCGCTGCCTTACAAATATGTTCAACAGAAGCCTCATTTTTGAAAGCCCATGTGGAAGCCACAGCTCTAGTAGAGTGAGCTGTAATTCGTTCAGGAGGCTGCCTTCCAGCAGTCTCATAAGCCAACCGGATGATGCTTTTCAGCCACATCAAGATTGTGTAACAGACGTTCCTTGTTAGAAACTGGATTAGGACACAGAGAAGGAACAACTATTTCCTGGTTGATATTCTTATTGGAAACCACTTTTGGAAGAAAACCAGGTTTGGTACGTAAAACGACCTTATCTGTATGAAACACCAGATAGGGTGAATTACACTGCAAAGCAGACAATTCAGAAACTCTTCTAGCAGAAGAAATAGCTACTAAAAACAAAACTTAATATCTATGGAATGTAGAGGTTCAAACGGAACCCCTTGAAGA
Source organism: Bombina bombina (assembly GCF_027579735.1). Lineage (NCBI taxonomy): Eukaryota > Metazoa > Chordata > Amphibia > Anura > Bombinatoridae > Bombina > Bombina bombina. Next base: position 100,896,338 of record NC_069507.1, read on the forward strand.
ACTGAAAGAACTAAATTTAGACTCCATGGAGGAGCCACAGGTCTGTAGACAGGCTTGATTCTGACTAAAGCCTGTACAAACGCCTGAATATCTGGCATGGCTGCCAGACGCTTGTGTAACAAAACAGACAGAGCAGATATCTGTCCCTTTAAAGAACTAGCTGACAGACCTTTCTCCAATCCTTCTTGGAGAAAAGATAGTATCCATGGAATCCTAATCTTACTCCATGAGTAACCCTTGGATTCGCACCAGCAAAGATATTTCCGCCATATCTTATGGTAAATTTTCCTGGTGACAGGCTTTCTAGCCTGGATCAGAGTATCTATAACTGATTCCGAAAACCCACGCTTAGCTAGAATCAAGTGTTCAATCTCCAAGCAGTCAGTTGCAGAGAAACTAGGTTTGGATGTTCGAATGGACCTTGAATTAGAAGGTCCTGCCTCAAAGGCAGCTTCCATGGTGGAACCGATGACATATTCACCAGGTCTGCATACCAAGTCCTGCGTGGCCACGCAGGAGCTATCAGAATTACCGAAGCCTTCTCCTGTTTGATCCTGGCTACTAGCCGGGGGAGAAGGGGAAACGGTGGAAAGACATAAGCTAGATTGAACGACCAAGGCGCTACTAAGGCATCTACCAATGTCACCTTGGGATCCCTGGACCTGGACCCGTAACGTGTAACTTTGGAGTTCTGACGTGACGCCATATGATCCAGATCTGGAATGCCCCATAGCTGGGTCAGCTGAGCAAAAACCTCCGGGTGGAGTTCCCACTCCCCCGGATGGAAAGTCTGACGACTCAGATAATCCGCTTCCCAGTTGTCCACTCCTGGGATGTGAATTGCTGATAGATGGCAGGAGTGATCATCTGCCCATTTGATGATCTTGGATACCTCCCTCATCGTCAGGGAACTCTTTGTTCCCCCCTGATGATTGATGTACGCTACAGTCATGTTGTCCGACTGAAATCTGATGAATTTGGCCTCCGCTAGTTGAGGCCATGCCTGGAGCGCATTGAATATCGCTCTCAATTCCAAAATGTTTATCGGGAGAAGAGATTCTTCCCGAGACCATAGACCCTGAGCCTTCAGGGACTTCCAGACCGCGCCCCAGCCTAAGAGGCTGGCGTCGGTCGTGACAATGATCCACTCCGGTCTTCGGAAACTCATTCCCTGAGACAGGTGATCCTGAGACAACCACCAGAGGAGTGAGTCTCTGGTTTGCTGGTCCATCTGAATCTGGGGAGACAAATCTGCAAAATCCCCATTCCATTGTTTGAGCATGCACAGTTGCAATGGTCTTAAATGAATTCGAGCAAAAGGAACCACGTCCATTGCCGCAACCATTAGTCCTATTACTTCCATGCACTGAGCTATGGAGGATTGAGGAATGGATTGAAGAACTCGACAAGTGTTCAAAAGTTTTAATTTCCTGACCTCTGTCAGAAAGATTTTCATTTCTACCGAGTCTATTATTGTTCCCAGGAAGGAAACCCTTGTGAACGGGGACAGAGAACTTTTTTCTATGTTCACCTTCCACCCGTGAGACCTTAGAAAGGCTAGAACAATGTCCGTATGAGCCCTTGCTTTGTGAAAGGACGACGCCTGTAATAAAATGTCGTCTAGGTAAGGTGCTACTGCAATGCCCCTTGGCCTTAGCACCACTAGAAGGGACCCTAGCACCTTTGTGAAAATTCTGGGAGCAGTGGCCAATCCGAAGGGAAGAGCCACAAACTGGTAATGCTTGTCCAGAAAGGCGAACCTCAGAAACTGATGGTGATCTTTGTGGATAGGAATATGCAGGTACGCATCCTTTAAGTCCACGGTAGTCATATATTGACCCTCCTGGATCATTGGTAAAATTGTCCGAATGGTTTCCATTTTGAATGATGGAACTCTGAGGAATTTGTTTAGGATCTTTAAATCCAGAATTGGCCTGAAAGTTCCTTCCTTTTTGGAAACTACAAACAGGTTTGAGTAAAATCCCAGTCCTTGTTCTGTTGTTGGAACTGGGTTTATCACTCCCATTTTTAAAAGGTCTTCTACGCAATGTAAGAATGCCTGTCTCTTTATCTGGTCTAAAGATAAGCGAGACATGTGGAACCTTCCCCTTGGAGGAAGGCCCTTGAATTCTAGAAGATACCCCTGAGAGACAATTTCTAGTGCCCAGGGGTCCAGAACATCTCTTGCCCAGGCCTGAGCAAAGAGAGAAAGTCTGCCCCCTACTAGATCCGGTCCCGGATCGGGGGCTACCCCTTCATGCTGTCTTGGTAGCAGCATCAGGCTTTTTGGCCTGTTTACCCTTGTTCCAGCCTTGCAATGGTTTCCATGCTGGTTTGGGCTGGGGTGCGTTACCCTCTTGCTAGTGGCTGTAGAGGTAGAAGCCGGTCTGTTCCTGAAATTGCGAAAGGAACGAAAATTAGACGTATTTTTAGCTTTGAAAGGTCTATCCTGTGGAAGGGCATGGCCCTTTCCCCCAGTGATATCTGAAATAATTTCTTTCAACTCTGGCCCGAATAGGGTCTTACCCTTGAAAGGAATATTAAGCAATTTTGTTTTGGACGACATCCGCCGACCACGATTTTAGCCAAAACGCCCTACGCGCCACTATTGAGAAACCAGAATTTTTCGCCGCTAATTTAGCTAACTGAAAAGCGGCATCTGTAATGAAAGAATTAGCCAACTTCAGGGCGTGAATTCTATCCATGACTTCATCATAAGAAGTCTCCTTCTGGAGCGAGTTTTCTAATTCCTCAAACCAAAAAGCAGCTGCAGTGGTTACAGGAATAATGCAAGAAATTGGTTGAAGAAGAAAACCTTGTTGAACAAAAATTTTCTTAAGTAAACCTTCTAATTTTTTTATCCATAGGATCTTTGAAAGAGCAACTGTCTTCTATTGGTATAGTTGTGCGCTTAGCTAGCGTTGAAACTGCCCCCTCTACCTTAGGGACCGTCTGCCATGCGTCCCTTCTGGGGTCAACAATGGGGAACATTTTCTTAAATATAGGAGGGGGCACAAAAGGTACACCTGGCTTCTCCCACTCCTTATTCACTATATCCGCCACCCTCTTAGGTATCGGAAACGCATCAGTGTGTACTGGGACCTCTAAGAATTTATCCATTTTACACAATTTTTCTGGGACCACCAAAGGGTCACAATCATCAAGAGTAGCTAGGACCTCCTTAAGTAGAGCGCGGAGGTGTTCAAGCTTAAATTTAAATGCTATGGTATCAGGCTCTGCCTGCTGAGAAACTTTTCCTGTGTCAGAAATTTCTCCCTCAGACAGGCCCTCCCTCACCGCCAAGTCAGATTGATGTGAGGGCACTACAGATAAATTATCCTCTGCGTCTGCTTGCTCATTTTCTGTATTTAAAACTGAGCAATCACGCTTCCTAGGAAAAGCTGGCAGTTTGGATAAAAATGCTGCAAGAGAATTATCCATTACTGCTGCTAACTGTTGCATAGTAATAGCAATTGGCGTGCTAGATGTACTGGGCATCGCTTGCGCGGGCATAGCTGGTGTTGACACAGAAGGAGAGGATAGTGAGCTATCCTCACTACCTTCAGCTAAAGAATCATCTTGGGCTATATCTTTAAGTGTGATTGTACGGTCCTTAAACTGTTTGGACGCTATGGCACACTTCACACATAAATTTAATGGGGGAACCACCTTGGCCTTTGACCCTTCAGATAACCTATGTTCTGTATGTTCAGACATGTTTGACAGACTTAAACAGATCTTCAATGCAATAAAAATTATTTTTGACAAAAACGTTACTGTGTCTTTAAATAATAAAAGTGCACACTTTATTACTAAAACATCAAAAAACCATCAAATAAACATCCGATTTTAATGAAATTTTCACCAGTGTCTTAATGCTTTGAAATGATTGCACACAAATTTTCAGACCAATTAACCCCTTAATGCCCAAACCGGTGCTAATAACAGCAATTAACCTGTTAAAAACACTACAGTACTATGCCACAGTGGCCTTTACCTTCCTTAGGGATTATTTTAGTAGGAAATAAGCCTCTCTGGAGTCTTTTCCTGATGCCTCTGGACTCCCCACGTGAAGCTGCATGAACTGCCCAAGCAAAACAACTGTGCAATTGAGGCCTGAAAATGAGGCGGCCTCCCTCTTCATTCCAGAGTGGAGGGGCCTTTCTGACTAGAATAGGTGTCCAAATAAGTGCCCGGCGCAAAAAAACACACCTTATTTATAGTGAAAACATGCTAAAAAGCAATCGATTTAGCCCACAATAGTGTCAACCAGCATAGAGCCCTTAATATAAGCCATAATTTTATACAGAGTCTAAGAAAAATAGCTTACCTATCCCAGAGGGGATTGCTGACAGTCTTCTAGCATTACTAGGTCTTGTTAGAAAAATGACTGATCATACCTGAAGCAGTTAAGCCTGCAAACTGTTCCCCCCAACTTAAGTTCTCTGGTTTCAACAGTCCTGCGTGGGAACAGCAATGGATTTTAGTTACTGGTGCTAAAATCATATTCCTCTCGGCAGAAATCTTCATCACTTTCTGCTGCAGAGTAAATAGTACAAGCCGGCACTATTTTAAAATAAACTCTTGATAGACGAATAAAAAACTACAACTAACCACCACATACTCTTTACCACCCCCGTGGAGATGCTACTAGTTAGAGCGGCAAAGAGAATGACTAGGGGGGCGGAGCCTGAGGGGAGCTATATGGACAGCTCTGCTGTGTGCTCTCTTTGCCACTTCCTGTAGGGATTGAGAATATCCCACAAGTAAGGATGAAGCAGTGGACCGGATACACCAATGTAGGAGAAATACTTAGATTTCCTCTTACGCTTCCCCATCATGGGAAAAGCAGACAAAGCTGCAGACACAGCAGAAGATATCTGTGCAGCAAAAGCTACAGGCAAATATACGCCTCCAGGAGGCTGAGAGGAACCACAGTGCACTGTATGCGATGCCATTAAGGCTTGGGACGTTTGAGGAGAAAGCTGCGGCATAACCTGAACAGCATTTTCCTGGGAGATAATAGACTCAGAGGGCAATAATTTATCTTTACACTCTAGCGTTCTAGCTAAACATGAAGCACAAAATTGCAAAGGCAAAACAATTTGGGCCTCTAGACATAAGCATCTATCAAAAGAAAAAAGCGACTCTGGTGGGACTCAAACCCACAACCTTTGAATGTCTTCATCTTCTAGAAGTCCAATGCGCTATCCATTGTGCCACAGAGCCTTGTCCTCTCCACATACAATAGGTGCCTGCACACTGCCCAAGTAAATCCTATATAAAGGATGAATCATGTCCCAAAATTAGTGCAGATTTAAATAATCTCAAGTGCTCTAGAAGACAAAAGCACTTATCTGCAAATCTAGCTGTCCGGCAGGAAGACAGCTCACAAGGCGTGAAAGGACACATACTCCTTACAGAGACCTGTAGAAAAAGAAAGAACAGAGTAACTAACTCTGGCTTTCTATAACTAGGTTAGCAAATATGTCAGAAACCAAAGCAAGGACAACCTCACCACTTTCTAACAGCTTAAAAACCACCACTACTCTTACTCAAGAGATTGACGTGAAAACAGCTAAACCCCAATCCTTGCTTGTAGGGAAAAGTACCCATAAAAGGAATAAAATCTTTAGACATTAACTTCACATCCTCCATTGACAGAGGCAAAGAGAATGGCTGGGGGTTATGGGTAAGGGAAGGGACACTTAACAGCTTTGCTGGGGTGCTCTTTGCCTCCTCCTGCTGGCCAGGAGTGAATATCCCACTAGTAATTGGAATGACGTTGCGGACTCTCCATGTCTTAGGAAAGAAATTGGGATTTTAAATAACTCATATTAGAAATTATCAGATATTTCATTTGTACCTCGGCAATGTATTAATATATTTATATGGGTTCTGAGGGATATGTCATGTCTCACCCATGTTGCACCATATATTAAATATGAAGTGAAATGGGGGGCGGAGATAGCAATTGTGCAGCTAGGACGTCTGTGTCTGGAGCTCTAAACACAGACCCAGTTAAAATAAGTCTATAAAAAGGTACCCAAATCAATCTTATATCGCAATATATGGAGTTTAAAATACTTACATTACATCTTTGTTTTACAACTTTGAAAGAGGAAGAGAAAGAACGAGACTCCGTTGGCCAACAAGCACAACACGCCAGGCCGGGCCCTACCATTGTACCCAAAAAATACTAAAATCCAACTCAACCCAGTTGGCTCAAACACACCGGAGGGTCGGGGATCCGCTTCGGTGAGCTAGAGAAGGTACAGTGTGTTGTTCTTAAGCCAAAGCGCCCCACTACCTGATAATTGGCATGACGCCATATTTGGCCCTACCGGGTAAACACTACGGCCCCATACTGATGATAGATAGTTCTGAAAAGATTCAGAGGTCACAGATAACCACTGTATGGCAGAGACAACGTACCTGGCACTAAACTTTAGCAATGAAGCTGGGACAGTTGTGCATCCCGGTGAACCCTTTATACCGGCCAGTTACTGCACCGGACTGTTCACGGGTGCTATCTGCATGTTCCCGATGCGACAAATCAGCCTGCATTGATCAACAACCAGAGCGATACTTGGCGATACCACCTTACTACACATAGACTTGTGCAGAGTGTCAGATCCCATACGAGTAAAGGAGGCAGTAAATAACGCTCTTAAAGTGCAAAGTATAAATGCTGAAGATTTGCCACGTGGGGGAACTACCATTAGGCCGCAACATGGAACATAGTAAGTGAACTGGTTATGATCTTTTAATGACTGGGAAGACACTGGGATCTATATAGTGCCATTAGGCATAGTTGGTGAGGAAGGCTATAATTGCTGTTTATAGACCTAATAGTACAACTTGAAGACATTGTACACGTAAAGATCTCATTTGGGCTTTAATAACAAAAAGGTACAGCCCCAACTAGCAGTATAAGATAACGGTCAAGACAGTGAAGCTACTAAAGACCCCACCAATCTGACTTCATTAAAGAAAACTAAGGACAGAAGGGCCTAATAACTTCAAAGTGATTTAAGGTGGGCAGCTAGTCCTTAGGGAATCATCAGTTCATAGTTGCAGATTGGGAAAGACATTCCTAGAACATAAAAGGAACTAGATCTCACTGACCCCCTCCATTCCCACTGTCCTAAGTGGCAGTGGGTCATATCCCCACAACCCTTAACCGGTCTGGTCCAGAGGTGACGTGCTCCCCGGGGGGAGGTGAGGTCTGTTCTAAGTGAACCTAAGTGCTAGAACACCAGCAATATACTGAAATATAAAATTACCTAATTACCTATATACTTACTCCCTGGACTAAAATATAATTTGGACAAGAGGATGTGCTTTTCCGCCTAAATGTGACCCAGGGGGTTGAAGGGGGGAGCTCCAAGAAACAGTTTGGAGGAAGATATATAGCTAATTTGACTACATAGGTGAATAGGGGGCTGAGCCATAATGGCGCACTAACAAGAAGAAGCAGAGGCAGCTGGATGGCCTAAAGAGAACTGTTGCAGACCATTTTCATAGCAAAGCTGCTATAGACAGAAGATTTGGAAGAGGAGTCAAGAGATTCAATACGCAGTTTTCAGGACCACCAAGCTGGTGGCCCATCGGAAGTACCATGACAAAGAGATAACGACAATTTAGTTATGGAGTCCATCAGGGCCCTGTCATCCAAAATGGATAACCATTACGCTTCACTAAAGAGCGAAATTAAGACCTCTGTCTTAGAGTTAAAAAGAGATATCAGTGCTTTAAGCGAGAGAACAGAATCCATAGAGCGGAGACAAGAAGACCTGTGAGTTGACCAAGCTAACTTACTCTCTTACTCGCAAAATTTGGCTGAACGGATCTCAGATCTTGAAATGAAGTTGGTTGACTTGGAGGACAGATCCCGCCGTAACAATGTGAGGGTCAGAGGAATCCCGGAGGAGATCTCGGCAGCAGAGCTTCCTAGTTTCCTGATGGGCTAATGCAAAGCTATCCTGGGGACGTATCAAGACACAGAAGCCATAATGGATAGAGCCCACAGAGCTCTTCGACCCAAGAATACATCCCAGGATCAACCAAGAGATGTGATTATTAGATTCCACTATTTTACTTTTAAAGAAAGGCTCATCAGAGCAGCCTTTAACATAAAAACTCGGACCAATATGCCAACATCCAGATATTCCAAGATCTTTCAGTGCATACGTTATCTAAGAGAAGATCCTTTATGCCGGTGACACAGTCCTTACAGAAAGCTGGAATCAAGCATCGATGGGTATTTCCAGTCAAACTGTAATTCCAATAGGACAACAAGTCGTATATCATCTCTGATCTAGAGCAGGGTACTAACTTGCTAAAAAAGATAAACCTGGACATACATAATCCTGCACAAGCTTCAAATGGAGACCCAGTAAACCGCTTACGTGCTTCAGCCCCAGCTTGGAATCCTTTACCACAAAGAAGCTCTACAGCTGTTAAATGAAAAGAACAGACACCGGGACATACATAATCTATGCCGAGAGAAGTACTTACCCAGCTCTGCGGATAAGGTAGTACAGTAAAGCAAACTACAGTTAATGTTATGTTGGTTATCAAGGTTAATGCGGACTCCCACTGGCAAGAAGTTAGGTGGTAAAGCTACTCCTATTGACACACAAAGCCAGTTGCAATAGAGACTTATGATCCCAGATGTGTCTATTAGGTGATGGACTTATATGATAGACTATTTTAAGTGAAATGTTATGTATGTACTACAAGTGTAACACAAAAAATGGTGAATATGTTGTCCCCCCACTGTTATATTCATATAAATGTTATGTATAAGATACTCAGACAATGGTTCTAGCCCTTACAGACATCATATTCTTAAAAGTTTCATAAGACGAGGAGTATAACAGGGATCGCAGCAGAAATCGGGAACCACCTCATATAGGATGGGTAGGTGGTAACACATTGGGCTTAGACGAGAAATTACTGTCAGTATGGGTTAGCTATGAGTAGGACGCTATGCACAGAGAGTGGTTTTTACAGGGATGATCTTTGAAACACCTTATTTTAGGCTTTTGATAACTTATGCAGATAAGTCGGATTAATCAACAGAGTTGAGTAGGGCCTTAACTGTCAGTGCGCTAGCGCAGAGGACAGATGCTGCAGGCTGGGTTCTTTACAAACCTTTAGAGTTGAACACAATAAGTTGTAGTTGGTTTATATTTTCTACACTGTATTCGACTTTATGTATATATGCATTTGCATTCAGCTGAGGGAGTTTCCCCCCACAACCAACCCCCTCCTTATATCGAGTTTTCTCTTCCTCATTTGTGGGTTCATTAATTATTTTATATATTTATTATTTACTTTCCCCTCTCAAATCCTTTTCAATTCGGCTAAACACCCCAAGCATATATTATAATCCGAGAGGTGATATACAGTTTCTTATTTTCTGCTTTATAGTATAATTTAAGCCTGACCTTTGATATCACGCCCCCCCCCCCTTATTTCCCCCTCGATACACAATAGATAATATGTTAAGCTGGTTTCTAATTGTATTGCATCAAAGTGGCGAAAATCTATTTTTTACACCTAACCGGCTAGTTAACAATAGTACCTCTACACAGTGTTGAGGGGGAAGCAATACTCCCAGTAATTAGTCTGGGCTATTTAAAGAGCGGCTCTGGTCTGCTATTTTAAACTATTTCTTGATTCATATTATAGTAATACATTGCTATGATACTCTGCATATTAGGCCTTAGTCTCCTCACAGGATAACAAGTGCGGTGTCCCCCCCCCCCCCCTCTTTTTTTTTTCTTCCCCTGTCATACCCCCCTTATATTAGTGTTCCTTTTCCCGTTGTGCTCTCAGATCCCACACCTAACCCCTATCTCGTTCACTCAGAAGTGAAATATGGGATACTAGGTTAGCAACCCATAACACTCAGGGACTTAACATTCCCACTAAACGAAGCCTCTTAAAGGGACAGTCTACCCCAGAAATGTTATTGTTTTAAAAGATAGATAATCCCTTTATTACCCATTTCCCAGTTTTGCATAACCAACACAGTTATAATAATATACTTTTCACCTCTGATTATCTTCTATCTAAGCCTCTGCAAACTGCCCCTTTTTTCAGTTCTTTTGACAGACTTGCAGTCTAGCCAATCAGTGCCTGCTCCCAGATTACTTCACGTACACGAGCACAGTGTTATCTATATGAAATATGTGAACTAACACCCTCTAGTGGTGAAAAACTGTTAAAATGCAATCTGAAAAAGGTGGGCTTCAAGGTCTAAGAAATTAGCATATGAACCTCCTAGGTTAAGCTTTCAACTAAGAATACCAAGAGAACAAAGCAAAATTGGTGATAAAAGTAAATTGGAAAATTGTTTAAAATTAAATGCCCTATCTGAATCATGAAAGTTTATTTTGGCCTAGACTGTCCCTTTAATAAATTAAGAAAAAATAACTGTGTCACTTAATACTAAGTCAAGGGGAATGGCCATATTGTTTAAAGACTCCCTCGCGTATGAAACAATTAATGCTGAGAGAGATAAGCAAGCAAGATATATCATAGTATGCAAGATTAATAATGTACTTTTAACATTCGTGAATGTCTACGCCTCTAATTCAGGCCAAATTAGGTTGTTGAGAAAACTCCTGAGGAGGGTGTCTCCTATTAGGCAGGGTGAGTTGATAATGGGGGGGGGGGGGATTTTAACTTAGTTTGGGACCCAGCCATAGACAGACAACTGCCTATACGAGGAAGATCAGACAGGGCAGCGGAGTCGCTTTCACAGGCTTTTCAGAACCTGATGGCCCAATATCAGCTTTAAGACGCGTGGAGAGCTTTGAACTCAGTTGAGAGAGAGTTTACTTTTTATTCGAACCCTCATAAGTCATTCTCTAGGCTTAACACTTTTTTCACCTCTTCTAGGCTTATAGATAAGACCACATATTCCAACATTATTCCATCTTACTGGTCTGATCACCAAGCAGTTCTGATAGTAGTTGGCACTTGCCCGAAAACTAGTGGTTTTTCATGGAAACTAGCTGACTGGCTTTTAAGCACCCCTGTGCAGAAAACAGAGATTGACCGAGTAATTAAGGACTTTCTTAATATAAATGACAATAGGGAGACCTCCACACAGACATTATGGGCAACCTTTAAAGCTTTCATAATGGGATACTTTATTAAACAGGAAGCCGTCGCCAGGAAAAAAAGGGGTGGGTCTCTGGCAGAATTAACATGTCGCTTGCGACATTTACAAAGACAACTTGGGGACAATTCTCACATCAGGTAAATGATCAGATTCAAGCAACCAGATCCCAGATTAGAGATTTAGAGCTTTTGAGGGTGCAAAGAACATTGGAGAGATTCAAGCAGATATATTATCATAGTAACAATAAGGTGTCCACCCAGTCGGCCAGCAAGCTCCGAAATAGGACGGCGCAACGTAGAATTTTAGCGTTAAAGGAGGGATCATATATATTTTCATATATATTACAGTTCCCTCTATAATCTAAATCCTATGGCTGAAGAACATCAGCTAAATAGGACACAGATAAAGCCATACCTAGAATCTCTTAATCTTCCAGTTTTAACATTAGAAAAAATAGAACAGCTGAAGAGACCGGTGTCTTTGGAGGAGGTCATTTTGGTGGTGAAGGACTTGAAACTGGGAAAGGCCCCGGGCCCGGATGGATTTTCTAGATTTTAAAAAACTTTAGCGAGCAATTGACCCCTGTTCTTATGAGATTCTTTAATGAAACATTAACATTAGGCAGGTTTCAGGCTGAGTTTCTAGAGGCATCGATCATCACACTACTAAAACCAGATAAGGACCCCCAAAATTGCGGGGGCTACAGACCAATTTCCCTATATCAACATAGATACTAAGATCTATTCTAAAATACGGGCCAACAGATTAGCTAAAGTGATCCCCTCCCTGATTCACGGAGACCAGGTGGGCTTTATCCCTGGTAGGGAGGGCCCGAATAATACAAGAAGGATCATGCACATATTTACAGAAGCCAAGAAAAGAGGGATCCCTCTCCATGCCCTGTCGCTAGACGCCGAGAAGGCTTTCGACAGGGTGAGGTGGGATTACTTTTGGGAGGTATTGAAGGTGTCTGCGATCCCTAAAGAGCTTAGAACTGCAATACAGGCATTATATTCATCCCCTTCAGCAAGAGTAAGGGGAATAGATTTCGTGTCCCACAAGTTAGATATTTCAAATGGCACTTGTCAGGAGTGCCCTCTGTCACCTCTTGTTTGCATTGGCGGTGGAGCCTCTGAGGGTTGCAATAGGGGACTCTCGGCATAAAATAGCGCTATTTGCAGATGATATTACGTTACTTTTAACCCCCCCCCCATACTTCACTGCCGGCGGTTATGTCTATTTTAAGGCTCTTCGGTAACCTAAGTTATTACAAGCTAAATTAATTAAAAACAGAAGTGTTGCACATCAACGTTGGAACAGAGGACTTCGTATTCTTCCAGAGTAGATATAAATTCAAACGGTCAGCAGACTACATCAAGCATCTGGGGGTCTATCTGGGGCCGGACATACCAGTTGTCATTGCTAGAAATTATGCGGACAGGATACCTGAATTTAAGCGACTGCTGAATTCATGGGAGTTCGCCGAAATATCCTGGACAGGTAGAATAGCAGCTATAAAAATGACTTTCCTCCCCAAGATCACCTATTTATTTAGGTGTATCCCAATGCAAGTACCTAGGTCGTTATTGAATAAACTACAAAGCTTAGTGGCCAAGTACATTAGGAAAGGGAAAAGACCGCAAACTTCTAGGGCCTTATTGCAAGAACCCATAGATAAAGGTGGGCTGGCGCTGTCGAATCTGATCCACTATCATGATGCGACGCGCCTGTCCCATATCCTAGCATGGGGGCAATCAACAAGCTCCTTTAGGTGGCAAGATGTAGAGGGAGCTCTCTTACCTCACCCTCTAGAACTATAGGACTTGATATGGATTCCAACTCACTATAGACGGCAGATGGGTATTGATCACCCCATACTGCTTGATAATTTGAATTTTTGGGATAAAGTCAAATCTAGAAGGGGTAGCTCCCCATCCCTCACCAATATACCCTCTTAGGAGCATAACGAGATGCATGCTGGAAACACATTGTTCCCTTTGGAATGACTGGGATAGTAGCTGCATCAGGGACCTATACGAGAATGATAGATGGATGAATATGAGAGACTTCATCGAAAAATGTAACCTGCCTCAGAAATATAATTTTTAAATAATTAGATTGTTTAGCCTGAGAGCCTGGGGTTTTATGGGTGAGAGCCCGAGGAAGTTAACCAAATGGGAGAGTTTACTACAGTTAAGTAAAAGGTCGGGGGGAATTATGACATTTCACTACTACATTCTATCTGAGGTCCATATAGATCATATATATCAAATCCTCAGAGAGCATGGGAGATAGACCTGGGCTTTGGGATGGACACCCACATCTGGAATAGAGAATTAGCATTTTCCAGGAAGGTATTACATAATGTGGGGCTTAGAGAACTCCACTATAAAGTAGCGGTTAGGTGGCATTTAGTACACACAAGATTACATAAGATATACCCAAATTCCTCCCCGCTTTGCTGGAGAAATTGCGGTCAACTGGGGTCGTGGACCCATATATGGTGGGATTGTCCCATGGTTAGGCCTCTCTGGAGGAAGTGCTTTAAAATCCTAAGAGATATGAACTATAATGTCCCATAAACGCCTATAATAGGTTTACTACATTTGTCACTCCTGAAAATGGCACTGCCTAAGAAACGGTTTCTTATTTATCTCTTTACGTCAGTGAAGCTACTCATAGCGAGAGCGTGGAAACGGCCCTCACCACCTACAGTTCAGGAGGACATCTCTCAAATGACATTCACCCAAAAAATGGAAGAGTATGTTTTTAGGATACAGGATAGATTACATATACACTATGAAACATGGCAACAATGGAATGAACTGTTCCAGGGGTAGACTTAAATTGATAGAGGAGTAGATATCTCTTTGAGATAAACTTTTGCGAGTGCCTAGACTTTGATAGGTCTATGTTACAATATATATATATATATATATATATATATATATATATATATATATATATATATATATATATATATATATATATATTATTATTTATACAACAGAGACTCATGCTTACATGTTGGAGGTGACGAACAGGAGATATAAACTTCAAGGTATAGGTTACTTAAGTTTATCACTATATTATGTTTATAGGGCTAAATCATAAAACTTTTGTTACAATTATGTTATGATGATGAGCAGTTAGCCATGTTCTCTGATGTTGTATATTTTTGCTAAAAATTAGGTATAGAAATGTACTTTAATGTAAAATAAGGTCAGTATACATGTGAAGGCTGCAATAAGTAGCACAGTATCTATTTTGCACTAAATGTCAATCTGTTTGGTATTTGTTTACCTGTACCTTATTGTCTGTTTTCTTTGGACATATGTTATATGTGTTGGATACCTTAATAAAAATATTTAAAAAAAAAAAAATATGAAGTGAAACAAATAATTGTGTTGGTGAATTTAAAACGTTTGGCAAACTGAAAAACAAAGAAAAATAAATAGTTTATTCTGAAACAGACATCTGAGGTACCAATGAGATTTTGAAACAGATGCCCACAAAATAAGCTATCCTATAAATATCATAGAATGATGAAATAATATATATATATATTAAATAGTAAGCAATAAAAGTCAAATCTCTCTCTCTCTCTCTATATATATATATATAATGAATTCATTACTACAGAATTCTAATTAAATGCAATGTGGTATCAGAATATGGAATGATAGGATTCTATTAAACTCAAATACTTAATATAGCTGATAATTAATATCATACTGAAAGTATTACATTAAAATCCTTTTAAGTCCCCCAATAGAAATGTGACTCTTAAAGGGACACTGAACCCAAATGTTTTCTTTCGGGATTCAGATAGAGCATGCAATTTTAAGCAACTTTCTAATTTACTCCTATTATCAAATTTTCTTCATTCTCTTGTTATGTGGCGGTGGTGGGACAGATCAAAGTTGTGAGCAATAAAGTGCCTTACTGACTTTTTTTTTTTTTTCCTTCTGCGACGCATAACATTGAGTTTAATTACATTTTACAATATATTTTATTTATATATGTTCATTAAGGGTTGCTTGTAGGATGTATTGTGCAGTGAATTGTAAATAATAATATATTCAACATGATGTTACTATGTAACTACAGCACAGGCAGATAATTTTATTTTAACTATGTTGTGGTTTGTATTTTTATGCTCCAAAAGTGTATTGGACATTGAGAAACATGTACAGTAAGATTCTGTAGTGTTAAATATACTTTATTGAAAAATTAAGGCGTTATAGTAATTTTTAATAAAATTGCGATTAACTCGCAATCACGTTTTTTTTTTCACCCATATCGCCCAGCCCTAGACTGCATTGTAAAGGCACTAAAACTGCTTAGTGCAGTTTTAAAAAAAAAATGCTACATATTTTTATTTTAACAAAGGGACCTCACAGTTGATTCGGGGGGCAATTGGGGGACATTACAAAAATTTACCAGAGTTCTGACCTCATGTTAATTTTTTGAGCATGAATTGCTATCGTGAGGTCGCGGTAGCAATAATCAGCCTCTTGTAATGGATGGTTATTTATCGTGCGTTTGTAAAAGGCGAATTTGCCCGTTTACGGGTGCGATAAATAAGCGCTCCACTTGTAATCTAGCCCATAACCTTTAATCACAAGCATTCTTCTTTAGTACAGAAAAAAAATTCTGTAAATGTATTTCTTTAATTAATTATTTATATTTTTGAATTATTTTGGTAACCAATGATTAATGGATTTGGTTTAGAAAAATAATATTTTTTAAGGATGCACCTGCTAAACAATTTTATATATTCAAAACAAAGTTTACTTACTTGGTATAAGAGCTACCGGTCTAACTTTTAATGATGATCCAATAACAATAAGAAGATCTGCCTCATTTTTGTCATATTTCATAGCTCTGTGGAACTGTTCCGGTAAATTCTCACCAAAGAATACAATATCAGGTTTCATGATTGCAAGAGGCTCATTGTGTGAACATCTTGGGCATCTGGGAACAATCTACATTTAACGATAAGTAAAACAGATTAGTATTACTTCATAAATGAAAGTTGTATTCAAAATGAATGATTATTGCAGTGATTATTTTTATGTACAGCAAATTTACTATCACTTTAAAGAACCTGTTCTAAATTTTATTTTCTGCTTTGTGACACCATAAGATTTTACAAAATAAAGATAAATCTACCAACTATCAATATAACATCAAGCAAACACAGATGTTGCTTTTATCCTAATGTATTAAGTATAGCAATAATAGTGATTTTGTGCATCTTTGCGCATTCCAGTTTTCCTCCTGAGCTACCATAAACTAGAACATTCTATTCTTCTATCTGCCAGCTTTCTATACTATCTTTATATCATTCATGACTAAAGCTTGGGTGTGTGTACACTATACTTATGCCATTCATAATATTTCAATATAAGGGAAAATAAAGTAAAAAAAGTTTCATGACAAAGCATGCAATTTAAAAAAAAAAAAAAAAAAAAAAACTTTCCAATATATTTCCATTATAAAAACATACACATTCTCTTTATATGTGCACTTTGAGGCTTTAGCTCCTACATATATGCATTTTGTGATTGGCTAATGGCTGTCACATGATATGGGGAGGACATTGGATTAACTTTGAAAATTTAAATGGGAAAAGCCCATGTACCACTATGCCTAGGGTGATTACATAAGTATGCGCTCAATTGACTTGTTCCCAGTTTGTTTTATTGAGAGCTTGCATTGTATGGCTGTATTAGGGACCCAGGTTTGCCGATATATAGAGAACACACGTGTGTGTGTGTGTGTGTGTGTGTGTGTGTGTGTGTGTGTGTGTATATATATATATATATAATTAATTAATATTATATACACATATACACACACACACCTTACTCATTTTTAACACCTAATACATACATAACATTACATTTAAAGAGAGTATTGAAAAAAAGAGTAATAACAGTACCTGGTTAAAAATGTCCTCTCTGACAACTTCACAGTCAACTTTGTATTTACATATAAGGCAAGAAGCTGTAGCAAATGACCCTGTTAAAACAGACACATTATTTCAATAAAACAAATTATATGTAATATTTATTTGTGCCCTAAAACCGAAAATAATGAATGATACATTTTTCTTAATAATTACTTTGTCGGGGTATAAAGAGAGTTACAATAAGGTACATGATTTTGTATTGGCAAATGAGAACATGTACACAATGTCATAGAATGTAAAATGGTAAGAGTACACCAACATGTTTCAATAAACATATGGCTTGGAACCTTTGGTGATCATAAAGCAGCACACACAATACAATGTTTCAAAGCTCTCTTGTATATAACTCCTAAGTATAATTAGGATAAGGGCTGTCAGTAAAATGTATTAGCAATAGTAAACGAGTAATAAAAACATGCAACTATGAACAATTGCAGTGTTAAAGTGAATGTAAATTTTGATGCTAAAGTGCCCAGTTTTTAAAAATTTCGATTAAAAACAGGGGCACTTTAATTCATCAAAATTTACACTTCACTCGTGTTGTGAAAAATAAAACTTACCTTTTAATCTTGACAGCCGCTCCAGCTTCCTCTGCCCGTTGCAAAGCCTCTTCCTGGGTCTAAAATGAGGAATCCGGCTTCCTCCAATCACAGCGTTGAATCAGACACTAATTCCCCCAGGGGGAAGCCGTGATTGGAGAATAACTGATCCATCATTTATGACGTCAGAAATGGCTTGCGACGACCGGGTGAAGCTGGAGCGGATGTCAAGTTTAAAAAGCAAGCATATTTTCACAACATGAGTAAAATGTAAATTTTGTTTAATTAAAGTGCCCCTGTTTTTAATCAAATTTTTAAAAACCCGGGCACTTTAGCATCAAAATTTACATTCACTTTAAATCAGTGATTATCATCACATCAGAATAAGGCAACAATTGCATCATAGAGGTTAGCGAGCTTATTTCCTAATAAATAACTAGTAACTATCATTCACAGGTCACTTGTTCTATACAAAGCAAAAAATAGAAACTGACTGCAAATTTAAAAAGGAAATACTGGTGCAAATTAGTGAATGCGTTTCTGTGAAATAATCTGCAGGTAAGAAATTATATTTCAAGGTTAACCATTTAGTGGAAATGTTTTTTTATACCATGTTCGATGCATTTATAAATATTTATAGGAATTCTTGCAGCATAAAACAATTAGAATAATTTAGAAATAAAATATATTGTTCATTTAGAAACAGATGTCCAGTTGCAGAAAAAAATTGGAAATCATCTCTCAATAATGGGGAAGAAAAAAAATGTATTTAACTGTATATTGCAGTAATAGTCCTGAGTTAGGAAGACTATGTGAAGATTTATTTGCAATTAAATACGAGAAAAATATATCTACTTTTAATTACATTCCCTACATTTATCACCAGTCATGCTACCTCTGAATAAGTGTTAAAAAAAAGGACCTTAAAGGGACAATGTACTGTAAAAATATTTTACCCTCAATGTGTTTCCAATGACTTGTTAAACCAGCTGCGGAGAATAAATTATAAGAAATTGCTTCTTAAGGTTTATTTTTGTATATAAAATAGCTGGTTTTGTTCTTTGAGACAACAACTTATTAAATGGACTGAGCTTCCTTATTTTATTGCTCATCTCTCCTACCTCCCACTGGGAGTGTAACTGCTTCTGCTGGCTACGTTTACACAACTTTTCTATAGCCTATACTTAAAAGGGACATAAAACCCAACTTTTTTTCTTTCATGTTTCTGATAGAGCATGCGATTTTAAACACCCAATTTACTTCTATTATGTAATTTGTTTTGTGTTCTTGGTATCCTTTTTTGAAAAAGATACCAAGGTAGGCTCAGGAGCTGCTGATTGGTAATTTGCACATATATGCCTCATGCTATTGGCTCATCCAATGCTTTCAGCTAGCTCCCAGTAGCGCATTGCTGTTCTCTATATGAATCATGAAAGAAACATTTTAGGTTTCATGTCGCCCTTTGAGTAAAGATACTTTCAGTATAGGTAGGGATATGAATGGTAAAATCAGCAATTTCAAATATAGATATAAAAGGTAAACAAGCTGTTAGTAAACAATTTAATATACTCCAGCAGGTAAAAAGGATCATTGGGAACAAAGCTCTGATGCCTAGAATCAAGAGCCAAGATATGGAATGCGGTTTAATTTCCATTTATCTTGGTTCACCCTAATAGCATTCTCTGATAACGATTTACCAAGAAGTATAAGCTAAGAGTGGTCAGAAAGGAGAATACAAAAATAAGTAAAAATTATGCTGAAAAATAGAAAAAGTTAATTAAGAAGTCAATACAGAAAAAATAACTCTTCTAAACTGGAATACCAGAAAAGTGCAAACACACAATTTGTAGCGTTTCAGAAATGTTTTTGGAGAATTCCAAATTGCAGTTTTACATAGACAACATAAAAAAAATGTCTGCTTAAAGTAAATGTCAATTTTTCCGGTTTGGATGATATAGTTATGTAGACAATCATCCTATTAAGCATACCGCCACAATAATTTTTTTAATAAAAGTAATAAATTCTAATTTTATATAGTAAATCTCGTTCGTTTACTTTACCCACTCCTCCCACTCACTGTTTCCTTATTCTCCTCCATATTACGTAAACAGCGGGTGGGACCGCGCTCCCGTTTACAATATGACCATTATGACGATTCACAATATGACCATTATTGGTTAGATCGATAATACAAAGTACTTATATACGGAGCCCTTTCATATCAACTTACCGAGCGGTACAATAGTTAGGAAATGACAGGACTCCGTATACTGTTCTATTGCGCGTGCGCGAAATGTGCACAAGCTTACGATAGATGAGCTTTGAACCACAATCGAACGCATGCGCAAGGAGGACTTATTACGTCATCCTAAGGGGGTGGGTCCCCCTGTGGTTAGAGCCGTTATTGGCTAGGAAGACGTCCATTATAAACAACAGGAACGGAGCGCGAATGTCGGGTGGAGGATGATAACGAGAATCAAGATAAACTATAGAAAATAAAGATAACGATTTAAAACCTTAGCAATTGATGAATGAAAGTCCACTTTTGTATACACAACTGTTACACAGATGTTTAGACAGAAGGCTGACGTTACATACACTTTAAGAGGACTGTGCTCCCATGCAGAATGAGTCTTAAGCCACAGAGGAATTGGTACACAACGAGAAGCCCACTCACAGGAACGAACAACCAGCTCATTAACATTTTTAGCCTGTTCTATGGCAATTTACCACCTGGATGCAGCTTCCTTTTAGCCCAGTAATGCTTTTCACATAGAACTTTTCTGTGGAATCAGACTGATCCCGCCTGTTACAGTAAGTCCATCTCCAAAATACCAGGCAATTTCTCTCTGAACAAGGAACACAGCAACCTCATACAATAGTTTCGGCCTTCATTGGGCCTCGTCAATGAGGTAGCCATATTCCTCTAAGCACATCTGGTTGCCCCTTATTCCCATAGGGAGACTAAATTCACACAGAGAGAATCACACTCACAGGAACGAACAACCAGCTCAATACCATTGTTTGCCTGTTCTATGGCGATTTACCACCTGAGGAATTGATGTCTTTACCACTTGCCAAACTTAGATAATGCATATATTTTCGGTCAACCTTTTAGATGGCCCAAGGAATAATTAATAGTAAAAACAGATATAAAGCTATCAAGCCACATCCGAGGTTAGCCTTTTTCTGGGGTTTTATCAGGATAGAATTGTGAGCCACGCAAGTCAGCAACTAATTTTGGAAGAAATACAGGGACCTTTCAGTGAACTACCTTATCTTTATGGACTACCAAATAACCTTACTGTGGTGATGGCCAAAATAAACACCATCTTTATTGTGAGATTACAAAGCGATGCTGGGGGGAAAAAAAAAAAAAAAAAAAAAAAAGGATGACTATTCACAAAATCTCAATGCTGGCAGGTGAATTAGTCTGAATGAACCCTAAAAACATTATCGGATATTGAAACAAAATTTTCGACCACCGTCCTACTTAATAGATCCAGGGGTGTTACCCCTTAATCATGCTATAGAGACCATTGCAAAAAACATCTTATACATTACTTAGAGATCCCAACTGGTGAAGCTATTCATAGTACATATTATTAGTGTTACATACTGTGAATAGTTTGACCAGTAGGGGTCTCTACATCATGTATTATATGTTTTTAAACTTTTTAGGTATGGTACCTTTATATGAAATGTGGGACAGGTGTTTCCCTATAAATATGTGATTATGTGCAATGGTCTGTATAGCATGAAAAAGGGGTAACACCTGAAACATTGCTGTCTTGTGTTTTTTGGAGTAATTTGTAGAGTGCTGCAGCCCATGCTTGTTTTTCTGACTGTTATTTGGGAACTTATGCAGGGTTCCTGGGCTTGCTTGCACCCATATTTTGAACTTTATAGTGCATTATCCCATATATGAACTCGATGACTAGAGAGCATTTGAAAAAGTACATCTCACATTCAGGTGTCGGATGCACCAAGATCACTGGGATATGTGATGAGCTGACAGCTTTTTTTTTTTTATGTGCTTTAGGTAAGGATCACATCAGAGAACCTTGGGGAAAAAATATCTGAAGTAGTAGCCAACAAAAATGAAAAGTGCTCTCTGATACACTATGCTTTGTTTTGAGAACAGCATGATTTGAGTTGTACTACAAAGTGCAATTCTATGACCAAAAGATGTAAATCAGCTATTAAAGGGATACTAAACCGATATTTTTTGTTTCATGATTCGATAGAGCATGCAATTTTAAGAAGATTTCCAATTTACTTCTATTATCAATTTTTCTTCATTTTCTTGCGAGCTTCATTTGAAAAAGCAGGAATAAAAGCTGTGGAGCCGGCCCATTTTAGGTTGAGAACCTGGGTTGCACTTGCTGATTGGATGGCTAAGTGCAGGCACCAATCAGCAAGCCCTATCCAGGGTACTGAACAAAAAATTGGCCAGCTCCAAAGCTTTAATTCCTGCCTTTTCAAATGAAGATAGCAAGAGAACAAAGAAAAATTGATAATAGGAGGAAATTAGAAAGTTGCTTAAAATCGCATGCTCTATCCAAATCATGAAAGGAAAAAAAATGGGTTTACTATCCTTTTAAGTATAGAAGTTAAGCAAATGCAATCAGAGTCAAAAATCCTCAGAACCAGTAACAATCATGAAGTAGATATATTTTAAAGACCAAGGCTTTGTGGCAAATTATAACATTACTGAAAAGACAAAGGCACATTATTACATTTTGATAAGACAGAATACAGAAATATACACATCAGCAGATCATCCATGGGTAAGTTTTTTGGATGCAACGGGCGTTTAGAAAAAAAAACATGAAACCCTTGGTTTTTAAATGTACAGGGAACAGAATTCAATCAGATTTTCTAGGCAAACATTTCTGCATAATATTTTGTAAAACAAGACAAGTCTTATTTAATACAGTAATATTTGAATAACATAAATGCAATACATACCATGGCATTGTATTATTCGTTGGATTCCTGCTACCTGTTCCAGCGTATCTATATTCTGCGTGTAATTTCTAAGCAGTTTCCCTTCTTTATCCAACATAGCAATAAACTTATGACATAGAGATGGCTGGAATTGACCTGGATATATTTCCTAAAGAGAGAATTTTGTTTTATTAAAAGTATATTATATGCTGTATTAAAGTGAAACTGTACACTTGTTTTCTAGCATTCATATAAAAGAGCAGCATTTAAACACAAGGTAATCGCAGAGGTAAAAAGTATATTAATATAACTGTGTTGGAAATGCAAAATGGGGGGATGGGTAATACAAGGATTATCTATCTTTTTAAACAATTAATATTAAGTAATTTCCTCCTGTGTCATTTTTAAATATGCTTGAATAAATTTCAAGTTTTTAAGAAGCTTTGGAGTGCAACTTTTTTGTGTGAGATAGGTTAGAAACCCCCTGGTCTAGTTTGGGACTTGTGCAGCCCTAAATATATAGCTTATGTTCAAAATCTAAGATGTACCTTTGCAAATTTAAAAAAAGGCCTTGGATCTTTTCTGAAGTATTCAATATCGAACATGGCTTGAGGATTTGGAAGGTCAGGAAAATCCACTGCAAGGCGAGCATAAATTCCATCTCTAGATCTAAAGTCCGGTATGCCACAGGAAACAGAAACCTAAAATTTGTGTTGAAAGAACATGGAAGTGTAAACTATTTAATACAATTAATTTGAAAAGTATTTAAAACAGACATTAAAGATACCTGCTGTAAAATATTAAGCATAGTGTAAAAGACTAATAAGATTTTTTTTTTGCTATTCTTGTAATTTCCATATGTAAATGGTCATGTTCCTCTAGTGCAAGATTCTTCAAACCACGGGTCGGGACCCATTACTAGGTTGCAACACCATGTGCACTGGGTTGCAACTTGTGTATGTGGTGTGTGCATGTGTCATAGGAGAGTGTGTATGTGGTGTGTGCATATGTCATAGGAGAGTGTGTATGTGGTGGGTGCATATGTCATAGGAGAGTGTGTATGTGGTGTGTGCATATGTCATAGGAGAGTGTGTATGTGGTGTGTGCATATGTCATAGGAGAGTGTGTATGTGGTGTGTGCATATGTCATAGGAGAGTGTGTATGTGGTGTGTGCATATGTCATAGGAGAGTGTGTATGTGGCGTGTGCATATGTCATAGGAGAGTGTGTATGTGGCGTGTGCATATGTCATAGGAGAGTGTGTATGTGGCGTGTGTGCATATGTCATAGGAGAGTGTGTATGTGGCGTGTGCATATGTCATAGGAGAGTGTGTATGTGGCGTGTGTGCATATGTCATAGGAGAGTGTGTATGTGGCGTGTGCATATGTCATAGGAGAGTGTGTATGTGGCGTGTGCATATGTCATAGGAGAGTGTGTATGTGGCGTGTGCATATGTCATAGGAGAGTGTGTATGTGGCGTGTGCATATGTCATAGGAGAGTGTGTATGTGGTGTGTGCATATGTCATAGGAGAGTGTGTATGTTATACGAGTGTGCATGTTATACGAGTGTGTGTGTGTGTGTTATTACCTTTTACAACATTTTCAAGTTTAACTATAATCAGAAATAAAAGTATGCACACATTTTAGTCACTTTACCAAAATATTCAGCTATCTTGCTGTATAATACTTTAGAAATGTTCAGAGCAAGCATAAAAATAGTGTTGCAAAGGTATGTGGTATCATGGCACTGGTGTTTTGGGGAAAAAAGTTTGAAGACCCCTGCCCTAGAGGAACTGGAGACCTGCAAGTACATAGTGCAGTTATGCTTTGTAAAGGGAACATAGTAGATGAGGTTGGGGGAAAAAAAAAACAAAAAAAACAAAGACCTAGTCCATCGAGTTCAACCTATGCAAATCTAATATACTTACAAAAAAGCTTGAGTTGATCTTAAATTCCTCCCATTAAAAGGTGACCAAATTTAACACAAGCAATCATATAAAGAGAAGGAAACTATTATATGTAAAGGATTTCAACTTATTCACCTTGTCAGATACATTTATGGGTTATCATAAGTAGTAGTACTTTAAGCAATAATTCAATAGAGTAAGAGCAGAGACCACAAATGAATGGGTATGCTCAAAAAAAGGTTTGCTTTTATGTAAATACTTGAATAAAAAGTTATATTAAAATGTAACTTAATTAAATTTGAATTTAAAAGGGTTTTAAGAGCTGCTTGTTGCTCACATTTAAAAAACACACCACCAGTGTAAATATATGAGGTAAATAGTTGAAACTATTTAATTAAATAATAGTACTAGAGGGTGGAGACTGATATATTCTTATGACACCAACGGGTACTGTGTCTAAGTGCTTTTGATCTATCGCTCAGCATATATCAGCTTTTACTCAACACATTAACAACATTAATGGTGTCACCACTCCTAGTAATACTAAGAGATTGCCACCAAGTCTTCCAAACTCAAGCCAAAATTATGTTACAATTAACAGCTTAAAGGGACACTAACCCCAATTTTTTTCTTTCATGATTCAGATAGAGCATGCAATTTTAAGCAACTTTCTAATGTACACCTATTATCAATTTTTCTTCGTTCTCTTGCTATCTTTCTTTGAAAAAGAAGGCATTTAAGCTATTTTTTGGTACAGAACCATGGAAAGCACTTGTTTATTGGTGGGTGAATTTATCCACCAATCAGCAAGAAGAACCAGCAATTATCAGCTAGCTCCCATTAGTACTTTGGTGCTCCTGAGCCTACCTATGTATGCTTTTCAAGAAAGGATACCAAGAGAGTGAATCAATTAGATAGATGTAAAGTGTTTAAAATTGCATGCTCTATGTTAAAGGGACACTGAACCCAAATTTTTTCTTTCTTGATTCAGATAGAGCATGCAATTTTAAGCACTTTCTAATTCACTCCTATTATCAATTTTTCTTCGTTCTCTTGCTATCTTTATTTAAAAAGCAGGAATGTGATGCATAGGAGCCGGCCCATTTTTGGTTGAGAACCTGGGTTATGCTTGCTTATTGGTGGGTAAATGTAATCCTCCAATAAGCAAGCACTATCCAAGGTGCTGAACCTAAAATGAATTGGCTGCTAAGATTTACCTTCCTGCTTTTAAAATAAAGATAGCAAAAACACGAATAAAAATTAATAGGAGTAAATTAGAAAGTTGTTTAAAATTTTGCGCTCTATCTGAAGCATAAAAGAAAAAAAAATTGGGTTTAGTGTTCCTTTAACTGAGAAAGGCAGTCAGTACATAGATCAAAGATTGAGAGAGTATCTTTATACATTACCTTCCTATGTGAAGGACACAATGGAATTCTTACAAAAATTGGAGAATTTAACTTTAAAGGGCCATGATACCCAAATGTTGAAACACTTGAAAGTGATGCAGCATAGCTGTAAAAAGCTGAATAGAAAATATCACCTGAACATCTCTATGTAAAAAAGAAAGATATTTTACCTCAAAAGTTCCTCAGTAGCCACATCCCATTGTAAAGGACTTCTAAGCACCAAATCAGTAGGTCTGTCCTAGGACTGCTAAGGGAGTGAGCTTCGTGAACTCTAATCTTATTTCACTATTCAGTTTAAGGAAGTTTACTATGCTGTTCAATTCTTCATATTTTCTTTTTTTACCTGCAGCTGGGCAGCAGCTGAGTATAACTTGTTACACAGAACAAATTCTGCTGAGCGAAGGAAGTTGAGTTAAAATATCTTCCTTTTTTACATAGAGATGCTCAGGTGATATTTTCCTGTCAGCTTTTTACAGTTATACTGCATCAGTTTCAAGTGATATAGCATATGAGTATTATGTCCCTTTATGTAGTGAGTCTATTTTAGTAACAGCTGATGTTGAGTCCTTATATACAAGCATCCAACACGAATTGGGCGGGCTATTTCCTATAATCTAATCAGAATAATAATACAATTTATAATTCTTTAACAATAGAATTATTGCATTTTGTTTTAAATCATAACTACTTTACTTATTTATTCCTTGGATGGTGGGAGAGTAAGTGTTTTTAAGGCAGAAAATGATATCTATATACAGCATGTCCCTTTATGGATTTTCTTTATAGATGATGTGCTGTTTGTCTGGGAAGGCCCTTTGGATACTCTAAAGGAATTTACGAACATCCTCAATACCAACAGTCTCAATCCGAGAATAACGTATTAACACTTATCACAAAGCCAGTTTCCTAGATTTGGAAATTAATAAAACAAGACTGGACAAATTAGCACCAAGATGTATAGAAAAGCAACCGCTACTAACACCTTTCTACATCATACCAATGCTCATGCTCCTAGCACCCTTAAAGCCATTCCCAAGGGAGAGTTCATAAGATTGAGACGCAATTGTTCTAATACCACAGAATACAGACGGAACGAAGGCAGTTAAACTGTCCAACAGACTAAAAGAAAGAGGTTATATTAACCGGTCTGTAAAACGGGCACACTCACAGGCATTAAAAATGGAACAAAAATTGTTACAACCCCGTCAAAGAAAGTAAGTAGACTTATTACTACTTTTAATCCTCAAATGAAACAAGTTATTCAGATAATCAATAACAATTGGCACATTTTACAAAATGACCCTCTCCTGGCTAGTCAAATATGCAACCAGGTTTCAATAGGCTATAAAAGGCCAAAAAACCTCAGAGACATATTGGTCAAAAGACACTATATTCATAAACCACAAAAGACAAGTCAATCTCCCGGTATGTTCCCATGTGGTACATGCAGCACAAGCCTAAAAGTGATAAAAATGAAATATGTACAAGACAAATATGGTAAAAAACACGTGCTAACCTTACATTTTTCTTGCACTTCCATTGGAGTTTTATATGTACTACAGTGTCCATGTGACCTGTTCTATGTCGGCATGACGACAGAACAAGAATATTAGAACATAGAAACATTTGCAATGCCAAAAATGATTTAGAAAAAGGAAAAATTATAACTAGTGTCGCTAAACATTTTTATAATACCCATAACAGTAATGATTCAATGATGAAAGAATGGAGTGCAAATGGATTCATTTATTAAATTGTGTTTAAAATCATATGGAATGAATGATAATAATATGTACTTATAACTTGTCATAATATAATCAAACATTATGTAAGGTCAGATGAATAGACATATGCACATAATAATCTCACCTTATGGTAGATGTAAAGATATTAAAGTGAATGTAAATTTTTTATGTTTGTCTAATATAGTTTGGTCTAGAATCATCCGATTAAGCTACAAGAACTTTTTAATAAAATGTTTATTTTCTTTTTTAGGTTATATATTGAATATCGCTCATTCACTTACCTGCTCCTCCCACTCACCGTTTCCAAATTTTCCTCCATATTACGTAACAGCGGTCCCACCCGCTGTTTACGTATAGGCACTGCGCGCTCCCGTGTCTATTTTACATTGCGCATGCGTTACTCCTGTTTACGCTAAACATAGTTGTCACATAGATAAGACAAATAAAAAAATCTAACCTATATACGGAGCCCTTTCAGATCCACTAATCCAAGCTTGACAATACAGAGGAAATGACAGGACTCCGTATAATAATCTATTGCTACGCCGTGTTTACTACTATTGAGCATGCGCGAAATGTGCACGAGCTTACAATAGATTAGCTCTGCACCGAGGACGAACGCATGTGCAATAAGGATGTATTACGTCATGATAAGAGGGTGGGTCCCCCCGTGGTTAGAGCCGTTATTGGCTATTAAGACATCCATCAAAAAGGACAGCAACGGAGCGCGAATGCCGGGAGGAGGATGATTTAGCAGCAAATTGATAGAAAATAATGAAAATAAAAAGGTATCCATTTGAAATCTTTAAATTTGATGAATGAAACTCTAGTTTTTTCACGATAACTGTTACAGAGCTGTTTAGACCGAAGGCTGACTTTACATTCACTTTAATATTTCTTTGTTTTCACATTTAGTGAAGCTTCACTTTTCACACATTTTTCTTTGTTATTTATTTAACAGAATAGGTATTTATTCTCCACCACAGAGATTATATTTTGTCAATGCAGCTTAGTTCATGTTCACTATAATGTTTATGTGCACTGGTAACACTACACACGTGTTCATTATGTAAAGTCAAGTTGTTGTATCACCAATATGGGTTTTAGCAAACATGTTTGATCACACTAAATATAACTTGTATAAATATACAATATTCTATTAGATGTTAGACACATAATACCCGATCGGTGGTGAGTTAGGTACCTAGATCACTACTATTTTTTCAGCACTTTAGTATACACAAGTTTCATACATTCTATCACATACCGTTTTTCTATAAAATAACCATATTTCTATAAAATTACATATTGACAAGGAATCATCATCTGTTACAAGTACATAGTCGGTATATAGTATCAACCTCATTCCATAATGCAATATCTACAGATCAAGATAATATATTCAGACAACTCAAGAGGCGTGTGTGATACAAGGTAGTGATAGGCAGATTCCATTTTGCCTTTTACCAGTTATGAACAAGATTCGTACATGAAGTATCTTATACTTCATGAATGAAAGTCCCCTTTATTTGTTTCAATAGTCAATCCTAGCGTTTGTACAATGCTAGGAATTACTTTCCCTTTAAGATGCGGGCGGAGTCAGTAAAAATGTACGGTCTGTTCTCAATATAAAACCTTAACAAAATACTATTTTATGGGAACATGGAACTCAAACTATTTTCATCAAGAGTTTTAAACCGTATCATTTAAACGAGTTAAAATATTTTATTTGCGTGAAAAGGATAAACGTTAAAGCTGTTAATATTTATTATGAACAAGTAGTGCACACTGATTGGTGGGAGTGCATACGCACATACATCTCTTACAGCTCTATTGAATAAACACAAGCATACCCCACAAGAAGGAATCCATAGTAAGTTTCCTTTTGCAGCAGATACATTTGCAAAAACAAAAGAAAACTAAATAAATAACATGTAATGCATATAAAAATACCCTCTTTTAAAGGGACACTAAATTCAAAATTCAACAGTCAAGATTTAGAGCACAAAATTGAACAACTTTCCAAATCACTTCCATTATCAAAATATACACAATTGTTTAATATGCACACTTTCTGAGGCACTAGTCCCTGCTGAGCATGTGCAGGAATTTACAGGATACATGTATATGCAAGTTGTTATTAGTTGATGGTTGTCACATGGTGAAGGGGGAGGGAAATTAAACTAATTTTAAAATGCGTCAAAAAAAAAAAAAATCTACTCATTTGGATTAGGTGTTTTTGCATTGTCTTTTTATTATGCATTTGTTGATTATGCAATTCTACTGTATTTAACGGTCCTTTAAATTCACTAAACAGTCCCTCTAACACTAATTCTGAAGCAGCCTCTAACCAGGAGACAACACTTTTTGTTATTCTTTGGAGATAAAGGGGGGGGGGGGGGAATCTCATGAACTAAATTATTATTTAGCATGAAAACTTAAATATATTAAAACACACATTTAAGAAAGAAAAAAAAAAGGAGAAAAAAAAAAAAAAAAAAAAACTTAGTGGAAAGAAATGTACTTTAATCCCTTGCGCCACATTGACTTAGGTACTGCACCACACAGTACTTTGCCCATCGTACTGTGAAAGCTCCTTTATTTGTTCCAAGCGATCGCTTTCACTGAGCTGCTAAGGTAGCCCGCCGGCAGAACGCTATTTTGCTATATGGCAGAGAGGTAACGTCTCCACCTCTTAGCCAATATCATTGCGGGAAATCTGACTATTGGCTAAGAAGTGGAGACGTTACATCTCTGCCAGATAGCGAAAATAGTGTTCTGTCGGTGGGCTGTCTAAGCAGCTCTGTGAAGGCGATCGATTAGAACAAATAAAGGAGCATTCAGCATGAAGTATTTTATACTTCATGAATGAAAATCCCCTTTATTTGTTCCAATGGTAAATCCTAGCATATTAGAAACGCTAGGATTTACCATCCCTTTAAGTACTTGGCATTTCAAATATGAAAAGAAATACTTACTCCAGCTCCAGTTAATACAATTATTTTCTTGCACTGTTGTAAAAGTTTCACAGCATCTTCAATAGTATTGATATCTTTGCGCTTTTTCCGTTTAGGAGGGTCAGAAAGTATGTTTATAACAATCTGCCATAAAGTCATATCGTCTAACTCTGGTGGTGCAACAGAGTCTGGTAGTAGATCTTTAA
Source organism: Bombina bombina (assembly GCF_027579735.1). Lineage (NCBI taxonomy): Eukaryota > Metazoa > Chordata > Amphibia > Anura > Bombinatoridae > Bombina > Bombina bombina. The sequence goes on from NC_069507.1 coordinate 100,927,167, forward strand.
GAATTGTTCTGGGATCAGTGCCCATCATTAAATGCCTCTGAACAAAAGTGTAGGGACCTGTAACACAAGAAAAGCGTGTTTTGGTAAACCAGGAAATATATATTTAAAAAAAAAAAAAAAAAAAAAATCATGGACCGGTAAAGTATATTAAATGAGGAACTGAACAAATTATATTTAAGAGCTAGCTCATCCTTCCTTTTTAATTTACATTTATCTTTATAAAATAGCAGGAGCGAGCTGCACTTAAAGGGACACTGTACCCAAAAAATGTATTTCGTGATTCAGATAGAGCATGCAATTTTAAGCAACTTTCTAATTTACTCCTATTATCAAATGTTCTTTATTCTCTTGGTATCTTTATTTGAAATGCAAGAATGTAAGTTTAGATGCCGGCCCATTTTTGGTGGACAACCTAGGTTGTCCTTGCTGATTGGTGAATAAATTCATCCACCAATCAAAAACTGCTGTCCGGAGTGCTGAACCAAGAAAAAAGCTTAGATGCCTTCTTTTTCATATAAAGATAGCAAGAGAACGAAGAAAAATTGATAATAGGAGTAAATTAGAAAGTTGCTTAAAATTGCCTGCTCTATCTGAATCATGAAAGACAATTTTTGGGTACAGTGTCCCTTTAATCTTATGGCGGTCGTGCCGGGCTGTGACTATACAGCTGGCCCGATGCGCTGTGTGAATAGAACAGACCCGCTCAGCAGAGTACAGAGAGCGGGTCTGTAAAACAGCGTTTTTTAAAAAAAAAATTAAAAGGGTATATTATGTTTTATAAAGTTTGGCTAATATAATGTTATATAATTCTGCACTATGTGCAGAATTATATAACATTATTTTTAAGGTTTACTGTCCCTTTAAGTGCCTGGAAAGAAATGAAACCCAATATTTTTTATTTCAGACAGACCATATAATTTTAACCTTTTCCCGCCGTTATATTCCATCACAACGGCGCTGGGCTTTAAAGCCGTTATAATGGAATACAACGTCATAGCCAACTGCGCTTGCAGGATTTGATCGCGGTCTGGAGGGCGTTCCTAGCGTCCCCCAGACCCGATCCCATAATTGAAATCTCACGATCGTTTGCACGATCGCATCATTTCAATTTGTCTACCTGGTCACAAAAGGGTTAAATAACTTTCCAATTTACTTCCATTATTAAACATGATTCATGTCTAAAGATTATTTCAGAAGCACATTCTTGAAAGGAGCCTTTTTTATATTCTTCTACAGTGAAATTTACAATTTTTACTCAAATGAAAGGAACATGAAACTTATTTTTTTCTTCTTTTGCGATTCAGATAGAACATGTAATTTTAACCCCTTCACTACTGGGACTTTCAGAGAAAAACGCCCAAAAATACCAGATAATTTTTAGCTTTTTTGCCATCACTCCATTTAAACAGAAATTGAGCCTTGTTTCTTTTTTTATTTACATGTCAAACTGTATATTTTTTTTATTTACATGTCAAACTGTATATTTTTTTTATTTACATGTCAAACTGTATATTTTTTTATTTACATGTCAAACTGTATATTTTTTTTATTTACATGTCAAACTGTATATTTTTTTTATTTACATGTCAAACTGTATATTTTTTTTATTTACATGTCAAACTGTATATTTTTTTTATTTACATGTCAAACTGTATATTTTTTTTATTTACATGTCAAACTGTATATTTTTTTTATTTACATGTCAAACTGTATATTTTTTTTAAGTATGTGAGCTGATGGTGATGTAATACTTTTTATCTGCAACTTGGAATTCATGTTGAACTTTTAAAACTCTACTTTAAAGCTCAGACTGTCTCTGTCATTTCCTAATTTATGATTATATTTTTTTAAGTAATGAACCTAAGGTATTGATCTAGGCCCAATTTGGTATATTTCATGCCGCCATTTCACTGGCAAATGTGATCATATAAAAGAATTGTTAACTTTTTCACAAACTTTGGATTTCTCACTCAAATTATTTACATACCGCTTGTGCAATCATAGCACAAATGATTGTAAAAGCTTTTCTGGGATCCCCTTTGTTCAGAAATAGGAATTTGTGAATAAATCACAAAGAGAGAGGGCGCCTCCTAGTGCAATACAGAGATAATGATATATACAGAGCAAATCTTGTACTGAACTGATACTCACAAGGGAAGCAGCACCAAATGTGCTTAATGGCGCAGGTTGGGATATCACAGTGGCCCAGCTACACTGATCCTGCAATAGGATGTTAAGATCCAGGAATTCCAGATGATGTGATAGGTAATGCAGGCTCATGCTTCCATATGGTACAACACATATTTATTTAAAAAGTATTAAAAACAGTGGGTGTAAAGCTACCCTCAAAATAGTATAAAAACAAATGTAACAGATTGCAACGCGTTTCTCAGCTAAACTAGCTGTTTTTAAATAAATATGTGTTGTACCATATGGAAGCCTGAGCCTGCTTTACCTATCACATCACCTGGAATTCATGGATCTCAACATCCTATTGCAGGATCAGTGTAGCTGGGCCACTGTGATATCCCAGCCTGCGCCATTAAAGGGCCACTGTAAGTAAATATTTTCTATGCCTGTTACTAACTAACTACCCCAAATACGCTTTTTATCAATAGCATTTCATTAACATATCTCTACCATATATAAGAAATCTTGTCTGCAAATTTAATTGTTTTCCAAACCCACTCCGTGGGTATCCTTTGCTCTGTACCAATCCATTTACAATACCTAGGTTTCAAAATGGCGTTTTAAACACAACGTTATTGGTTTAAGTATTTTGAACATGCAGTGCTGAAAATAGTGGGCAGAATAACGTGACATCATCGGCGAATAAAAGATATAACTTTTAGAACGTTATAAAACTTCGTTTTGGAGAAAATATAGGTCAGTAGGTTTTAATTAATGTTTATTAACTTTAATATGTTAGTTGTTTAGCTTAAAAATTATAACAGAAAGTAATCCTTTAAGCATATTTGGGTGCTGCTCCTCTTGTGAGTATCATTTCAGTACAAGATTTGCTTTGTATATATCATCTCAGTGTTGCACTACCAGGCGCCCTCTCTCTTTGTGATTTATTCACAGATCCCTGTTCTCTGCCTACTATCCATGAGAGGAGCTGCTCAGATCTATAGAAATTGACCTGAATTGGCTTTATTTGGATTGCCAAATGCAGACAAAACATTTCCTATGATGATTACATCAGGACAATTTTGATTTCCTGAATTTGCGCCACAAACTTCCACATAGATACGGTCAAGTCTAACCCCACGATTGGTGACTATAACTGGCTGTTCTTGATGTGTACTATAATTGTATCACTTTTTGGTTTTTATTGCTGTGTTTCACAATTGTCTGGTTGATCTCCATGTGATTTAAGCTTTTGCATGAGACCACTTTATGAAATATTGTGAAAATACATATTATAACTATATCATATATACATCTATGTCTATATTAGATAGATTAACATATCCCATAATTTCCTAATCTTTTGGTATAACTATAGCGCCCCCTAGGGTTGGACACGGTGTCACAACAGTTGAATATAATAATTGTTCAGAAATAGCAGACATACATGGCTTTGCCATTGCTTTTTGGTAATTAGAAGGCTGCTAATTGCAGCTGAGCACCACACTTCGTCTATTCCCGGCAGTGAAGGAGTTAAGTTACTTGTAAGGTAAATTTTAGCTTTAGTGTAGAGAGTACCCTCCCACCTGACACTTCCCATCCACTGATCCCTTATATTTTATTCAGATGGCCAGATAAACAGTATCATATGAAAAAAACTAAAGAAACACAAATACAATGAATTGGGGGGAAATAAATCCTCTTATACAAACAATAGAATTTGGAAAAAGAAAAAAAAAAACTAGTACCTATACATGGCTTTGGAGTCCAGTCACTTGAACTTGCATGTGAAGCTGCGTCATCTTCATCACTGTCACAGGAATGGAACCCATTTCCAAAATCATCATGAAAATGAATGCTCTCTAGAGACAAAACAAATTAGCACATTTTTTATTTTTTTTGGAAAACAAGTTCTCTAATAAAATGAACACAACAAGTCATTTGAACTACAGGGAGTGCAGAATTATTAGGCAAATTAGTATTTTGACCACATCATCCTCTTTATGCATGTTGTCTTACTCCAAGCTGTATAGGCTTGAAAGCCTGCTACCAATTAAGCATATTAGGTGATGTGCATCTCTGTAATGAGAAGGGGTGTGGTCTAATGACATCAACACCCTATATCAGGTGTGCATAATTATTAGGCAACTTCCTTTCCTTTGGCAAAATGGGTCAAAAGAAGGACTTGACAGGCTCAGAAAAGTAAAAAATAGTGAGATATCTTGCAGAGGGATGCAGCACTCTTAAAATTGCAAAGCTTCTGAAGCGTGATCATCGAACAATCAAGCGTTTCATTCAAAATAGTCAACAGGGTCGCAAGAAGCGTGTGGAAAAACCAAGGCGCAAAATAACTGCCCATGAACTGAGAAAAGTCAAGCATGCAGCTGCCAAGATGCCACTTGCCACCAGTCTGGCCATATTTCAGAGCTGCAACATCACTGGAGTGCCCAAAAGCACAAGGTGTGCAATACTCAGAGACATGGCCAAGGTAAGAAAGGCTGAAAGACGACCACCACTGAACAAGACACACAAGCTGAAATGTCAAGACTGGGCCAAGAAATATCTCAAGACTGATTTTTCTAAGGTTTTATGGACTGATGAAATGAGAGTGAGTCTTGATGGGCCAGATGGATGGGCCCGTGGCTGGATTGGTAAAGGGCAGAGAGCTCCAGTCCGACTCAGACGCCAGCAAGGTGGAGGTGGAGTACTGGTTTGGGCTGGTATCATCAAAGATGAGCTTGTGGGGCCTTTTCGGGTTGAGGATGGAGTCAAGCTCAACTCCCAGTCCTACTGACAGTTTCTGGAAGACACCTTCTTCAAGCAGTGGTACAGGAAGAAGTCTGCATCCTTGGATGGCAGGTTTTTGAGTGTCCTTGCAAAGAAAGGTGGCTATATTGGTCACTGATTTGTTTTTGTTTTGTTTTTGAATGTCAGAAATGTATATTTGTGAATGTTGATGTTATATTGGTTTCACTGGTAAAAATAAATAATTGAAATGGGTATATATTTGGTTTTTTGTTAAGTTGCCTAATAATTATGCACAGTAATAGTCACCTGCACACACAGATATCCCCCTAAAATAGCTAAAACTAAAAACTACTTCCAAAAATATTCAGCTTTGATATTAATGAGTTTTTTGGGTTCATTGAGAACATGGTTGTTGTTCAATAATAAAATTAATCCTCAAAAATACAACTTGCCTAATAATTCTGCACTCCCTGTATACATTTTTAAAAACTGTATTACACCGCTATCGGTTCAAATTTGAACAAAGCACCAGCAAAACTCCTATGTGTCTGCCTTCACATTCCAACCGAGAAGCAAAGAAAGCATAAGATTGCACTTTTTAAAAAAAGTTTTCTTAAATTGACATTTTATTTAGTCAATTTTGATGCTAAAGTGTCCGGTTTTTAAAAATTTGATTAAAAACAGGGGCACTTTAACTCATCAAAATTTACATTTCACTCCTGTTGAGAGGGGAAAAAAATTACCTTTTAAACTTGACAGCAGCTCCAGCTTCCTCCACTCTTATCGCAAAGCCTCTTCCTGGGTCTAAAATGAGGAATCTGGCTTCCTCCAATCACGGCGTTGAATCAGACACAGATTCCCTCGGGGGGGGGGGGGGGGGGAAGCCGTGATTGGAGGATGACCTATCCATCATTTATGACGTCATAAATGGCTTGCAACAACCGGAGGAAGCTGGAGCGGCTGTCAAGATTAAAAGGTACGTTTTTTTTTCACAAAAGGAGTGAAATGTAAATGTATTAAAGTGCCCCTGTTTTTAATCAAATTTTTTAAAAACGGGCACTTTAGCATCAAAATTGACATTCACTTTAAGCTGCTTAATTTCTTTTATAACTATTTTTGGAGGGGCTTGTGATCCAGTGTGTATGTGTTTATATGCATGCATGTGTGCACATACATATTTACGCAAATAACTACGAAACTGATAAACTACCAAAATGATCCTCTGTAATACCCTTCAAAACTGGATTATGATGGGGAGGAATGACAAGAAAAATAACTGCAGGTGTGAATCTTCTTATAATTTATATTTTGAAGTCTGAAAAAAAACTATGGCTTAGGATCTATAATGAATGATTCTAAATAAAATATAAAAGTCTAAAGCTAAAAATATATCCTTAGCAACCTGTTGCATTCTAAAACCACGTTCAGGTAATAGCAGCCAACAGAATAACACAGCTACTGATATGTTTATAAAGTATTTCCATTCTAAACGCACTTCACAACAGTTGTGGACTCTCACTAGCTACAGCTGGATATGCGTTACTACAGAGCGCGCTCATTACTGTGTACGAATCACTCACCTCCATAACCAATAGCTGACTGCGATAGATCTCCATTCGCCAACTCTTCCTCCTCCTCCTCGTCGTCATGATGTACTAGGAGCATCATCCTCTGCCGCTCCTCTACAGGAAGGCCTTTCGCTTCAGCGCTATTGTGTGATCTGGTATTTGCCGCTGAGTCCGCAGAGGCCTCTCCCTCCTCCCTAAGTGAAATCACCGCCGATGTAAACACAGCGCTGCCTTCATTCTCCATTTCTAACACCTGCCCGCTGTCAGTTGCTTCCTCCGTACGTTGTCTCTTGGCATTCGGCTCCCCATTTCCTTTGCCCATAGATAACATACAGGCCGTGCGAATCAAGCCTACGCGCTCCATGTCCGCCATCTTCCAGCAGCCTAACTAGAAACTGGAAGGAGTTGCCAGAGTCAAGCCGCTAGCAGAGCTGGGCGTGTCACGTGCCGCTTCTTCCACCATAGAACGCGAGGCACTGAGGAGTCTCGTGACGTAAACAATAACAAACTGTGTCACGTGTAGGGAGTAGATTCTGTCAAACAGCAAACTGTGAAGATTGTTTCTATTCGTTATCACATCAATGCGTCAAGTTTAGTTACATAATTTGACCTATTTTTGTTTTGTATCAACATTCTTATTAGCCAATCGCATGTTTTTTTTTATAACTGCATTAGCTTTCATGTGACTCAGTGCAAAGCTTGTGTCCCGCTTCCATATCCATTGTTTTACATTGATTGCGTTTTCATTTTGCCCTGCATATATATTCATTTATTGGCCTTTAGTGCATTTGTTTATGAAGACTAAATTCGAAGTTATGGTAGAAGTTTGCATAACTTTTTTTTGCTAACTCGCTGAGTTTCATGGCTCAGTATGATTTTTCTACTTTTTTTTTTTTTTTGGTAACTGCTCTGAGTCTGTTGTGCAGTTACTGGTTCCCTTTTTATATTTTAAGGATTTAATGCATTAATATTAGGGCTATATGCTCTTAGCCTCTGCATAGTATTGGCCGCATAAACTATACATCATGTGCCAGTGGGTGGTAGGAAAGAAACTATGGAATAAGATTGCTGTCAAAAAAGACCAGCGTGTGTGATTATCATTTACATAAATTGTGAAAAAAGAAACCATTTCTAAATTTCCAAATACAGGTAGCCCTCAGTTTATGCCGGGGTTAGGTTCCAGAAGGAATGGTTGTAAATCGAAACCATTGTAAATTGAAACCCAGTTTATAATGTAAGTCAATGAGAAGTGAGGGAGTTAGGTTCCAGGCCCCTCTCAAAATTGTCATAAGTAACACCTAATACATTATTTTTAAAGCTTTGAAATGAAGACTTTAAATGCTAAACAGCATTATAAACCTAATAAAATAATCACACAACACAGAATATATAATTAAACTAAGTTAAATGAACAAAAACATTTGCTAAACAGCATTATAAACCTAATAAAATAATCACACAACACAGACTTTGCTTGCATTTTTCTGCAAACAGTTCTTTCTATGCATTCCAACCTGGACTGATTTATAGACAGGAAGATCTTGTTCCTTTGAAATCTGCTCGATAGCTCAGGTCTGGTTAAACTGATTAATTTCAGCTTGCTTGGCTTTGCTGCAACACAAGCGGACAGCCCCACCTACTGGCTATTTTAATAAATGCACTGCTTCTCAATGCTTTTCAATAGCAGTCACATGACTGGGAAAAAGGTTGTTATTCTGAAACGGTGTAAATTGAACCGTTGTAAAACGAGGGCCACCTGTACAATTTGTTTGTTTTTTAAATACATTTTATTTATTTTTTAAATACAAATCTTTAATTACAAATACAATTATCTTTTCTTTTTTTTTTGGAAGTACATCCTTTCTTTTTTTGGAATGACACTTTCTTGTTTTTTTGAAATACAATACGAATTTTTTTTTTTTTGGAATTACACTTCCAGTATGTGTCAAAATATGTGTGTGTGTGTGTATATATATATATATATATTGGTGCAGTGGTTATTGCTGTAGGTTTATTAAATAATTTTCAATGCAAAAAGAACTTGAAGGTTTCTGATGCACTTAAAGGGTTACTAACTTTTACTTTTTTTTAATCATAAACCGATCACAAATTTCATATAATACACATGAATTTAAAAAAGGACCTACTTTTATTTGCAAACGATGCTGCATAACGGTTACAAAATAAGTTTTATTTTTCTCAGATGGCGACACTGAATCCAGCCCTCAAATATGGGCAGTACGTTCCAAAGCCCTAACCTATCGGATCTCTAGTTTTTGCATATCATTATTAAACTATTTCATTACATTGCGCATGCGCATTTTAATTGTTCTAATCGTGCATGCAGGATTCTTCTGTGTGAAGCCGAAAGTACCCGAGCAGGTCTACTACCTTTCATACAGTGATTCTGAGAGTGACGTGTTCGATGACGCTGCGCAAGCTTGCACATGAGCATCGCGATTAAGAAGCGTCATGTTCCAACCTGGGTTGTCAGCCCAGATTGGACAACACATAACTAGGGTTGCACCAATACCATTTTTTTAAGACCGACTACAAGTACCGATACTTTTTTCAAAATACTCGCTGATACCAATTACCGATACTTTTTTAATGTCATGTGACAGTGTCCCAAGCACAATACAGACTAATGATTTTAAGATAGCTTCTTTATAATTATGAAGAACTGTAACTCAAAAGATATTATGAAATAAGTTTTATTTGCTTGTTGTCACAAAGTTGTAAAAACATTAAGAAATTTCACAGAACATGTTTATAAATAAAAATATTACATTAAAATATATTTATAACTACAACAATAAATAACAAATGTAATATCACAAACAACCAAAAGTGCAATGCAGTAAAAAATATACCAGTGCACTGTTTAAACATGGGGAACAACACTATGGGCTAGCTTACATTTGACTTGTAAGCTTTACCAATGCTTATTGCATGTCCAACTCCATTAAAGTCTATTGAGTTGGAAATGTGAACAGAGCATTGGTAAAGCTTACATATCAAATGTAATCTAAATCTAGTCCTATTATTGTAAGATGTGTGTTCATAGGATTTAACTTAATTTTTACTATGAACACTCTTCCTGCAATTATATAAGCTAAGGATGTTCCTCAGAGTACAGTATGTTTTGAGCATAATTGTGCAAGTATGTATGTTCAGCTATACGTCTGTTTCTGCTATCAGTAATGTTGTTTGATGCTAAGATGAACAGTCTCACTTTCAGCACTACTGCATGGGGCAGAAAGATAATTTTGGGCCATTTTAGCCAGAGCTGGAAATCTCAGTTTATTAACTACCCAGTACTACAGGAGTTTGTCTGAACGAGGTACAGTGATCTCTCTTACGATAATACAATACAACAGCAATTTGTATTGGCAGTGAACCATTTTTAGTTGAGTCTCCACTAAAGCTTAAAATGAAATGGGAACATGCAGTTTAAAAAACTCCAAGATAGCGTATGGGTAGGAAGTGTAGGTATCGGTTTAAGTATCGGTGCATTTGCATGAGTACAGGTCGCACGCCCCAAAGGCCGGCCCTGCATGTCTAAATATATGTACAGTATGTGTGTATACATACATACCTTACGTCAGTGATCAGCAAATAGCTGATTTTGAGTCCTCCAAGTGAGCGGTATTTTTGATTATTACAAACTGCACACTTAGCGGTAGCGATTTGGACAGCTCGATCTCCTGGACTTGCAGTAGGATCATCCGTGCCACTTAATTTTACAGCCACAGCAGTTGGGACTCACGGACCAAGAAGACTTGTGATTTGCAGAGAAACATAATCCCAAACTGGGATCTGCAAGAGTGTTTATACATACCTCATATTGTTTGAGGACAGATCCTGTGAGTAGACAACCTACGGGTTTTTTTTACAACACGTATGTTTGTGTCTTTTGTAAATAAATTGATTTGCACTATGTAGGTGCATTTGTGCGCTTTTCTACTTTCTTCTGTTTTTATATATATATATATATATATATACACGTTTATATGTGTGTACATATGTATGTATTTGTTTATATATGTATTTACAGTAGCTGAAAATATGTAAAATCATATTTATGCAATATTCATATCTAATAAATGGGTAGATTATGAGTCTTGCGTTATGAGCTGTGCGGTGCTAACATGCAGTTTTTTCTCACCGCTCACTTCCCTACAGCGCTGGTATTACAGGTTTTTACAAACCCGGCGTTAACAGGCAAGAAGTGAGAAAAAGTCTAACACCTGCAATAAAGCAGCGTAAAGCTCCGTAACGCAGCCCCATTGATTCCTATGGGGAAACTAAAGTTATGTTTACACCTAACACCCTAACATGAACCCCGAGTCTAAAGACCCCTAATCTGCCGCCCCCGACATCGCCGACACCTACATTATACTTATTAAACCCTAATCTTCTACTCCGGATATCGCCACCACCTACATTATACTTATTAACCCCTAATCTACTGCCCCCAACATCGCCGACACCTACATTATATTTATTAACCCCTAATCTCCCTCCCCCAATGTCGCTGCAACCTATCTACATTTATTTAACCCCTAATCTGCCGCCCCCAACGTCGCCACCACTATATTTATTTATTAACGCCTAAATCTAAGTCTAACCTTAACACCCCCTAACTTAAATATAATTTAAATAAATCTAAATACAAATTACTATCATTACCTAAATTATTCCTATTTAAAACTAAATACTTACCTATAAAATAAACCCTATGCTAGCCACAATATAACTAATAATTATATTGTAGCTAGCTTAGGTTTTTTTTTATTTTACAGGCAAGTTTGTATTTATTTTAACTAGGTAGAATAGTTACTAAATAGTTATTAACTATTTAATAAGTACCTAGCTAAAATAAATACAAATTTACCTGTAAAATAAAACCTAACCTAAGTTACACTAACACCTAACCTTACACTATAATTAAATAAATTCCCTACATTAAATACAATCATATAAATTAAATAAAATTACATTACAAAAAAACAAACACTAAATTACAGAAAATAAAAAACAAATTACAGATCTTTAAACTAATTACACCTAATCTAATAGCCCTAGCAAAATAAAAAAGCCCCCCAAAATAAAATAAACCCTAGCCTAAACTAAACTACCAATAGCCTATAAAAGGGCATTTTGCGGGGCATTGCCCCAAAGAAATCAGCTCTTTTTTCCTGTAAAAAAAATGCAAACCCCCCCAACAGTAAAACCCACCACCCACACAACCAACCCCCCAAATAAAAGCCTAACTAAAAAAAAACCTAAGCTCCCCATTGCCCTGAAAAGGGGATTTGGATGGGCATTGCCCTTAAAAGGGCATTTAGCTCTATTGCTGCCCAAAGCCCTAACCTAAAACATAAACCCACCCAATACACCCTTAAAAAAATCTTAACACTAACCCCCGAAGATTCACTTACCAAGAGAAGTCTTCATCCAAGCGGCAAGATGTCCTCAACGAAGCCGGCAGAAGTGGTCCTCCAGACGGGCAAAAGTGGTCCTCCAGACCAGTGTTAATTTTGACAGCAAATTTCAATTTAGTCTTAGTTTTAGTCTTTTGACTAAAATTCCATTTTAGTTTTAGTCATATTTTAGTCATCTGAATTTTTTTAGTTTTAGTCTAGTTTTAGTCAACTAAATTTCAAGTAGATTGTAGTCGACTAAAATCTAAGGGGTTCAGTTGAAGTGTAATGTATTATTTATGCATTTCTCTATAATTTCCACCAAACTCATTATATACTCCAGGAGTAAACATAACACTTGATATTATTTATGGTATAAAGGTTTAAATATGCATTACAGATTTAGCCGTTGTGCTATATAACGTCTTTATTAAACTTAAAATTAAATAAAGCCAAGTTTCATAAACAAACAGAAGTGCAACTTTAAAATATAAAAAAAAATCTGTAAACTGTACTGGCTGTAATGCCTTTGCACATATTACCCAATATAAAAATGTTAACAGTTCTCTGTCAATAATTAAAACAAGTATCAAGTAACTCAACACAACAACACGTTTATGCAGCTAGCACAGGCACAGCATAACTTAAACCCATACTCTTTTTATTAACCTGTTTTTACTTATGGTATTAAGGTTTGAACATGCAATACAGATTTAACTGTTGTGGTATATAACAATTGTTAATTTTGACAGCAAATGATTTAGTTTTAGTCATAGTCTTTTGACTAAAATGTCATTTTGATTTAGTTTTAGTCATAGTCTGTTGACTAAAATGCCATTTTAGTTTTAGTCGTATTTTAGTCATCAGAATTTCTTTAGTTTTATTGTCGTTTTAGTCGACAAAATTAACACTGCTCCAGACGGGCAGAAGTCTTCATCCAGACGGCATCTTCTATCTTCATCCTTCCGATCCGGAGCGGCTCCATCGTCAAGAAATCCGGCGCGGAGCATCCTCTTCCAACGATGGCTTCTTTGGAATGAATGTACCTTTAAGTGACGTCATCCAAGATGGGTGTCCCTTAGATTACGATTGGCTGATAGAATTCTATCAGCCAATCGGAATTAAGGTAGAAAAAAATCCTATTGGCTGTTCCAATCAGCCAATAGAATGCGAGCTCAATCCTATTGGCTGATTGGATCAGCCAATAAGATTGAAGTTCAATCCTATTGGCTGATTGCATCAGCCAATAGGATTTTTTATACCTTAATTTCGATTGGCTGATAGAATTCTATCAGCCAATCGGAATCTAAGGGACGCCATCTTGGATGGCGTCACTTAAAGAGATATTCATTCAGCAAGAAGAATTCATTGGAAGAAGATGCTCCGCACCAGATGTCTTGAAGATGGAGCCGCTCCTTGCTGGATGGATGAATATAGAAGATGCCGTCTGGATGAAGACTTCTGCCCGTCTGGATGAAAACTTCTGCCCGTCTGGAGGACCACTTCTGCCCGTCTGGAAGACCACTTCTGCCGGCTTTGTTGAGGACATCTTACCGCTTGGATGAAGACTTCTCCCGGTAAGTAAATCTTCGGCGGTTAGTGTTAGGATTTTTTAAGGGTGTATTGGGTGGCTTTATTTTTTAGGTTAGGGCTTTGGGCAGCAATAGAGCTAAATGCCCTTTTAAGGGCAATGCCCATCCAAAAGCCCTTTTCAGGGCAATGGGGAGCTTAGTTTTTTTTAGTTAGGCTTTTATTTGGGGGGTTGGCTGTGTGTGTGGTGGGTTTTGCTGTTGGGGGGGTATTTGTATTTTTTATTTACAGGTAAAAGAGCTTATTTCTTTGGGGCAATGCCCCGCAAATGGCCCTTTTAAGGGCTATTGGTAGTTTAGATTAGGCTAGGGTTTTTTTTTATTTTGGGTGGGCTTTTTTTATTTTGATAGGGCTCTTAGATTAGGTGTAATTAGTTTAAAGATCTTGTAATTTGTTTTTTATTTTCTGTAATTTAATGTTGTTTTTTTTGGTAATTTAGCTAATTTTATTTAATTGTATTTAATGTAGGGAATTTATTTAATTGTAGCGTAGTGTTAGATGTTATTGTTAATTAGGTTAGGTTTTATTTTACAGGTCAATTTGTATTTATTTTAGCTAGGTAGTTATTAAATAGTTAATAACTATTTAGTAACTATTCTACCTAGTTTAATTAATACAAACTTGCCTGTAAAATAAAAATAAACCCTAAGCTAGATACAATGTAACTATTAGTTATATTGTATCTATCTTAGGGGTTATTTTACAGGTAAGTATTTAGTTTTAAATAGGAATAATTTAGGTAATGATAGGAATTTTATTTAAATGTATTTAATTTATATTTAAGTTAGGGGGTGTTAGGGTTAGGGTTAGACTTAGGTTTAGGGGTTAATACATTTAGAATAGTGGCGGCAAAGTTGGGGACGGCAGATTAGGGGTTAATAAATGTAGGTAGGTGGCGGCGATGTTGGGGGCAGCAGATTAGGGTTTAATAAATATAATGTAGGTGGCGGCGATGTCCGGAGCGGAAGATTAGGGGTTAATAAGTATAATGTAGGTGGCGGCGATGTTGGGGGCAGCAGATTAGGGTTTAATAATATTAAACTAGTGTTTGCGAGGCGGGAATGCGACGGTTCAGGGGTTAATTTGTTTATTATAGTGGCGGCGATGTCCGGAGCGGCAGATTAGGGGTTAAAAATTGTATAATAGTGTTTGCGATGCGGGAGGGCCTCGGTTTAGGGGTTAATAGGTAGTTTATGGGTGTAGTGTACTTTTTAGCACTTTAGTTATGAGTTTTATGCTACAGCGTTGTAGTGTAAAACTCATAACTACTGACTTTAAAATGCGTTAGGAATCTTGTCGGTAGATGGTGTACCACTCACTTTTTGGCCTCCCAGGACAGACTCGTAAAACCAGCGCTATGGAAGTCCCATAGAAAAAAGGGTTTTACGAAATGTATGTAAGTAGGTTTGCGGTAAGGCCAAAAAAGTGTGCGGTACACCTATTCCTGCAAGACTCATAATAGCAGCGGACGTAAAAAAGCAGCGTTAGGACCTGTTAACGCTGATTTTTCACCTTACCGCAAAACTCGTAATCTAGGCGAAAGTGTTTAACTGTTTGTTTTGAAATAGCTATCCCTATATATATCTGTATATATCTATACACACACACATATATATATATATTACATATTTTACCTAACAACCATCATATATAAATATAAATAAATATGTATTTATGAATAAGTAGAACATATTCTGCTATGTGAAGAACATTGGAATGTGAAATATTAATATTTCATTTCTGGTTAGCATACTTAAGAAAATGTGATCACGTTTGCATGACTTGTTGTGTGTGTTAAGTTTTTTTCCACTTTTCGCACTGTCAGAGTATATGAATATTATGATGAATATTACATATGTATACATATATATGTATATATATGTATATTTTATACACTGTATATGTTAGATGAGACCTCAGGATTAATTGAACATGAGTTTGTTGAACACAGCTTCTAATCCACGGGGGTCCCAACCCCCTACCAGATGGGTTAGTTGGGTGAATACACGTTTATCAGGATTGAAAATAAGCATAGCTTTTGAAGCACCACCTCCTGTGGTGTAAAACACACAAACATTTTTTTCCCTACTCATTTGACTATGTATGCAGAGTTTTATAACTCCAAGACATTTGGTGATGAGAGAAAGGAATGTGTTCAAGGGCCCTCTGGAATTTGTCACCTAAATCTTTGTGATTTCAAAGTAAGATGTGTTGCAAACACACAGCTAGGGGGAAGGTGACACAAATAGAATTAAATATATTTTGCAAAGGGAACAATGCCAGTTTTCCATGTATGTTTAAAATGATTCATGATATATATGTTGAAATTAAACACATTATATTAAATAGGTAATTGCTGCAGGGGATATTTATATAGGAAATAAATTAAGAATTAGTATAGATTAAATGACCATTTTTTTTTAATCCCATATTTGAAGTGCATATATATATATAACATAAATTTTCTATTTTTCAGATGGACCACGGGAAAAATTCCTGCATGCAAGGACTGTGGGAGACATAGAACATACTATATCATGTGAAAACATATTAAATATATAAATGCCATACATTTCAAAATAATTAGCAATATTAAATTGCCTTAATATAATACAACATAAATAATATAACATATTTGATATCAAAACGATCAGGGAATTGATCTGATGCTGTTCCATCTATGATTGATGTTGAGAGAGATTAATACAAGAAATTATGGCAGTTATTACATAGTTTAAAGAAATATTTCACTGTCTAAAAATGTTTAGAAATGTTAAGGATGAATTTGTTTTGTGCTATCTGCTGCCACCGAAGGGCCGATACCGGTATAGCAGTTGAGATTTAACTGCTTAAAGGATGCATTTCCGTGGTGACCAAGGGCCAATCCAAATAGACATCCCACCTAACCAATGGGATGTGATCAGATCTCGTAGGGCCACTCCCATGGTTTCATAAATGAGTGAAAAAGTTATTTAAGTGAATACATGAAGGAGAAGAGACACAGATTTTTGCTGACTTGAAGGATATACTGCTGGGCGTCCAAAATACATTCATTCCGAACAAGCTGATCTACCTGTTTCTCAGTGATTGCAAAAATTTACTTATATATTTTCTGAGATGAAACAAGGAATCCTTGGTAATGTATATATATAAAAAGAAAGAGGGCAGTCTGCATTTTACTAGTATTCAGCCTGTGTAGGGTCAAACAAATCCTTGCTGCTAAATTATTTTATCTGTACAACTATAGAGTGATAACTCAGAATTGGGTTTTTACATAAATAATATATACAATTTCTGATGTTTTTAATAGAAGTGTATATTGTACTATTGTTTAAGTTAGCACTGTAAATCATATTGCTGAATGTTTGTTAGCTACTATTTTAGATCTCATTGTAATATTTTAAATGCAGTCTGAATGAA
Organism: Bombina bombina; assembly: GCF_027579735.1. Lineage (NCBI taxonomy): Eukaryota > Metazoa > Chordata > Amphibia > Anura > Bombinatoridae > Bombina > Bombina bombina. The sequence goes on from NC_069507.1 coordinate 100,944,049, forward strand.
AGGTTGGTTTTAAAGATAAGCGTGTATAAACTTTGCATAGCATATTTAAATAGTTTTCAAGCGCATATAAATTTATTTCATATTCCTTTTATTGCAAATATATTTCAAAAATGTTCATGGATATTAACTAAATAAAGGAATTCAGATATTTATATTAATTGTATGGTCTAGTAGGTGCATGTTGATTAAGGGTTTCTATTTTTAAGGAAAATTATCATTTGTATTGTGTTATAACCCTGCCATAAGCTGATATATTATTTGGAGAGCACTACTTAGATTTTCATAAATATACTGACATAATAATTGGAGGCACTGTTTAAGATTTAATAATATTCATCATATTTGATAGAATATATTTGTAGTAAATAGAAATTATTATAAAAGAGAGAAAAAGTTTCATATTTCGATATTAATATTTTGAAGATATAATTTTTGAAAGGTTGAAATATTTATTTTCATATTTCGAGATTGATATTAATATCTTGAAATATTATTAAAGATTAATTTTTGAAAAATTAATAAAAATATTAATTTTTCATATTTAAAAATTAATAAAAAATAATTTTTCATATTTTCAAAGTTAATAAAAAATACAAATTTTTCATATTTCGAAATATTAATTTTTCATATTTCAAAATTAATACTATTTTTTTTTTAATATAATTTTTTTTTCTCTCTTTTTATTGGCAAAAATTGTATTAGCGTTTTAATTTAACTGAATACTAAACCAATATAATAATGTCTGTAGCCAGAAGTGACTCATTTAATTCTATACATAGTGATGAAATTGGTCCCATTACCATACCTATTACTAAAGGTCAGGTCCTTAAGAAAGATATCTTAAGTTACATTAAAGGGAAGTTTAATATTGCGGGTGAATTAAATGATTTTATGGAAATGCTTGAAACTAGAGCTAAAAATATTACCGTTAATAATAATATGTGGAATGAAGAGAATGAATTCTTCCAAGAATTATTAATGATTAATCAATGCAAAACTCCCAGAAAGCGAGAGGAACTAATGCTAAAATCTTGGCCCCTTTTAATATGCATTATTGACAAAATGTTGTTTTGTGTCATAGACAAACGATTGCAAATACAGGAGCTAGAAGATAGTATTTGTTCCTCACGCAGACGCGAAGAGGATTTAAAAATAGCCAAAAATAAAATGGATGAATTTGCCCAAAACCTAACCGCCTTAGATAAGCATAACATTGCACAGATAAAAGATTTAAATAAACAGCCTGCGCAAAGCCAGAGAGAATTAAGTGATTTAAAAAGGTCATATCGCCATAATGAAAACCCTTATATTAACAGTGAGAATAATACAGATAATGCTAACTCCTTTAGCGAACGCGTCAGGAACGAGGTACAAAAATATATGGAACAGTATAGACAAATGACCCCTAATGGGTCAGAAATAGATTTCCCAAATAGACAATCCCCTCATGATGTAAATCCAGAGGACTGTTGTAGCGCAGCTGGTGCGGGGGAGGGAAACTCTGACAGAAAACTCCAAAGTCAGTCTGATAAAGTATATGATTCCCATAAAATAATCACCTTCGTACAGCACGCAGTACCTATATTCTCCAATAAGGGAACAACATCTGTAATTGATCATTTAGAGGCTTTTGAAAATGCGTTAGCTATACTGAATGTTGCAAGTGAGAAATTGAAAATTGAATTTCTGCCCTGGGTATTTGACAGTAATCATCACAAATTCTTTCCTTCACTAAAGGATATGAATATTCATTCCTGGAATGGGATAAAACGACAATGCAGAAAAGAATTCGGGCAATATCGCACTAAAACTGCCGCGAAAATAGCGGTATATGGTTTAAAATGTCGTGCAAATCAGAGTCCAATCGAATTCTTTTCTGTATTGAAAAATGCGTACAGTATGGCTGAAGATAATCCCAGATTTGATGGCTCAGAATTTGTAAATTTATTTTTTGAAGCATTGCCTACACCCATCAAAATCAACTTAGCTAGAGATTTTGATGAGGACTGCTCATTGGAATGGCTGATCAAAGAGAGTACAAAATTATACTCTATTCAGCAGTTTAGTGAGCAGGGGGTTAAAAAGGAGTCAAAACCCAAAATTGTAGCAGAAACTAGGGTGTCACCTAGCCCCCTCAATTTGGAGTCTAAACAGAGAACCTATGCGGAGGTGGCCAGTCAAAACAGGCCATCTCCACAGAGGTTTAACTCCCCTACACAGGTTGAGGCACAGGGAGACTATAACCAAAGTGGGGGACATAATCAGGTGAATAAATACTCACAAAGAGAATACTCACCAAATAATTGGTATCCGCGCAAGGGTAGATACAATAGACGGCGAATATATTCTCAGGGTAACCAGACACCCCAGGTATATAATGCTCCCCAAGGTACTAATACTGAGCAAGCTGAACCCCAGGGGCAACCACGCCAGAATAGAAATAGCGGCCCTGATTCTGAGGGAACCCAATGGTCCAGGAATCATTATTATGGGGCACCAAGAGATAGGCCCAGGGGTAGAGGTAACTTGTACAATCAGGTAGATATGCTGTTTACCCAGTTAAATCGGTTGAGCGAACAATTCGCTAATATGAGTCAACTTTCTACGGCTCAGCAACCGAACAATACTTTTTTAGGGGTGCAGCCAGTGGTCAGCAGTGGACACAGGCACAGTCATAAATACTGCAGCATCACCTGAGGGGGAGGGGAGAGATGTACAAAAATGTAATAATAAATATCAATGATACTAATCATGTTCTCTCCCCACAGACCGAAAACGGACAATTTAGCTGTGATGATAGGCAACCTCATCCGGGAAAAATTAACAAACCTCTTCCCTTGCAGCACTCTCTTAACCTTATCTCCACAGATGCAGTACACAAGAATCCAGTCGAACCTGTCATAGAGGAGACCGGTAGGTATGAAGCTTCTTCTGCATCGGAAAGCATGGCAAACTCAGGTAACACGTGGCGAAGCCCACAAATGTATGATAACGCCAACTTTATGTGTGAAATGGTAGAAACTGCAGGAAGATATTATGTATTAGTTGAGCTGCAAGATTCAGTTTCCAACCCTATCAGGAGATTAATTGACACTGGGTCACAGGCAACTATCTTATCCCACAGGTACTACACACAGCTAAATGAGCTAACACCCCACAAACCTAAAATAAAAGAATTTGACGGTTCTCTAATAGGTGTTGGGGGTGACTCCCTAAAAGTCTACGGTACTGCCTGGTTAAAATTTAAATTGGGGAACAGGGCCCTGTCATTATAGTGGATCTGCCAACTGATCGTTTAATTATTGGTAGTGATCTCCTGAAGCGATTAAGCACCATAATTGATTGCATAAATAATGTAATTTGGTCACAAGTTAAACGGCCTATCAATTATGAAAAATCTGGTATATCTCGCACCCGACATAGCTGTCACGTGGTGGAAGAGAAACCAGATGCTGTGTGAGATTCATTTCAGGAATAACTCTGTACCTGAAATCACTATTCTACAAATAGATGATCAAACTCCTTTTAGTGGCTCTGATGGTAATACTTTTAAAATATCGCCTGGAAAGATAGCGAATATTTCCCTAGATGGCGATGTATTAACCATATCACTCCACAAGGGGGATCATAAAATCCCTAAGGGGGGAGGCCACGCTCAATACCGCACAGGGATTGAGAGAGTTAAAGAGGATCTATTTATCCCTATACAAGTACATGACCTTGGTAAAACCAAGTATGCTAAAATAAACTTAAAACAGGAAGCTAGCTATTTAAGCGAAGGTTTATTAGCGCAAATAGCTGAACCTGAAGTGATTAAATATCTTTCTTCCCAAGACCACTGTGTCAACGGCCTGGATGACAGGTCTGAAAGCTATAACATCACAGCTAAGTGCTTATTATGTATCTCTATTGGTAATAAGTCAGTGAAGCACCTGTTTTTAGTTTTAAATACTCCCCATAATCAAATATACATTGGCAATGATATCTTACATAGATATGCCATACAAATAGATTTGATTAACTCTTGCCTCTGGATCAGGTTAAAGGGGGACCCTGAAGTATTTCAGGATGAAAATGCAGCCCTAAAATCAAACCAGCAATTGCCATATGCTGTGAATATGCAGGTATCTAGCGATGTTATAATTCCTGCTGGGGCTGATAAATTTCTCTTACCCTTACAGGTAAAGAGAGGTCAGAAATTAAAAATTTCTGAAACTCTAATTTGCCTCTCCCATAGAATACAAAATCTGGGTGTCACAGTGACTTACACTCCTATGGTGAATATTGGAACTGTTCCAATACATATTGTTGTGCATAACATGACCCCACAGGATATAACATTATCCAAGGGAACTACCATAGGATATGCACTGGAATCAAGCTATTACACTTTTGGATTCCAGAATAATGTAATTGGGCTAATACCTGAAGGATACTTAACTGAAGAACAATTAATAGAACAATCCTTTGCATCTATGCCAGAGGGTCTATTTAATATTCAGTCTATTTATCCCTTCTGCTCAGAGGAAGGCATCTGTAAAATTGAAGAAGCCTCTCTAGTGTTTGATCAACCAATCAAACAGCAAGATTACCCCAATACCCAGAGTCATGGGAGCAATGTAAACTATAACCAAGGGTATCTCACCTCTAGGTTGGAAGAAGCCTATGAAATAGGACAGCCTGAAATCTTTCCAGGATTTCAGCAAATAGTCGAAGGGCAAATATCCTTAGCTAATGGCTGTTCCAGCGATGATGAACGCCAACAGATGCGAGAACTCCTGATGGAGTACAAGGATATTTTTGCTAAGGATTCGTATGACTGTGGTACTACAGACTTGCACATTGCAAGAATACAAACAGATCCCGATGCGCCACCTGTATTTGTCAAACAAAACAGACTTCCCTTAGCCTCTTATGATTCTCTTGCAGAGATCATAAGGAATTTGGAAGAAAGAGGTATTATCAGACAGGTGCACAGCTCTTATAATAATCCTATTCTAGGTGTCCTTAAGCCCAATGGACAATGGCGTTTGTGTGCTGACTTAAGACAGCTAAACAAACGAGTATACATGTCTGGCTGGCCTGTACCATACATTGACCAGTGCCTATCACAAATGCAGGGATCCAAAATATTCACTGCCATTGATTGTGCACAGGGATACTGGACCATAAAGGTACATGAAGAGGACCAATATAAGCTGGCGTTCTCTTTCCAAAAGGTCCAATATGCATTCCAGAGACTTCCATTTGGATACATAAATTCTGGACATGAATTTGCTGTATTCATGCGTAAGGCTATGCCTGATGCACTGGAAAGGGGGACCTTATCTTATGTTGATGATGTTTTAATCAAAAGCACAGACTTTGAAAAACATGTTGCAGAGCTTAAACACGTCCTCAGCCAACTTAAAAGGGCAGGTGTCAAATTATCCCTACAGAAAGCTCAATGGTGCCGCACTCGTGTAAACGTCTTGGGATATGAAGTTACCTCTGAAGGATTAAATCCCCAAAAGAAAAAGGTGGAAGCTATAGTGAATTCTAAAAACCCAACTAACTTAAAGGAATTGAGATCATTCCTGGGTATGACCAATTATTCTTGCAAATTCATTGATAATTATGTGGAATTAGCTAAACCACTACTACTTCTTCTAAAGAAAGATGTGAAATGGCACTGGAGTGAGTATCAAGAGACAGCCATCAGAGAGCTGAAGAGAAAACTCACTCAAGCACCTTGCTTAGCGTACCCTGAAGGTGGTAAACCTTTCTTCTTAGAGACAGGTTACACAGATATAAGCATGAGTGCTGTTTTATACCAAAAGCATGATAATTTGAACAAAGCCATTGCTTATGCGAGCAAAAATCTATCCCCAGTAGAAATAAAGTTTAACAATTGCGAAAAAGCCCTCTTATCTACTGTATGGGCTCTACAAAATTTCCGCAGCTATATACAGGGCGAGAAAATTATTGTAGAAACGGCCCACCAGCCTTTGCTATATTTGCAAAGTGAGAGAATAAGAGATGGGAATTTGTCTAATAGCCGCATAACAGCATGGACTCTTTCCTTACAAGGCTGGCCCTTAAAAGTTCGCTACAAGCAGAATAAAAAGAATCCAGTCGTACAAGGGCTTGCTGAGTTCCACGACTGTACTGCTAGAAATCCTGGGGAAGAATTATCAGAAGATGATTTTCTGGAGGAACAATTGCTTTCCCCATATAAAATGTACAATGAGGAAAATTGCCAAACATTACCTTGGGTGTATGTTGATGGTTGTTCTTACCATGCCACTATTGATAATGAGCGCAGATTAGTCGCTGGCATTGGTATAACTGGGGCAAATGGATTCCCAAATATATCTATAGGTTTCAACATTGGACCAAGATCCAGTCAAGTTGCAGAACTAACTGCTGTTTTCAAAACCATTGAAATTGCTATTGAACATGGTATTCATGAATTTGTGATCATAACTGACTCAAATTATGTGCGTGACAGTTTTGTTGAATACCTGTCAACTTGGAAAAGAAATGGCATGCAGAAAAGCAATAACAAACCAGTCAAGCATGGCAAATTGTTCTGCGAGATTGATAATCTGGTGGTATCCAATGATTTAACCATACACTGGAAAAAGACCAAGGGTCATTCCAGAGTTCTAGGTCCTGATAAGGAAGGCAATGATCTTGCGGATTCGTTAGCCAAACAAGGCGCCATAACTGGAGAACTCCTTAGTACTGACTACTTAATGGGTGCAATTCAGGTAGAAGCCATTACCAGAAACCAGGCAAAACAACAGAGTGAGCCTAACTTGGTACAATGGAGTCAGGATTCTCCTAGTGAGGACCTGATCACTAGTCAAAAAGAAGACCCCATTATAGACATCTTCACAAACACATAGAAGATCCTGAAAGCAACCCCATCTCAAAAGATGATTGTATTGTCAAAGAAGATCTGAGAATCTTAATAAAATCTAGATCACAATTCAAGTTACAGGATGGTTTATTAATTAGAACCTCCAAAACTGGCATCCAGCAGTGGGTAGTACCCACCATGTTCAGAGGTCTAATGCTTCAACATGCCCATGATGCTCCCACATCTGGTCATCGCTGTGCCAAACTCACGTATGAAATATTGCGTGATTATGCTTTTTGGTCACACATGTTGAAAGATGTTCAAACCTACTGTCAAGGGTGTTTAATCTGCCCACAGTTTCAACCCACTGCACCCACGCATAGAGCGCCATTGCAGAAAAGGGGGATGGTAATACCATGGTCAGATATACAAATTGATTTTATTGGTCCGGTAACAAGGTCATCAAGAGGTAACAAGTACATGTTAACAGTGACATGCCTGTTCACTAAATGGGTAGAGTGCATTAGTGCACCTAACAACAGTGCTGAAACATGTGCAGCGTTGCTCATCAACCATGTGTTTTCCAGATTTGGTTTGCCCCAAAGAATCGAATCAGATCGGGGAACCCACTTCACTAGCGAATTGATGACCAAAATGTGGAAAATACTAGGGGTTAAAAGAAAGCTCCATATTGCTTATAGAGCTGCCTCAAGTGGTGGTGTAGAGCATTACAACCAGTCCATTGTTAAAATCCTCAAAAAGTTTGTGAGTGAAATGGGTAAAGACTGGGATGTAAAACTACCTCTAGTCTTAATGGCATTAAGAGCAACTCCAAGTAGTGCTACCAAGATGTCACCTTTTGAACTGATGACTGGTAGAAGAATGGTTCTACCTCAGCATCTACTGTACCGTACATCAGACCAAAACTTGATAAACGCTGCCAATACACATCAATATGTGGAAAACCTAAGAAAGCACCTGCAATATGCCTTTGCATTTGCTCAAAGGAATTTAGAAAGAGCCGCAACTGCCGCCAAAACCTATTATGATCTCAAAACGTCCAAAAAGGAATATGAAATAAATGATAAAGTTTATCTTTATAACTTTGGAAGAGATCAGGTTAAGGAGAAGAAATTTCTTCCCTCATGGAAAGGTCCTTTCGTCATTACTAACAAAATATCTCCAGTGGCCGATAAAATAAGGATCCCCAAAAATGAAAGTTTCATAGATAAATGGGTCCATATCAATCAATTGCAGGCATGTCATCCCAGATCCCAACTACAAGTCATAGAGGGAGAATGAAGTGTCATATCCCCAAATGAACTAAAGACATACTGTAGTTTAAAAATGCCCAACTGATAAACATGAAGGCTCAAAATAACAAACTTTCTACATAAGAGACTGTCTATGAGGTATACAGTTGATCCTCATCAAATACCACTGACTTTAAGCCAATTCAAATACATGTGTCCTACATCTATTTGAAGTTGGAATGGGGATTTATGTCAGAGTATATGAATATTATGATGAATATTACATATGTATACATATATATGTATATATGTATATTTTATACACTGTATATGTTAGATGAGACCTCAGGATTAATTGAACATGAGTTTGTTGAACACAGCTTCTAATCCACGGGGGGTCCCAACCCCCTACCAGATGTTTATCAGGATTGAAAATCAGCATAGCTTTTGAAGCACCACCTCCTGTGGTGTAAAAGACACAAACATTTTTTTCCCTACTCATTTGACTATGTATGCAGAGTTTTATAACTCCAAGACATTTGGTGATGAGAGAAAGGAATGTGTTCAAGGGCCCTCTGGAATTTGTCACCTAAATCTTTGTGATTTCAAAGTAAGATGTGTTGCAAACATACAGCTAGGGGGAAGGTGACACAAATAGAATTAAATATATTTTGCAAAGGGAACAATGCCAGTTTTCCATGTATGTTTAAAATGATTCATGATATATATGTTGAAATTAAACACATTATATTAAATAGATAATTGCTGCAGGGGATATGTATATAGGAAATAAATTAAGAATTAGTATAGATTAAATGACCATTTTTTTTAATCCCATATTTGAAGTGCATATATATAACATAAATTTTCTATTTTTCAGGTGGACCACGGGAAAAATTCCTTCATGCAAGGACTGTAGGAGACATAGAACATACTATATCATGTGAAAACATATTAAATATATAAATGCCATAAATTTCAAAATAATTAGCAATATTAAATTGCCTTAATATAATACAACATAAATAATATAACATATTTGATATCAAAATGATCAGGGAATTGATCTGATGCTGCTCCATCTATGATTGATGTTGAGAGAGATTAATACAAGAAATTATGGCAGTTATTACATAGTTTAAAGAAATATTTCACTGTCTAAAAATGTTTAGAAATGTTAAGGATGAATTTGTTTTGTGCTATCTGCTGCCACCATAGGGCCGATACCGGTATAGCAGTTGAGATTTAACTGCTTAAAGGATGCGTTTCCGTGGTGACCAAGGGCCCATCCAAATAGACATCCCACCTAACCAATGGAATGGTCAGATCTCGTAGGGCCACTCCCATGGTTTCATAAATGAGTGAAAAAGTTATTTAAGTGAATGCATGAAGGAGAAGAGACACAGATTTTTGCTGACTTGAATGATATACTGCTGGGCGTCCAAAATACATTCATTTTGAACAAGCTGATCTACCTTTTTCTCAGTGATTGCAAAAATTTACTTATATATTTTCTGAGATGAAACAAGGAATCCTTGGTAACGTATATATATAAAAAGAAAGTGGGCAGTCTGCATTTTACTAGTATTCAGCCTGTGTAGGGTTAAACAAATCCTTGCTGCTAAATTATTTTATCTGTACAACTATAGAGTGATAACTCAGAATTGGGTTTTTACATAAATAATATATACAATTTCTGATGTTTTTAATAGAAGTGTATATTGTACTATTGTTTAAGTTAGTACTGTAAATCATATTGCTGAATGTTTGTTAGCTACTATTTTAGATCTCATTGTAATATTTTAAATGCAGTCTGAATGAAAGGTTGGTTTTAAAGATAAGCGTGTATAAACTTTGCATAGCATATTTAAATAGTTTTCTAGCGCATATAAATTTATTTCATATTCCTTTTATTGCAAATATATTTCAAAAATGTTCATGGATATTAACTAAATAAAAGAATTCAGATATTTATATTAATTGTATGGTCTAGTAGGTGCATGTTGATTAAGGGTTTCTATTTTTAAGGAAAATTATCATTTGTATTGTGTTATAACCCTGCCATAAGCTGATAATATTATTTGGAGAGCACTACTTAGATTTTCATAAAAATATTGACAGCACTCTATTGAAGTCTATAGGGGAAAACGTTAACGTAATCTCGATATTCCAAGTTTGACTTTTTGCACGCATCGGGTTAACTTTGTACTTTCATCTTCTAATACGTGTGTTACCCGACGTGCGCAAAAAGCCAAAGTCTAGCGGGGTTAATGTGTGAGCAGGAGCTTAAACGATATCTCCACTCGTAATCTAGCCCTTTGTGTGCAGAATCATTATTTTTTTCTTGCAGTAAGCGCTTCACACTGGTTGCACATTTATATTGCGGTGATATCATTGCTGGAACTGGTAGGTCTCCTACCTTGGTGGGGGGATCATCAGTGGGCGGAGTTTTGCAGCCATTTCAAAGTGGCCAGAAACAATATTATTTTTAAAATTACTTTTATACCGTTCCTGCTGCATTATATAGAAAGGGGCACAGGAGGCTATGTGCAGTTTAATCCAAGGTAAGACTTTAAGATGACGAAGGTGTAGGCTGTTCCTTTAAGCCTACTTTAAGCAGTAACAAATTCCAGTGGGCACTAATGATTGAATTGTGCAGTACAGGGTGTGGCTGTCAAAAGATACCAGGTAGGTACAGCAGGCACAACTGGACTGAGGAAAGCTGTCACTGGTATAGCAGACACAGGGTAGTCAGCAGGCACAGAATACCAAACGGGTACTGTTGGTGAAACTGTCACAGGATACCAAGTAGGTACAGTAGGCCCAGCTGGTTTGAAGAACACTGTCATTGGTATAGTAGACACAGAATTCTCAGCCGGATTCTGAGACTGTCATGGAATACCAGATAGGTACAGCAGGCACAACTTCAGGAACAAGGTGAGCATACGCAGGTAACAGGTAAGTATGTTTGGTCTCTGGAACAAGGTGAGCATACGCAGGTAACAGGTAAGTATGCTTGGTCTTTGGAACAAGATGAGCATACGCAGGTAACAGGCAAGTATGCTTAACTCCAGGAACAAGGTAGGTAAGGCAACAAACCTTTTTTTAGGAATTCCCACTCCAATAGCCTCCAGGTGGGAGTTCTGGTAATTAGGATGTAGCACCTTTAAATCTAGGCAAGGTGCAGCCACACGGGCCTAGAGAGCTGCAGCAGCAGCTGTAGGAATTGAGTCTCTGAGTCCTTCCATATAGGATGTCAAGACTGAAGAAATCCCTCTTGGCGTTCGTAGAGACAATAGTAGCATACCTTTTCCTTTGGGTGTAAAATATTTAACAACAATAATAATTTCTCAGTGGCTGGTTATATTGCACACAGTGCATGCCTGTTGCCTATACTGTTACTAGTATACTATCGGTATTACATGTATTGTAGTACGGTGAACCCCTCATCTGATTGAAATGGTATTTGTTATTGCAGTGGGGGGCACCAACAAAAAAATAGTAGCTTAGAATACATAATTATATTATTCTGTCATAAAATTGTTAGTCAATCAGAGTATACTATGCTTCTGGCTGCCACCACCAGTAGTACTGCCACCAGCACCGTCACTACCACTGTTGCCTCTGCTACACAAAGTCAAATATAATTTTCAAGGCTATTTTTAAGCATGTAGAGGAGCAGCGGCATTTGCAGCAGCATGGGTCATATTCAGCATCTGCTGTAGCAGGCAATCCCATGTCCACCAGGAGTAGGAGATATACAGGACACACCAGTACCAGAACTAGTAGCAGCAGCATCAGTAGCAGTTAGGGTCATCTAAATCTGTCCATAAAAGTAAATAGGACAATAAGGGGAACTGAAGGTGTAGGTGCTTTAAGGGATACTAAACTCAAATTTATTTCTTTAAAGGGAAAGTCAAGTAAAAAATGAGCTTTCATGATTCAGATAGAGCATGCAATTTTAAGGAACTTTCTATTTTACTCCTACTATCAATTTTTCTTTCGGTCTCCTGCTATCTTTATTTAAAAAGAAGGAATTTAAAGCTTAGGAGCCAACCCATTTTAGGTTCAGCACCCTGGATAGCGCTTGCTTATTGGAGGCAACATTTAGCAAACCAATAAGCAAGCATAACCTACGTTCTCAATCAAAAATTGGCCGGCTCTGAAGCTTTACATTCCTGCTTTTAAAAATAAAGATAGCAAGAGAATGAAGAAAAATTGATAATAGGACTAAATTAGAAAGTTGCTTAAAATGAAATGCTCTCTCTGAATCATGAAAGACAAACTTTTGGTTTAGTGTCCCTTTAATTGCCATTGTTTGACTCATAGCCTAGTATTATGATTGGGAGGGGTCTGAGGTTACCAAGCAGCCTCCATGTACACGTCAACTCTCCAGTCTACTCTCGAAACCACCTGTACCAGTGTTCACCCCAGTGCTACCATCAGTTCTACTTCTGCCAGTTCCGCCACTCTCCCGATTTCCTTCATATTTTATAGCAGCAGCTGGGTGGGTATATCAGAATCAGAAGGTTGTCTCTCAGCAGCAGCAGGACAGACATTGCAGTAGTAGATGATCCCATGATGAAAAGCAGTCCGGAAGAAGAGGGAATTGAGTATATTTCCCAGTCTCTGGTTTGGCCGATGAGAATATATTATTTTAACTCTGTCTTCTATAGCTGCCCTTTACTCTTGACCAAGAAGAACTTGATTATTAACAGAAAACTGTGCAAAAATATCAAAAGCTTTTTTTGTAAAAGCAAATAATATTTAATTACTATGTCCATAATATCCAGAAAATACAGATATGGAAATGGTTCCAGGTTAATTCCAAATTCTTAAAGTGGACCGAGAAACCTGTTGGAGAAAAACAGGACAAAGAAAACCCCCCAAATGGGAAATAAATTCTTGTAACATGGCCCCCGACCCATTACAGATTGCACTCACGGAACGGGAGTAATAGGGTGCGTTGGATATACTCTCTTTCAGCAGTGGCTTCTCTTGTGTCTGCTCATATTTCTCAATGGCTCATTTGTTTCTCTCATTTGTTGATTTGTGTACTACTTAGTGGAGAGTTCTGATCAATTCTCTTTTACTCGTCCCTGGTTTGCAGAAACAAATTGTAGTCACTTATATCCTTGTGCAGCTATTCATGAGGAGTGTGATATGCTGAAGAGCTGATAAATAAAAAATTGTATACATTGTGCAGCAATTCATAAGAAGTGTGATACATAGCAGGACTGATAAATATCCAGTTGTATAGCTTGGAAGTAACACATGAAGCAAATGAGAACTGAAGATGGTAAATACACAGAAGATGAATACTTGCAAAGTTTGGAAACTGGGGCCTAGATTTAGAGTTGGGCGGTAGCCGTCAAAACCAGCGTTAGAGGCTCCTAACGCTGGTTTTGGGCTACCGCCGGTATTTGGAGTCAGTCAGGAAAGGGCCTAACGCTCACTTTCCAGCCGCTACTTTTCCATACCGCAGATCCCCTTACGTCAATTGCGTATCCTTGGGATCTTTCTAACTCCGGTATTTAGAGTTGTGGCTGAAGTGAGCGTTAGAAATCTAACGACGAAGAACCAATAACCATAGGAATCGGTGACTTCCTGTGGGAGGAGCGTTGAGGAAGGAGCACTCACGCTGAGCTCTCTCGTATGTGGAGCTAACTTTAGACCTAACACCCTACCACGAAGCCCTATTGCTGGGGCAAAAGACATACCCAGCCTGGGGGCGAGAAAGTGTGGTGTGAGGAAGTCATAGCACCCCTAACAAGTGGACATAACATACCCGCTGGGAAGGAATGCGGCAGCCACCCCTGTAAGGAAGACAGACATAACTCGGAGCTAACACTGTGCACGGAGGGAGCTGAATCGTACCTGACTACAGAAAGGTGGGGATCCGAGGCACAAGAGGTGCGGTGGGCTCAGGAGAGTGACGAGGGGGCAACCGCACAGAGCATAACTGTGAGCGGCGCTAATACCCCCCCCTGCAGGAAAGGCGGCGAGGAAACGTGACGTCATAACCGCAAGGCGGTGGCGCTGAGAAAAGCTGCCAAACGGGAGCTGCGGTGTAAGCTGAACCGCGGGCTGAGACACAGACTCTACAGGCGGACTAAAAGCAGAGGCCCCCCGGGTGGGGCAAACCAACGGAGAATGGCTACTCGAAACCTGCCGTGAAGAAAGGGGGGGGTAAGTCTACAAAACATTAATTCACATATGACTGAATGAAAAGCTGCGGAGGCAAGATTTGATGTATGCAAAGCTTGAGGGGTTAAAGGAACAGGGGGAAGGCACGCAACTGTAACGCACCCAGGGCTGGAGTGGCTTTACTGATCAGAAGTGACTATACACAGATACATAGCAGCAGCCACTGGAACTCTTAAAGTAACAGTAGAATATAATCCCTTCAGTAATAGAGGGCATCACCCACTTCATATACGTTTTCTGCCCCTTCGAGAGTATAGAGGGTAGAACATATAAAGGCCGGTGTGCTCAGAGTAACAAAGCGGGACCAGTTCAATAAAAAATCCAAAGACTTAGGTTCATGAGACTTGAGTACTGGGCCGGTTTTTTCACAGTTTGAGGACATGATGTGAACAGGACTTGCTGGGAAATAAGCTATAGATTACCCTGTACTCTCGGAGTTAACCCCGGCAAGCATCAAAAGGGAAAGTGTAAGAGGCCAGAATTTATGTGGCAGGAGGTGGTGTAATTTAAAGCAGCTTCTTTCTCTCAGTATTAAATTGAGGAAGAACTCTGTGACTTAGAGATGCAGACGTGGTAGCTGCTTCTTGGTGCAAGATAAAGGAGCCACTGGAACAAGGCTAGAACTTTGTTTGGCATTTAATTTTGTAAATAGCCGCTGGCTGAGGTTGAGAGACATTTCACACTGTTAATGTGGTAAAATACTAGACATGTTGTACAAGATAGCGTGCTGATTAACAGACTAGGCTTGCTTAATTCCAGCTGAAAGTAATACAGCTGAGTGGTTTGTGATTTTTTTCTGATTATCAAGGCATCTGAGGATTGAAAAAGACCGCAGACAAGAAAAAAAGGCCTAGATTTAGAGTTCGGCGGTAGCCGTGAAAACCAGCGTTAGAGGCTCCTAACGCTGGTTTTGGCCGCCCGCTGGTATTTGGAGTCAGTGATTAAAGGGTCTAACGCTCACTTTTCAGCCGCGACTTTTCCATACCGCAGATCCCCTTACGTCAATTGCGTATCCTATCTTTTCAATGGGATCTTTTTAACGCCGGTATTTAGAGTCGTTTCTGAAGTGAGCGTTAGAGCTCTAACGACAAAACTCCAGCCGCCTGAAAATAGCAGGAGTTAAGAGCTTTCTGGGCTAACGCCGATTCATAAAGCTCTTAACTACTGTACCCTAAAGTACACTAACACCCATAAACTACCTATGTACCCCTAAACCGAGCTCCCCCCACATCGCCACCACTCGAGTAAAAATTTTTAACCCCTAATCTGCCGACCGCCACCTACGTTATACTTATGTACCCCTAATCTGCTGCCCCTAACCCCGCCGACCCCTGTATTACATTTATTAACCCCTAACCTGCCCCCCACAACGTCGCCGCCAGCTACTTAAAATAATTAACCCCTAATCTGCTGACCGGAGCTCATCGCTACTATAATAAATGGATTAACCCCTAAAGCTAAGTCTAACCCTAACACTAACACCCCCCTAACTTAAATATAATTTACATCTAACGAAATAAATTAACTCTTATTAAATTAATTATTCCTATTTAAAGCTAAATACTTACCTGTAAAATACATCCTAATATAGCTACAATATAAATTATAATTATATTGTAGCTATTTTAGGATTAATATTTATTTTACAGGCAACTTGGTAATTATTTTAACCAGGTACAATAGCTATTTAATAGTTACCTAGTTAAAATAATAACAAATTTACCTGTAAAATAAATCCTAACCTAAGATATAATTAAACCTAACACTACCCTATCAATAAATTAATTAAATAAACTACCTACAATTACCTACAATTAACCTAACACTACACTATCAATAAATTAATTAAACACAATTCCTACAAATAAATACAATTAAATAAACTAGCTAAAGTACAAAAAATAAAAAAGAACTAAGTTACAAAAAATAAAAAAATATTTACAAACATAAGAAAAATATTACAACAATTTTAAACTAATTACACCTACTCTAAGCCCCCTAATAAAATAACAAAGCCCCCCAAAATAAAAAATTCCCTACCCTATTCTAAATTAAAAAAGTTAAAAGCTCTTTTACCTTACCAGCCCTGAACAGGGCCCTTTGCGGGGCATGCCCCAAGAATTTCAGCTCTTTTGCCTGTAAAAAAAAACATACAATACCCCCCACCCAACATTACAACCCACCACCCACATACCCCTAATCTAACCCAAACCCCCCTTAAATAAACCTAACACTAAGCCCCTGAAGATCTTCCTACCTTGTCTTCACCATCCAGGTATCACCGATCCGTCCTGGCTCCAACATCTTCATCCAACCCAAGCGGGGGTTGGCGATCCATCATCCGGTGGCTGAAGAGGTCCAGAAGAGGCTCCAAAGTCTTCCTCCTATCCGGCAAGAAGAGGATATCCGGACCGGCAAACATCTTCTCCAAGCGGCATCTTCGATCTTCTTCCATCCGGTGCGGAGCGGGTCCATCTTGAAGCAGGCGACGCGGATCCATCCTCTTCTTCCGTTGTCTCCCAATATCCAGCAAAAATTACGGTCCTGGGCATGGACGGTGTCACGGCCCTTAATACGGTGGAAGAAGCGAAAGCTTTTTGCGCAGAGAACAACATAGAACTATGATGTACTGGTAGGGGTGCCAGAAAATCTCCGTAATTGTAGAGTAATGATGAGAAGGAACAGAGAATCAGACACGGGGGGGGGGATGGGGGGGGCATGGGGGGCGCGGGGGGGGTCTTTATCTTTCCTCTTTTTTTTTTTTTTTTTTTTTTTTTTTGTATGCTCGCCAGCCCTCCTGTTGTGGTAGAATAATGGCTGTAAAAGATAGATTACTACTTGTAAAAGATGAGTGTGTCACTTAATTTTGTATCATGGAATGTGGGAGGGATAACCTCCCCCATTAAACGAAAAAATATTTTCAAATTATTAAAAAAGCAGAAACCAGATATCATATTATTGCAAGAATTGCATTTGAAAGCGCCCGAAATAGATAAACTACGAACCAATTGGCTTGCTGAAGTTATTGCAACTCCTTGTGAGTCACGTAAATGCGGGGTGGCTATATTATTAAATAGGAGTTTGGACTACGAGATAATTAAGGTAAAACTGGATCAGAAGGGGAGATTTATTATTATGCAAATAAAAATTGACGATAGAATATGGACCCTGTGTAACATATACGCACCCAACACATTCGAAGTTAAATTCTGGCACCTGATACAAAAAGAGCTGACTCCGTACTTAGGTCAGAACTTGATTATCGCGGGAGACATGAATACAACACCACATCCAAACAGCGACAGATTTAAGGCAGGGCACAGACAAGCATACCATCGGGAAGCGAGAATTTTTCGGAATTTCTTAAAAACAATCAAAGTCAACGACATTTGGCGACTACAGCACCCAGATGATCGTACCTACACGTGCGAGTCTAAGGCTCATCGGTGTTTCTCTAGGATAGACATGTTTCTAATAGAAGAACAGCTTTTAAAATACGAAATTAGGACACACATAGGAGAGATAATATTATCTGACCACGCAATAATTAGTTTCAAGATTGTACCGCCGGACAGGTCAAGTTTTAAGACAAATACATTCAGATTCCCTGGATATATGTCTAACAATCCAAAATTCATTAATTGGGTATCGAATAAATGGAAAGAATATATTTCATTCAATAGGGAGTACATGGATAAACCAGAGACTTTGTGGGAGGCAGGGAAGGCGGTCATGCGTGGGGAGATAAAGGCGTACATGGTCAAATTAAATCGGAAGAACAAGGCGAGAGAAATTCAGCTGGCCAATCAGGTTAGAAACGCACACGCGAGGTATTTGTACAGTCCCAATGTCGGTCGGTGGGAAAAATATACGCAAGCTAAAGCAGAAAGAGAACAATTTATGAAAGAAAAATGGGCAAACGAAGAGGCAAAGTGTAGAGCAAAATTTCAAGGCCTTCAGGGAGTTTCGGCAAAACATCTAGCCAAGATAACAAAATATCGTAAGAAACAAAATATAATTTCTCTGATCAAAGAAGGTGAGAATATACACACTACTCCCACTGCAATTAGAGAGGCATTCTCCCAATACTATCAGAAGTTATATTCCAAGGAGGGCATAAATAGGGAGTGCAAGGAACAATTTTGGGACCAGATAAAAACTCCTAAAATCACCCCAGAAGCATTACAGCAGGTTAACGCACCAATTTCGGAAAGGGAGGTGTTGGGAGCCATTCAAAAAGCCAAAACAGGAAAAGCACCAGGACCAGATGGTCTCTCTGCGGAATTTTATAAAATAATCTCAGAAATGATAGTAGGGACTCTTACCAAACTATACAACGGGTATTATATTAAGAAAGACATGAAATCCCCATATTTTTCTGACGCAATAATATCACTAATATTAAAAAAAGGGAAAGATGCCTCAAATTTGTCCTCATATCGCCCGATCTCATTACTAAACCAAGATTACAAAATATTAATGTCTATAATAGCAGACAGATTAAAGAAAGTAATACCAGATTTAATAAATGCAGATCAGGTCGGGTTCATACCTGGTAGGAATTCGGTACGTAACATGAGAAGGGTGTTGACAATGGTGGATCATTTTTATCAGGTCGGACGGCCCGCCTCACGACAGAAAAAGAATAGGATGGATCATGACATTGCAATAGTAACAATAGACGCCGAAAAGGCATTTGATTCTATAGGATGGGACCATCTTTTCGTAACTCTGGAGAAATTTGGTCTCTCGGGTGCCCTGCTCGACCTGGTCAGAATGATCTACAAGAAACCTAAGTCACAGCTGTTAATTAATGGGGAATTACTGAAGCCGGTAATACTGGGCAGGGGAACGCGTCAAGGGTGTCCTCTTTCCCCTTTATTGTTTGACATTGCGTTAGAACCCCTCGCAATATACATCAGAGATAAATTACCACCGGTAAAGATAGGTGCAGAAAAAATGACGATTTCATTATACGCAGACGATATTCTGTTATTTTTACAAGATACAGCTACTTGCGTCCCTCAACTTCTGCTGATGATCCAGAAATTTAGTTCATTTACAGGTTACAAAATAAACCCCACAAAATCTGAAATTCTATGGCTAAAGAAAACCGAAGCGAGTCAGAACACAATTTTCAAAGAAGTCCAACATATTAATTACTTGGGGATTAAAATTGCGAAAAATCCATGTGAATGGTATCAGCTGAATTATAAAGATCTGTTTGACAATATCCAAATGGAATTAGGAAAGTGGAATATGTATTATTTATCATTATCAGCGCGAATTATACTGATAAAAACAATTCTCTTTCCGAAGGTATTATTTCGTCTCCAGAATTTACCTCTAGTAATCAAAAAGGAAGATATAGACAGGTACAATAGAGCATGTGCACTGTTCATTTGGGGTAAGCAGAAGCCCCGCATTTCTGCGGAGAAGCTAAGCTACCCAAAACAATATGGCGGATTTGCCCTCCCCAACATTAGGTATTACAATTATGTCTCCTTGATTAAGTTTGGAATAGACTGGCTAGCTGAGTCAGAATATGTCACCTATTACAAGCTGGAAACTGAAATGGTGAAACCTTTTAAGCTACAAGCAATATTACACTGCCCATATAAGAGCTTACCAAGTAATGTGGCAAATTTGCTAACATTCTCTAGTATCGTGTGGGCATGGCAAAAATACTGCGACATATTGGGACAAAAGTATCAGGTGTCAACAATGCTTCCGATTGTTGGGTGTGTAGATTTTGCTCCAGGGTTGCATAACAGGACGTTTCGAGAATGGGAAGACAGGGGCTTGAGATACTTTTCCCAGATAAGAATGGGGCAGGAGAGACTATCACGGACCTTTGAGAGCTTAGCGCTAGAATATAATCTCCCCGCCAAATACTTTTATACATACCTGCAAGCAAGACATTATGTAGAATCACATATTATGGAACATGGCGTGGATTGGAGTCAGGATGCTATCGAAGCGGGTCTAAAATTATACAAGGCAGGAGTGCGCTCAATAGCAATGTGGTATCAGAATATAATGCGGGGGCTAGGATTGAGACAAATAAATCTGAGTACAGAAACATTTTCTAGATATTTTCCCTCTATACAAGCTGAAAATATTTTGGATAGTATCAAAAGGGTGGAAACAGCCTCTGAGAGAACTAGTTGGAGGGAGTCGCACGCGAAATTGTTAAATAATTTCTACTTGACTCCAGAGAGAATCAGTGGGTGGACTAGAGCCGCCCCAGTAAGCTGCTACAAATGTAATTATATGAAAGCAAATCTGCTGCATTGTTTATGGGGTTGCCCAAAAGTGCACCAATTCTGGTTGAGAGTTCAGTTCTGGCTCAATAAATACTTACATGACAAGATAAAATTAGAAGCAATACAGATATTTTTCTTTTACCAGGCTGAAAACCCAGGCGATACAAATCTTATAAATTTGGCTATTTTAGCAGCCCGTAGTCTCATATTTAAGAAATGGAAACAGATAGCGGCTCCAAGTATGAATGAGTTTATCAATAATATGAAAATTCAAATGACAGTAGAAAGGCAGGACTTGAAAAACACAGACAAACATTACAGAAGGTATTTTTGTAAATGGAAAAAATATATTGAGTCTTGGCCAATAGTTTTACAACAGCAGTTCCTCGAACCATTGCAAGGCACAGTTCCTTTCCTGAATTTAGTAGTTGCAGAAATTCTGCCGTCACATTGGATGGAACAGATAAGATGACACACCCGTTTGGGGTAGTGTTTTGAAATCTTTAGAAAAATACACAAATATTCTCAAGGGGAAAAAAAAAAAGAAAACATTTTTTTTTTCTCTCTCTCTCTTTCTCCTTCTCATCTCCCCCCCCCCCCGGCTTCCCCTGCCCCCCCCCCCCCCCCGGGTGTTAATATTCACCCGCAGTAAAACTGGTGTTAATCGGTAGTCTAAATCTAGGAGAAGTTGTGTTTACTTCTTTGTAACCAAGAGACTAATAGCAATAGAGATAGACTGAGGATAGTTGGTAGCCTCAATCGATAGGAATATAGCACTGAGGGTCTATATACCTCAGGGCTATTAAGATCGGTGGGACAATTTGGAGCAAGGAAGGGTCAGAGAATGGTTTAATGTAGTATCTAAATGTGGAAATAGGATCCCTCACTTGTAATAAGAGCTAGAGGTGAAGTGTTGGAGGCAGTAGAGGGTGTCATACTAGAACACATAACGATAAATTGTTTTTCTTTTTTTTCTTCTTGCTTTCTTATGATGTTCAAAGGATAAATGTAATAAGATGTAATGGATTATTTTTGAGATGGTTATGATGGTCTAATATGTTTTATCTTTAATAAAATTTAAATTAAAAAAAAAAAAAAAAAAAAAAGAAATCTAACGACAAAACTCCAGCCGCAGAAAAAAGTCAGTAGTTAAGAGCTTTCTGGGCTAACGCCGGTTTATAAAGCTCTTAACTACTGTGCTCTAAAGTACACTAACACTCATAAACTACCTATGTACCCCTAAACCGAGGTCCCCCCACATCGCCGCCACTCGATTACATTTTTTTAACCCCTAATCTGCCGACCGCCACCTACGTTATACTTATGTACCCCTAATCTGCTGCCCCTAACACCGCCGACCCCTATATTATATTTATTAACCCCTAACCTGCCCCCCACAACGTCGCCGCCAGCTACCTACAATAATTAACCCCTAATCTGCCGACCGCCACCTACATTATACTTATGTACCCCTAATCTGCTGCCCCTAACACCGCCGACCCCTATATTATATTTATTAACCCCTAACCTGCCCCCCACAACGTCGCCGCCAGCTACCTACAATAATTGACCCCTAATCTGCCGACCGCCACCTACGTTATCCTTATGTACCCCTAATCTGCTGCCCCTAACACCGCCGACCCCTATATTATATTTATTAGCCCCTAATCTGCCCCCCTCAACGTCGCCTCCACCTGCCTACACTTATTAACCCCTAATCTGCCGAGCGGATCTCACCGCTACTATAATAAAGTTATTAACCCTTAATCCGCCTCACTCCCGCCTCAATAACCCTATAATAAATAATATTAACCCCTAATCTGCCCTCCCTAACATCGCCGACACCTAACTTCAATTATTAACCCCTAATCTGCCGACCGAATCTCGCCGCTACTGTAATAAACGGATTAACCCCTAAAGCTAAGTCTAACCCTAACACCCCCTAAATTAAATCTAATTTAAATCTAACTAAATAAATTAACTCTTATTAAATAAATTATTCCTATTTAAAGCTAAATACTTACCTGTAAAATAAAACCTAATATAGCTACAATATAAATTATAATTATATTATAGCTATTTTAGGATTTATATTTATTTTACAGGTAACTTTGTATTTATTTTAACCAGGTACAATAGCTATTAAATAGTTAAGAACTATTTAATAGCTAAAATAGTTAAAATAATTACAAAATTACCTGTAAAATAAATCCTAACCTAAGTTACAATTAAACCTAACACTACACTATCAATAAATTAATTAAATAAAATACCTACAATTACCTACAATTAAACCTAACACTACACTATCAATAAATTAATTAACCCCTTAATGACAACTGACGTACCAGGTACGTCATGCAAAAACTAACAGTTAATGACAATGGACGTACCTGGTACGTCAGTTGTCTAACAGAGTGCTGGAAGCGATCACAAATGCTTCCAGCAGCTCTGAGGGTATTGCAGTGGTGCCTCGATATGGAGGCATCCTGCAATACCACTTTACAAGCCTCCGATGCAGAGAGAGCCACTCTGTGGCCCTCTCTGTACCGGTAGCGATGGTGCCAGTGTCCGGTAGTGCACTGTCCGGGTGTGAGGGTATAAAAGGATCTGGGAGGGGGTGGGGGTATTGTGGGGGGGGGCTGCTACACTACAGAAATAGTTTTAAAGTTAAAAATAAAATAAAAAAACTTTTTGGGGGGGTTTTGGGGCCAAAATGGGTACTGGCAGACAGCTGCCAGTACCCAAGATGGCGGTAATTAGGTAGGGGAGAGGGTTAGAGAGCTGGAGGGGGGATCAGGGAGGTTGGGGCTAAGGCAGGGGTCCATCACAGCTAAAATATTTTATTATTTTTATTTAAAAAAAAAAACAACAACTTTTATTTAGTACTGGCAGACTTTTGGCGGGAACAATTGTGGGGTGGGGGAGGGAAGAGAGCTGTTTGGGAGGGATCAGGGGGTGGGATGTGTCAGGTGGGAAGCTGATCTCTAAAATTAACCCTGCAAGCTCCCTACAAGCTACCTAATTTAACCCCTTTACTGCTGGGCATAATTAACGTCTGGTGCGCAGCAGCATTTAGCGGCCTTCTAATTACCAAAAAGCAACGCCAAAGCCATATAAGTCTGCTATTTCTGAACAAAGGGGATCCCAGAGAAGCTTTTACAACAATTTCTGCCATAATAGCACAAGCTTTTTGTAAATAATTTCAGTGAGAAACCTAAAATTGTGAAAAATGTAAAGTTTTTTTTTTTATTTGCTCGCATTTGGCGGTGAAATGGTTGCATAAAATATACCAAAATGGGCCTAGATCAATACTTGGGGTTGTCTACTACACTACACTAAAGCTAAAATTAACCCTACAAGCTAGTGATGTCCGGTTCATGAACGAATCGTTCATTTGAACCGGATCTTTTCACTGAACTGCATGAATCAGTTCACCAGACTGAACTGATTCGTTTGAAACAGTTCATTTCCTGAGTCATCAGCAGCCCTGGTAATACGATCCTAGAGTGAGTTCTGCTCTGCTAACTCCTCCTTTAATGAATCACACAGCAGAATCTCACTCTAGGATCATATTACCAGTGTTGTTGAATCAGTGTACTGTTAGCTAACTTGTTTGCAATGAATCAGTCTGTTAACAGTTCACTGATTCAAAAGAAGTGAACTGTTTGCAAACGACTCAGTGTACTGTTAACAGACTGATTCATTGCAGACGAGTTAGCTAACAGTACACTGATTCAAATATCAGGTCACACTCACAGCAGTTCTCAACAGACCCCTGCATTCCTTGTTGCTTCTGAAGGGATTTGTAGTAACTTCCCCTCTGAGTGAGTTAAAGCCCTGGAGAATGGTGGCAGTTTGGGGGACAGGGGGAAGATTCTGATCTTCATCATTTGCTTTGAAGTTGGAGGAAATAACTTGTGGTGCTGGAGCTTTTGCTCTGGGCCACCAGAAGAGTAAAGATTATAACGGATGATTACTAAAGATTTGACAGAGCTACAATAATATATTTCATCCTTGTATTTGATTACTTAATAGAGTTGTTTAATGTTTTCTTCTAATATCAGTCTGAGCAAACAGCCCGCTTTATATCGAATGGCCTCCAGAAGTTTAATATGTATTTGTGCTCTTCCTTGCGGCGGCTTTTTTGTAATTTCACGAGTTGCAGAAAATAAACTGAGCGTGAGGACTGAAGAGACTTTTGTTTACTTGGGGTTAATACGTTACAATCATCATATGTAAATAACGGGTTGTCATGCTGGAGATAAAGCGTCACAATACAGAGCTGTGATGTTTCTTCAGATTTGTATTGTCTTGTTGTCCTTGCGACACAAACAACCTCCAGAAATGTGTTAAAATATACAATCAGACTAATCATTTCAAAATATATAATCATAGACTAAAGCCGCTAAACTAAATAGAGCCGCTAAAACCAAACTACTATAGGACGAGAGCATAATGGGACTTTAATTACCTTCAGATAAGTATGCTTTTCCGAGGTTACATAAATAGCTCTTTATTCCATGTTAGTATATATATATATATATATATATATATATATATATATATATAACCCATTCAGTATCCCATGTTTGTTTATTTATATATATATATATAATTTGTTGTTCTTCCTCTATATCTAAGCTAACTTTTACTTAGCAACAGCTACAAATTATATATATATATATTTGTAGCTGTTGCTAAGTAAAAGTTAGCTTAGATATAGAGATAGCTTGTGCAGGAAACGGATCTGCAAATCTGCGGCTCTACAGTTCACCTACTGAACATGAGGTAGAGCCTCTACCTCATGTTCAGTAGGTGAACTGGTGAATCGGTTCATGAACCGGTTCAGTTAATCGAACCGTCCAAAATGAACCGATTCACCCAGAAGAACCGAACTTCCCATCACTACTACAAGCTCCCTACAAGCTCCCTAATTAACCCCTTCACTCCTGGGCATAAAATAAGTGTGGTGCGCAGCGGCATTTAGCGGCCTTCTAATTACCAAAAAGCAACCCCAAAGCCATATAAGTCTGCTATTTCTGAAAAAAGGGGATCCCAGAGAAGCATTTACAACCATTTGTGCCATAATTGCAGAAGCTGTTTATAAATAATTTCAGTGGGAAACCTAAAGTTTGTGACAAATTTTGTGAAAAAGTGAACTTTTTTTTTTTTTTTATGGCATTTGGCGGTGAAATGGTGGCATGAAATATACCAAAATGGGCCTAGATCAATACTTTGGGATGTCTTCTAAAAAAAATATATACATGTCAAGGGATATTCAGGTATTCCTGACAGATATCAGGGTTCCAATGTAACTAGCGCTAATTTTGAAAAAAAGTGGTTTGGAAATAGCGAAGTGCTACTTGTATTTATTGCCCCATAAATTGCAAAAAAAGCAAAGAACGTGTAAACATTGGGTATTTCTAAACTCAGGACAAAATTTAGAAACTATTTAGCATGGGTTCTTTTTTGGTGATTGTAGATGTGTAACATATTTTGGGGGTCAAAGTTAGAAAAAGTGTGTTTTTTTCCATTTTTTCCTCATGTTTTATTATTTTTTTTTTAGTAAATTATAAGACATAATGAAAATAATGGTATCTTTAGAAAGTCCATTTAATGGCGAGAAAAACGGTATATAATATGTGTGGGTACAGTAAATGAGTAAGAGGAAAATTACAGCTAAACACAAACACTGCAGAAATGAAAAATAGCCATTGTCATTAAGGGTAAGAAAATTGAAAAATGGTCCGCTCATTAAGGGGTTAAATACAATATCTACAAATAAATACAATGAAATAAACTAACTAAAGTACAAAAAATAAAAAAGAACTAAGTTACAAAAAATAAAAAAATATTTACAAACATCAGAAAAATATTACAACAATTTTAAACTAATTACACCTACTCTAAGCCCCCTAATAAAATAACAAAGACCCCCAAAATAAAAAATGCCCTACCCTATTCTAAATTACAAAAGTTCAAAGCTCTTTTGCCTGTAAAAAAACCCACATACAATACCCCCCCCCCAACATTACAACCCACCACCCACATACCCCTAATCTAACCCAAACCCCCCTTAAATAAACCTAACACTAAGCCCCTGAAGATCTTCCTACCTTATCTTCACCATACCAGGTTCACCGATTGATCCAGAAGAGCTCCTCCGATGTCTTGATCCAAGCCCAAGCGGGGGGCTGAAGATGTCCATGATCTGGCTGAAGTCTTCATCCAAGCGGGAGCTGAAGAGGTCCATGATCCGGCTGAAGTCTTCTATCAACGGCATCTTCAATCTTCTTTCTTCGGGATCCATGTTCATCCCGCTGACGCGGAACATCCATCTTCACCGACGACTTCCCGACGAATGACGGTTCCTTTAAGGGACGTCATCCAAGATGGCGTCCCTCGAATTACGATTGGCTGATAGGATTCTATCAGCCAATCGGAATTAAGGTAGGAAAATTCTGATTGGCTGATGGAATCAGCCAATCAGAATCAAGTTCAATCCGATTGGCTGATCCGATCAGCTAATCAGATTGAGCTCGCATTCTATTGGCTGATCGGAACAGCCAATAGAATGCAAGCTCAATCTGATTGGCTGATTGAATCAGCCAATCGGATTGAACTTGATTCTGATTGGCTGATTCCATCAGCCAATCAGAATTTTCCTACCTTAATTCCGATTGGCTGATAGAATCCTATTAGCCAATCGGAATTCGAGGGACGCCATCTTGGATGATGTCCCTTAAAGGAACCATCATTCGTCGGGAAGTCGTCGGTGAAGATGGATGTTCCGCGTCGGCGGGATGAACATGGATCCGGAAGAAAGAAGATTGAAGATGCCGTTGATAGAAGACTTCAGCCGGATCATGGACCTCTTCAGCTCCCGCTTGGATGAAGACTTCAGCTGGATCATGGACATCTTCAGCCCCCCGCTTGGGCTTGGATCAAGACATCGGAGGAGCTCTTCTGGATCGATCGGTGAACCTGGTATGGTGAAGATAAGGTAGGAAGATCTTCAGGGGCTTAGTGTTAGGTTTATTTAAGGGGGGTTTGGGTTAGATTAGGGATATGTGGGTGGTGGGTTGTAATGTTGGGGGGGGGGGTATTGTATGTGTTTTTTTACAGGCAAAAGAGCTGAATTTCTTGGGGCATGCCCCGCAAAGGGCCCTGTTCAGGGCTGGTAAGGTAAATGAGCTTTGAACTTTTTTAATTTAGAACAGGGTAGGGCATTTTTTTTTATTTTGTTGGCTTTGATATTTTATTAGGGGGCTTAGAGTAGGTGTAATTAGTTTAAAATTGTTGTAATATTTTTCTAATGTTTGTAAATATTTTTTTATTTTTTGTAACTTAGTTCTTTTTTATTTTTTGTACTTTAGTTAGTTTATTTCATTGTAGTTATTTGTAGGTATTGTATTTAATTCATTTATTGATAGTGTAGTGTTAGGTTTAATTGTAGGTAATTGTAGGTATTTTATTTAATTTATTTATTGATAGTGTAGTGTTAGGTTTAATTGTAACTTAGGTTAGGATTTATTTTACAGGTAAATTTGTAATTATTTTAACTATTTTAGCTATTAAATAGTTCTTAAAGGGACATGCCACCCACATTTTTTCTTTTATGATTTAGAAAGAGAATGCAATTTTAAACATCTTTCCAATTTACTTATATTATCTAATTTGTTTTATTCTCTTGATATTCTTTGATGAAAAGCATATCTAGATATGCTCACTAGCTGCTGATTGGTTGCTGCACATAGAAGCATCGTGTGATTGGCTCACCATGTGCATTGCTTTTTCTTCAACTAAGGATATTTAAAAAATGAAGCAAATAAATAATGGAAGTAAATTGTAATGTTGTTTAAATTTCTATTCTCTATCTGAATCATGAAAGAAAGATTTTGGGTTTAGTGGCCCTTTAACTATTTAATAGCTATTGTACCTGGTTAAAATAAATACAAAGTTACCTGTAAAATAAATATAAATCCTAAAATAGCTATAATATAATTATAATTTATATTGTAGCTATATTAGGATTTATTTTACAGGTAAGTATTTAGCTTTAAATAGGAATAATTTATTTAATAAGAGTTAATTTATTTCGTTAGATTTAAATTATATTTAATTTAGCGGGGTGTTAGTGTTAGGGTTAGTCTTAGCTTTAGGGGTTAATACATTTATTAGAATAGCGGTGAGCTCCAGTCGGCAGATTAGGGGTTAATGTTTGAAGTTAGGTGTCGGCGATGTTAGGGAGGGCAGATTAGGGGTTAATACTATTTATTATAGGGTTATTGAGGCGGGAGTGAGGCGGATTAGGGGTTAATAACTTTATTATAATAGCGGTGCGGTCCGCTCGGCAGATTAGGGGTTAATAAGTGTAGGCAGGTGGAGGCGACGTTGTGGGGGGGCAGATTAGGGGTTAATAAATATAATATAGGAGTCGGCGGTGTTAGGGGCAGCAGATTAGGGGTACATAGGGATAATGTAAGTAGCGGCGGTTTACGGAGCGGCAGATTAGGGGTTAATAATAATATGCAGGGGTCAGCGATAGCGGGGGCGGCAGATTAGGGGTTAATAAGTGTAAGGTTAGGGGTGTTTAGACTCGGGGTACATGTTAGGGTGTTAGGTGCAGACGTAGGAAGTGTTTCCCCATAGCAAACAATGGGGCTGCGTTAGGAGCTGAACGCGGCTTTTTTGCAGGTGTTAGGTTTTTTTTCAGCTCAAACAGCCCCATTGTTTTCTATGGGGGAATCGTGCACGAGCACGTTTTTGAAGCTGGCCGCATCCGTAAGCACCGCTGGTATCGAGAGTTGAAGTTGCGGTAAATATGCTATACGCTCCTTTTTTGGAGCCTAACGCAGCCATTCTGTGAACTCTAAATACCAGTGGTATTTAAAAGGTGCGGCCGGAAAAAAGCCAGCGTAGCTAACGCACCCCTTTGGCCGCAGAACTCTAAATCTAGGCGAAAGTGATTGCAAATTTGTGGCGATTTGGCTATTACATATATTATAACACTTTTGTTTTTATTATATTTTATGTGAGACATATTATTAAATATTATTTGCTTTTGCAAAAAAAGATTTTGTAATTTGTTTTTGTTATCTGTTCAATCCCTTGACCAAAAAGGATGTATATATATATATATATATATATATATATATATATATTCATATGTCATGTGGTACTTTGCCCATCATACCGCATAAAGTATATATACATCCTAGCATCAGGTAATTACAGCAGCCATCGCTGTAAACTTACAGCCAAGAGCTGCTGTCCCTGAACTGCATGCATATGTCTGCATATGGAACTGGAGCATGATTGGTGCTGTGTCACTGTCAGTAAAGAACATCTGTTTGTGCTGTTGGAAGGTTCGGGAGGAATGGAGGGAGGCGGGTGGGCGGCACAGCGGTGGAGGGGAAAGGAGTGGGAGGAAGGGGCAGGACCTTATGCTGCAGAAAAATAAGTGTAGATGGGAGAGGGCGGAAAAGGACGCTACACTAAAGAAAAAAATATGAATTCAAGTGGGAGGACCCTACATTAGTGATTGGAGGGCGGTTAGTGTCTGGGTTGGAACACTACACTACAGAAAAATATATAAAATAACTAATAAATAAAAAAAGCAAAATAAGGACCAGGTTACAAGGGGAGCTCTAAATATCGCTTTCAAGAAAGCGATATTAGCGATCCACTTTGTAATACCAGCGCACGCTAATGTGCGCTGGTATTACAAGTTAACATCAATGCAAATGCGAGCTCGCGTTCGCCTTGCTGGGAAGCATTGTGTTCACAAGAGCAGGCTTCCAATAGTTTCAATGGGAGCTTTGTTCTGATGCTGGCAGAGACGGCATCAGAACCTTGCACAGCAATGGGCAGCAAATATAAATATATATGTATATGCTGATATACATATATATTTATGTGTTAAAATGTATATATATACATGTTAACACATAAATATATATGTATATAAGCATATACATATATATTTATTGGGAACACACAGTTCCCATAGACCCCACTCCCACCAACCTTTTTTTTTTTTTTTTTTAAATTCTTTTTATTAGTCAGGAACAAATACAACAGGTACAATCAAAAACAATCAGATGCAGGTTATTGGAAGATACAAGATACAATATAAACAAGTACATCAAGATGATACCGGTTCCGGAGCAAGTCATGATGAAGTGCGCTAACAAAGTTTTATTCTATGATGAATAGTGAGTCGTACATCCGAGAGTGAATCAGATAGACTTAGTGCATCTGAATAGGAGTCTTTTGTAATCACAGGTTAAGGTCCGTCATATCTGCCCTGATTTTGCAAAATTTTCTTTTTTTTTAAAACATCTAAACAGTGCATAACAATATGTAACATATAACAACATGCTAACGGATTACTCCGAAATTACTCTTCTTGGATGGAGGGGCATGGGAGGAGGGATGAGGGCGGAGGATGGAGAGAGAGAGGAGAGGAGAAAAAAAAAAAAAAAATTAGAAAAGCATAATTTCCGTTGGGAGGGTCGCGCCACCAACCTTTTTTTAATAAAAATGCTACATTTTTTAAATAAAAAACTACAATGTCCTCTATTTTGTAAAATAATTTTGATTAAAGAAAAAACAAATACAAACCCAAAAACTTCATACTGGCAGATGGTTGTCAGGAGTGTGGATGTGGGAAGGGAGAGAGCTGTTTGGGAGGGATCAGGTAGGTGGGAAGTATGAAACGGGAGGGTAATCCCTGTATTAAAATACTATTACCATTACCAGCTAACTAATTAACCCCTTCACTGTCGGGAATATCAGAAGTGTGGTGCACAGCTGCAATTAGCGGACTTCTAATTGCTAAAAACTAATTGCAAAGCCAATCATGTCTGCTATTTCTGAACAAAGGGGACCCCAGAGAACCTTTTACAACCACGTGCCTTATGACTGCAGTAGTTGTATGTAAATAATTTCAATGAGAAACCCAAAGTTTGTGAAAAGTTAAAAAGAAAAATTTAATACGATCGCATTTAGCAGCAAAACAGGGGCATGAAATATACCAAAATGGGCTCAGAGCAATACCCTGGGTTGTCTACTAAAAATATATATATAAAGTTTTATATAAACAAGGCTTTATTTCTGTTTCAATGGAGTAATAGCAAAAATGCTAAAAATTCTTCTGTATTTTGGGCAAATTTTTCTCTGAAATTCTCAGTTGGTTTAATTAATTAATACATTTTTAGCCCTTCAATACAAGACTACGACTCCTATAATATTAAATATTATTGGAACTTGATTATAAACCTGAGGAGATAGTGAAAGAGGATATTCAACTACAAAGACTTTGCATTGTGTTTTTTAGGCCAGCAGTCACCACCTGCATTGATTCTCTCCATCACCACCATCATCTCCAGTTGTAGAGCAGCCAGGTAGTGCATCAGTGTCAACCACTACACATGTTGCCAGTTACCACATTATGTATTGTGAGCAAGACTTATGATGTAGGCTTTAATTCTTTTGGCACAAGTAGTCAGTGTGTGCCTCATAGCACAACCATTTTGTAAGAGAAATTAAAGGGACACTGAACCCAAATTTTTTTCTTTCGTGATTCAGATAGAGCATGCAATTTTAAGCAACTTTCTAATTTACTCGTATTATCAAATTTTCTTCATTCTCTTGGTATCTTTATTTGAAATGCAAGAATGTAAGTTTAGATACCAACCCATTTCTGGTGAACACACTGTGTTGTTCTTGCTGATTGGTGGATAAATTCACCCACCAATAAACAAGTGCTTTCCATGGTTCTGAACCAAAAAATAGCGTAGATGCCTTCTTTTTCAAATAAAGAAAGCAAGAGAACGAAGAAAATTTGATAATAGGAGTAAATCAGAAAGTTGCTTAAATGTGCATGCTCTGTCTGAATCATGAAAGAAAAAAATTGGGTTCAGTGTCCCTTTAAGGCAGAAATGCTGAATCAATTCCTTTAGAATGTAAGTGTTGGGTGATTTCCCATAATGCTTGCTGAATTTGGCATGATAAACAGGCAGCTTGCATTTGTTCTTGTGTTACTGCAGTGAGAGTGCTTGTAAGAAGTACAACAACTTCTACATCATCCTCCAGTTGAACATCCGGTGATGGCAAAGGCAAGCGAGACAGACAATGAGCTGTCACATTTTCATTTCCTGGCCTGTACTCATATATAAAAAAGAGTAGTCTAGCTGATCATCTAGCAATGCCTGCTTGACCCAGTCCGTTTGTATTTAGGTAGTAAAGTTGTTAAGAGTCTATGATCAGTACCCTGTTTGAATACATGTCCCCATAGATAAGTTCTCCACTGCTCACTGTGCATTTGCATTTTTCTTTTCCTAATTTCATTACACATTTCTAAGTCTGCCAAATAGTATTTTTTTTCTCTTTATTGACAACTAAATACAACGCTGTCTGAAAAAAATTACAAACAATCAGCTACTTCCCTTAATGTTATGGCCATAATAATGGAATTAACCTTTTCCAACCATTTTGCTTCTGGATGCAAGCTTTTATTGAAAAAGGGTTTCAATGGATATACTCTGCATGTGATTTTTCATATACTCCTACAGCCTCCTGACAGCCTCCTACTGCAACTTCACTAGTTAGTATGCCACCAAGAACCACTTCACAATGTTCGAGAAAGGCATCCACCTTGCTCAAGAGATGACTGAACAAGGCCATGACTTAGAAACATACGGCTAGATTTAGAGTTTTGTCGGTAAGGACCCGCGTAGCTAACGCTGGCTTTTTTCTGGCCGCACCATAAAAATAACTCTGGTATTGAGAGTCCACATAAAGGCTGCGTTAGGCTCCAAAAAAGGAGCGTAGAGCATATTTAACGCAGCTTCAACTCTCGATACCAGAGTTGCTTACGGACGCGGCCAGCCTCAAAAACGTGCTCGTGCACGATTCCCCTATAGGAAACAATGGGGCTGTTTGAGCTGAAAAAAAACCTAACACCTGCAAAAAAGCTGTGTTCAGCTCCTAACGCAGCCCATTGTTTGCTATGGGGAAACTCTTCCTACGTCTGCACCTAACACTCTAACATGTACCCCGAGTCTAAACACCCCTAGCCTTACACTTATTAACCCCTAATTCTGATTGGCTGATGGAATCAACCAATCAGAATCAAGTTCAATCCGATTGGCTGATCCAATCAGCCAATCAGATTGAGCTCGCATTCTATTGGCTGATCGGAACAGCCAATAGAATGCGAGCTCAATCTGATTGGCTGATTGGATCAGCCAATCGGATTGAACTTGATTCTGATTGGTTGATTCTATCAGCCAATCAGAATATTCCTACCTTAATTCCAATTGGCTGATAGAATCCTATCAGCCAATCGGAATTCGAGGGACTCCATCTTGGATGACGTCCCTTAAAGGAACCGTCATTCTTCAGTTGGACGTCGCCGGATGAAGATGGGTCCGCGGTGGAGGTCTTCAGGATGGAGCCGGTCCTCATCGGATGAAGATAGAAGATGCAGCTTGGAAGATGATGGTTGCCGGTCTGGATCTACTCTTCTTCCCGTATAGGATGAAGACTTTGGAGCCTCTTCTGGACCTCTTCAGCCACCGGATGATGGATCGCCAGCCCCCGCTTGGGTTGGATGAAGATTTTGGAGCCAGGACCGATCAGTGATACCCGGTGAGGTGAAGACAAGGTAGGAAGATCTTCAGGGGCTTAGTGTTAGGTTTATTTAAGGGGGGTTTGGGTTAGATTAGGGGTATGTGGGTGGTGGGTTGTAATGTTGGGGGGGGGTATTGTATGGTTTTTTTTTACAGGCAAAAGAGCTGAACCTGTTCAGGGCTGGTAAGGTAAAAGAGCTTTGAACTTTAGTAATTTAGAATAGGGTAGGGCATTTTTTATTTTGGGGGTCTTTGTTATTTTATTAGGGGGCTTAGAGTAGGTGTAATTAGTTTAAAATTGTTGTAATATTTTTCTTATGTTTGTAAATATTTTTTAATTTTTGTAACTTAGTTCTTTTTTATTTTTTGTACTTTAGTTAGTTTATTTCATTGTAGTTATTTGTAGGTATTGTATTTAATTAATGTATTGATAGTGTAGTGTTAGGTTTAATTGTAGGTAATTGTAGGTATTTTATTTAATTAATTTAATGATAGTATAGTGTTAGGTTTAATTGTAACTTAGGTTAGGATTTATTTTACAGGTAATTTTGTAATTATTTTAACTATTTTAGCTATTAAATAGTTCTTAACTATTTAATAGCTATTGTACCTGGTTAAAATAAATACAAAGTTACCTGTAAAATAAATATTAATCCTAAAATAGCTATAATATAATTATAATTTATATTGTAGCTATATTAGGATTTATTTTACAGGTAAGTATTTAGCTTTAAATATGAATAATTTATTTAATAAGAGTTAATTAATTTCGTTAGATTTAAATTATATTTAAGTTAGGGGGGTTTTAGTGTTAGGGTTAGACTTAGCTTTAGGGGTTAATACATTTATTAGAATAGCGGTGAGCTCCGGTCGGCAGATTAGGGGTTAATAATTGAAGTTAGGTGTCGGCGATGTTAGGGAGGGCAGATTAGGGGTTAATACTATTTATTATAGGGTTAGTGAGGCGGATTAGGGGTTAATAACTTTATTATAGTAGCGGTGCGGTCCACTCGGCAGATTAGGGGTTAATAAGTGTAGGCAGGTGGAGGCGACGTTGAGGGGGGCAGATTAGGGGTTAATAAATATAATATAGGGGTCGGCGGTGTTAGGGGCAGCAGATTAGGGGTACATAAGGATAACTTAAGTAGCGGCGCTTTGCGGTCGGCAGATTAGGGGTTAATTATTGTAGGTAGCTGGCTGCGACGTTGTGGGGGGCAGGTTAGGGGTTAATAAATATAATATAGGGGTCGGCGGTGTTAGGGGCAGCAGATTAGGGGTACATAAGGATAACGTAGGTGGCGGTCGGCAGATTAGGGGTTAAAAAAAATTAATCGAGTGGCAGCGATGTGGGGGGGCCTCGGTTTAGGGGTACATAGGTAGTTTATGGGTGTTAGTGTACTTTAGAGTACAGTAGTTAAGAGCTTTATGAACCGGCGTTAGCCCAGAAAGCTCTTAACTACTGACTTTTTTCTGCGGCTGGAGTTTTGTCGTTAGATTTCTAACGCTCACTTCAGACACGGCTCTAAATACCGGAGTTAGAAAAATCCCATTGAAAAGATAGGATACGCAATTGACGTAAGGGGATCTGCGGTATGGAAAAGTCGCGGCTGAAAAGTGAGCGTTAGACCCTTTTTTGAGTGACTCCAAATACCGGAGGTAGCCTAAAACCAGCGTTAGGAGCCTCTAGCGCTGGTTTTCACGGCTACCGCCAAACTCTAAATCTAGGCCCTAGATAGCCTTATGCATAGAAACATACACCTAGATTACGAGTTTTGCGTTAGAGGCTGTGCGGTGCTAACGAGCAGTTTATGCTCACCGCTCACTTACAGACAGCGCTGGTATTACAAGTTTTTACAAACCAGACAAGAAGTGAGCGTTGAGCAAAATTTTGCTCATTACCGCACTCCAATAACAGCGCTGCTTACGTTAGCGGTGAGCTGATGTAACGTGCTCATGCACGATTTCCCCATAGGAATCAACGGGGAGAGCCGGCTGAAAAAAAGTCTGACGCCTGCCAAAAAGCAGCGTAAAGCTCCTTAACGCAGCCCCATTGATTCCTATGGGGAAATACATTTTATGTCTACACCTAACACCCTAACATGAACCCTGAGTTTAAACAGCCCTAATCTTACAGTTATTAACCCCTAATCTGCTGCCCCGGACACCGCCGCCACCTACATTATACTTATGAACCCCTAATCTGCTGCCCCCAACATTGCCGAACCCTACATTATATTTATTAACTCCTACTCTGCCGCCCCCAATGTCGCCGCCACCTACCTACACTTATTAACCCCTAATCTGCCGCCCCCAACGTCACCGCCACTATAATAAACATATTAACCCCTAAAACGCCGCACTCCCACCTCGCAAACATTAGTTAAATATTATTAACCCCTAATCTGCCGGCCCTAACATCGCCGCCACCTACCTACATTTATTAACCCCTAATCTGCCACCCCCAACGTCACCGCCACTATACTAAATGTATTAACCCCTAAACCTAAGTCTAACCCTAACACCCCCTAACTTAAATATAATTAAAAGAAATCTAAATAAAAATTCCTATCATTAACTAAATAATGCCTATTTAAAACTAAATACTTACCTATAAAATAAACCCTAAGCTAGCTACAATATAACTAATAGTTACATTATAGCTAGCTTACGATTTATGTTTATTTTACAGGCAAGTTTGTATTTATTTTAACTAGGTAGAATAGTTATTAAATAGTTATTAACTATTTAATAACTACCTAGCTAAAATAAATGCAAAGTTACCTGTAAAATAAAACCTAACCTAAGTTACAATTACACCTAACACTACACTATAATTAAATTATTTCCCTAAATTAAATACAATTAAAATTATCTAAAGTACAAAAAAAACCCACTAAATTCCAGAAAATAATAAACAAATTACAGAAATTGAAACTAATTACACTTAATCTAATCCCCCTTACAAAATAAAAAAGCCCCCCTAAAATAAAAAAAGCCCTACCCTACACTAAATTACAAATAGCCCTTAAAAGGGCCTTTTGCGGGGCATTGCTCCAAAGTAATCAGCTCTTTTACCTGTAAAAAAATTTACAAATCCCCCCCCCAACATTAAAACCCACCACCCACACAACCAACCCTACTCTAAAACCCACCCAATACCCCCTTAAAAAGATTGAAGTTCAATCCTATTGGCTGATGCAATCAGTCAATAGGATTGAGCTGGCATTCTATTGACTGTTCCAGTCAGCCAATAGAATGCGAGCTCAATCCTATTGGCTGATTGCATCAGCCAATAGGATTTTTTCTACCTTAATTCCAATAGGCTGATAGAATTCTATCAGCCAATCGGAATTGAAGGGACACCATCTTGAATGACGTAATTTAAAGGAACCTTCATTCAGTCTTTGCCGTCGGATGAAGAGGATGCTCCACGTAGGATGTCTTGAAGATGGACCCGCTCCGCGCCGGATAGATGAAGATACAAGATGCCGTCTGGATGAAGACTTCTGTCCGTCTGGAGGACCACTTCGCCCGGCTTGGATGAAGACTTCTCCTGGCTTCGTTGAGGACTTCAGCCCGGTTGGATGAAGACTTCTCCCGGTAAGGTGATCTTCAAAGGGTTAGTGTTAGGTTTTTTAAGGGGGTATTGGGTGGGTTTTAGAGTAGGGTTGGTTGTGTGGGTGGTGGATTTTAATGTTGGGGGGATTTGTAATTTTTTTTACAGGTAAAAGAGCTGATTACTTTGGGGCAATGCCCTGCAAAAGGCCCTTTTAAGGGTTATTTGTAATTTAGTGTAGGGTAGGGCTTTTTTTATTTTGGGGGGGCTTTTTTATTTTGTTAGGGGGATTAGATTAGGTGTAATTAGTTTAAACATTTTGTAATTTGTTTATTATTTTCTGTAATTTAGTGTTTTTTGTTTTTTGTACTTTAGATAATTTTATTTAATTGTATTTAATTGTATTTAATTTAGGGAAATAATTTAATTATAGTGTAGTGTTAGGTGTAATTGTAACTTAGGTTAGGTTTTATTTTACAGGTAACTTTGTATTTATTTTAGCTAGGTAGTTATTAAATAGTTAATACCTATTTAATAACTATTCTACCTAGTTAAAATAAATACAAACTTGCCTGTAAAATAAAAATAAATCCTAAGATAGTTACAATGTAACTATTAGTTATATTGTAGCTAGCTTAGGGTTTATTTTATAGGTAAGTATTTAGTTTTAAATAGGAATTATTTAGTTAATGATAGGAATTTTTATTTAGATTTTTTTTAATTATATTTAAGTTAGGGGGTAATTAGGGTTAGACTTAGATTTAGGGGTTAATAACTTTAGTATAGTGGCGGCGACGCTGGGGGCGGCAGATTGGGGGTTAATAAATGTAGGTAGGTGTCGGCGATGTTAGGGACGGCAGATTAGGGGTTAATAATATTTAACTAATGTTTGTGAGGTGGGAGTGCGGCGGTTTAGGGTTAATATGTTTATTATAGTGGCAGCGATGTCCGGTTCGGCAGATTAGGGGTTAACATTTTTATTTTAGTGTTTGCGATGCAGGAGGGCCTCGGTTTAGGGGTTAATAAGTAGTTTATGGGTGTTAGTGTACTTTTTAGCACTTTAGTTAAGAGTTTTATGCTACAGTGTTGTAGTGTAAAACTCTTAACTACTGACTTTAAAATGCGGTACCAGTCTTGACAGGAGAGGGTCTACCGCTCACTTTTTGGCAGACTCGTAATACCGGCGCTATGCAAGTCCCATTGAAAAAATAGGATACGCAATTTACGTAAGTGGATTTGCGGTATTTCCAAGTCTGGCCAAAAAAGTGAGCGGTACACCTGTACCTGCAAGACTTGTAATACCAGCAGGCGTTAAAAAGCAGCGTTAGGACCTCTTAACGCTGCTTTTTAAACCTAACGCACAACTCGTAATCTAGCCGATAGACTTTGCCAGTAGATAAGAACCAAAAGGCCCACCAAGTCTACCCATATTACATGTTACTGTTTTTTTAGGATAGTCTTATACATGCCCCGTGCATTTGACTTAAAAGGACAGTCAACACCAGACTTTTTGTTGTTTAAAAAGAAAGATAATTCCTTTATTACCCATTCTCCAGTTTTGCATAACCAACACAGTTATATAAATACACTTTTTACCTCTGTGATTACCTTCTATCTAAGCCTCTGCAAACTGCCCCCTTATTTCAGTTCTTTTGACAGACTTGCTTTTTAGCCAATCAGTGCTCACTCCAGGGTAACTTCACGTGCATGAGCTCAATGTTATCTATATGAAACACATGAACTATTGCCCTCTAGTGGTCAAAATGCATTCAGATTAGAGGCAGTCTTCAAAGTCTAAGAAATTAGCACATGAACCTCCTAGAATTAGCTTTCAACTAAGAATACCAAGAGAACAAAGCAAAATTGATAATACAAGTAAATTGGAAAGTTGTTTAAAATTACATTTCCTATTTAAATCATAAACGTTTTTTCGGACTTGACTGTCCCTTTCACCAAGACTGATTGTGTTTTGGCTAAAGTTTTCAGTGATATACCTTAAAGGCTTTAGGATTGCCAATAACTGACCAATCATGGCCCACTCATCTCTGCCTAATGGACTCCCAATGAATTGACAGGAAGCCATAGCATGGAGGATAGTATTCTGGTGCTCCAGCATTTTGTCATTTCCAAAGTTGATTTCCACTTAGTAGTGATGTTGTCACTTATATCCTTGTGCAGCAATTCAAGAGGAGTGTGATATGTTGCAGGACTGATAAATATCCAGTTGTATAGCTGAGAGGTAACACATGAAGCAGATGAGAACTGAAGTAGGTAAATACACAGAAAGTGTATACTTGCAAAGCTTGGAAACAAAATGATTGCAATATTGTTGCAATTTGACTATTGGGACTAACACTTGTTTTTATTATAATTTATGTGAGACATATTATTAAATATTATTTGCTTTCACAAAAAAGATTTTGGCATTTTTTGCACATACAGTTATCTGTTTAATGTTGATAGAGTGGGATTAATTGCGATGGGGGTATAGCGGATTAGGGTTAATAGTGTAAAGTTTTTTTTGCAATGGGGGTATGGTGGATTAGGGGTTAGTAGAGTAGGGGGTTAATTGCGATGGGGGTATAGCAGATTAGGGGTTAATAGTGTAAAGTTTATTTTGCAATGGGGATATGGTGGATTAGGGGTTAATAGTGTAGGGGGTTAATTGTGATTGGGGTTATGGTGGATTAGGGGTTAAAAGTGTAGCTTGTAATACTTTATTTTTATGTTTCCTTTTTAAGTGCAACTTTTTAAAATCCTAAACCCTTTACACAAGCTTTGAAGTCACATAAAACGTAAAATGCAATTGTGTTTGAGTGATCGCATTTACTTTCAACTTGTAATATGAGCGTAAGTTAACACGATTGCGATATTGGAATATTGCGTTAACATTACTGATCCACTTATAATTCAGCCCATTAAGTATAGGGTCATTTTCCCTACACTTAAAAATGGTGGAAAACAGATAAAACTTAAAATTTCTGATTGTTTCCATCACTTTTAAGTGTAGCTATTTGAAAGGGCTAATCTGGAACTGTTAACTTACAGATAAGTTTCAAATGACAGATTGTAAACAACCCCTAAGTTTGACATTTTACATAATTATTTTGAAATCTAGAAATAGATTCCTCAGCATTATTTAAAATCAGTGCATACAGTGCAGCATCCAAAAAGTCCTCTTATTTATAAACATTATTTAAAGGGACATTGAACCCAAACATTTTCTTTCATGATTCAGATAGAGCAAACTATTTTAAACAAGTTTTCAGTTTACTTCAATTATCAAATTTGCTTAATTATCTTGGGATCCTTTGTTGAATGAACAGCAATGCACTTCCGGGAGCTAGCTGAACACACCAGGTGAGCCAATAACAAGAGGCATATATGTGCAGCCACCAATCAGCAGCTAGCTCCCAGTAGTGTATTGCTGCTCCTTAGCCTACCTAGGTATGCTTTTCATCAAAAGGATATCAAGAGAAGAAAGCAAATTAAATTAAGGAAGTAAATTGAAAGGTTGTTTAAAATTGCAAGCAGTATCTGAATCATGAAAGTTGCTCTTTATATTTTCTGTATCAGCAAAAAAAAACTTGCGGCTAGATTACGAGTTTTGCGTTATGAGCTATGCGGTGCTAACAAGCATTTTTTTCTCACCGCTCACTTACCTGCAGAGATGGTATTACAGGTTTTTACAAACCCGGCGTTAAAAGGCAAGAAGTGAGCGTAGAACAAAATTTAGCACCAAATCTCACTTCAGTACCAGCGCTGCTTAAGTCAGAGGTGAGCTGGTCGTACGTGCTCGTGCACGATTTCCCCATAGGAATCAACGGGGAGAGCCGGCTGAAAAAAAGTCTAACACCTGCAATAAAGCAACGTATAACTCAGTAACGCAGCCCCATTGATTCCTATGGGGAAATAAAATTTATGTTTACACCTAACACCCTAACATGAACCTCGAGTCTAAACACCCCTAATCTTACACTTATTAACCCCTAATCTGCTGCCCCCGACATAGCCGACACCTGCATTATATTTATTAACCCCTAATCTGCCACTCCGGACACCGCCTACATTATATTTATACTATATTATACTTATTAACCCCTAATCTGCCGCTCCCGACATCGCCGCCACCTACATTATATTTATTAACCCCTAATCTGCCACCCCCAATGTCGCCGCCACCTACCTACACTTATTAACCCCTAATCTGCCGCCCCCAACGTCGTCGCCACTATAATAAACATATTAACCCCTAAACCGCCGCACTCCCGCCTCGCAAACATTAGTTAAATATTATTAACTCCTAATCTGCCGTCCCTAACATTGCCGTCACCTACCTACATTTATTAACCCCTAATCTGCCGCCCCCAACGTCGCCGCCACTATACTAAATTTATTAACCCCTAAACCTAAGTCTAACCCTAACCCTAAATATAATTACAATAAATCTAAATACAATTACTATAATTAACTACATTATTTTTATTTAAAACTAAATACTTACCTATAAAATAAACCCTAAGCTAGCTACAATATAACTAATAGTTACATTTTAGCTATCTTAGGGTTTATTTTTATTTTACAGGCAAGTTTGTATTTATTTTAACTAGGTAGAATAGTTATTAAATAGTTATTAGCTATTTAATAACTACCTAGCTAAAATAAATACAAAAGTACCTGTAAAATAGAACCTAACCTGTTACAATAACACCTAACACAACACTATAATTAAATTAATTAACTAAATTAAATACAATTACCTAAATTAAATTAAATTAGCTAAAGTACAAAACAAAACAAAACACTAAATTACAGAAAATAATAAACAAATTACAGATATTTAAACTAATTACACCTAATCTAATAACCCTATCAAAATAAGAAAATGCCCCCCCAAAATAAAAAAACCCTAGCCTAAACTACCAATAGCCCCTAAAAGGGCCTTTTGTGGGGCATTGCCCCAAAGTAATCAGCTCTTTTACCTGTAATACAAACAACCCCCCCAACAGTAAACCCACCACCCACACAAACAACCCCCCAAATAAAATACTATCTAAAAAAACCTAAGCTCCCCATTGCCATGAAAAGGGCATTTGGATGGGCATTGCCCTTAAGAGGGCAGTTAGCTCTTTTGCAGGCCCAAACCCTAACCTAAAAATAAAACCCACCCAATACACCCTTAAAAAAACCTAACACTAACCCCCTGAAGATCGACTTACAGTTCTGAAGACCGGACATCCATCCTCAAGGAAGCTGCAGAAGTCTTCATCCACCCGGGCCAAAGTCCTCAACAAAGCCGGGAGAAGTCCTCATCCAATCCGGGCGAAGTGGTCCTC
Organism: Bombina bombina; assembly: GCF_027579735.1. Taxonomy (NCBI): domain Eukaryota; kingdom Metazoa; phylum Chordata; class Amphibia; order Anura; family Bombinatoridae; genus Bombina; species Bombina bombina. The sequence continues at coordinate 100,987,151 of NC_069507.1, forward strand.
TAGACAGGCAGAAGTCTTCAACCAGACGGTATCTTCATCCATCCGACGCATAGCGGCTCCATCTTCAAGACATCCAACACGGAGCATCCTCTTCATCCGACGACTACCCGACGAATGAAGGTTCCTTTAAGTGACGTCATCCAAGATGGCGTCCCTTAGATTCCGATTGGCTGATAGAATTCTATCAGCCAATCAGAATTAAGGTAGAAAAAATCCTATTGGCGGTTGCAATCAGCCAATAGGATTGAGCTTGCATTCTATTGGCTGTTCCAATCAGCCAATAGAATGCAAACTCAATCCTATTGGCTGATGGATGACGTCACTTAAAGGAACCTTCATTCGTCGGGTAGTCGTCGGATGAAGAGGATGCTCCGCGTCGGATGTCTTGAAGATGGAGCCGCTCCACGTCGGATGAAGATAGAAGATGCTGTCTGGATGAAGACTTCTGCCCGTCTGGAGGACCACTTCGCCTGGCTTGGATGAAGACTTCTCCCGGCTTTGTTGAGGACTTCGGCCCGGTTGGATGAAGACTTCTGCCGCTTCTTTGAGGATGGATGTCCGGTCTTCAGAACAGTACGTCGATCTTCAGGGGGTTAGTGTTAGGTTTTTTAAGGGTGTATTGGGTTGGTTTTATTTTTAGGTTAGGGTTTGGGCCTGCAAAAGTGCTAACTGCCCTTTTAAGGGCAATGCCCATCCAAATGTCCTTTTCAGGGCAATGGGGAGCTTAGGTTTTTTTAGATAGTATTTTATTTGGGGGGTTGTTTGTATGAGTGGTGGGTTTTACTGTTGGGGGGGTTGTTTGTATATTTTTTACAGGTAAAAGAGCTGATTACTTTGGGGCAATGCCCCGCAAAAGGCCCTTTTAAGGGCTATTGGTAGTTTAGTTTAGGCTAGGGTTTTTTTTATTTTGGGAGGGGCATTTTTTATTTTGATAGGGCTATTAGATTAGGTGTAGTGATGTCGCGAACCTAAAAATTTCGATTCATGAACGGCAAACTCGAACTTCCGGTATTGTTAGCGAACCGGCGAACCGCGCGAACCGCTATTGACTTCAATAGGCAGGCGAACTTTAATACCTACAAGGACTCTTTCTGGCCACAATAGTGATGGAAAAGTTGTTTCAAGGGGACTAACACCGGGACTGTGGCATGCTGGAGGGGGATCCCTGGCAAAACTCCCATGGAAAATTACATAGTTTATGCAGAGTCTGCTTTTAACCTATAAAGGGCCTAAATCACCTAACATTCCCAAATTGTTTGCAATAACGTGCTTTAAAACATCTGTTATGATGTCGTATCTATCAGGTAGTGTAAGGGTTACGGCCGCTTCACAGTGACAGAGCAAACTCCAAGTGTAACGCACCGCAAACAACCGCAAACAGTCCATTTGCACAACCACGAGATAGATTTGATAGATAGATACATAGATTACAGGGAGTGCAGAATTATTAGGCAAGTTGTATTTTTGAGGATTAATTTTATTATTGAACAACAACCATGTTCTCAATGAACCCAAAAAACTCATTAATATCAAAGCTGAATAGTTTTGGAAGTAGTTTTTAGTTTGTTTTTAGTTATAGCTATTTTAGGGGGATATCTGTGTGTGCAGGTGACTATTACTGTGCATAATTATTAGGCAACTTAACAAAAAACAAATATATACCCATTTCAATTATTTATTTTTACCAGTGAAACCAATATAACATCTCAACATTCACAAATATACATTTCTGACATTCAAAAACAAAACAAAAACAAATCAGTGACCAATATAGCCACCTTTCTTTGCAAGGACACTCAAAAGCCTGCCATCCATGGATTCTGTCAGTGTTTTGATCTGTTCACCATCAACATTGCGTGCAGCAGCAACCACAGCCTCCCAGACACTGTTCAGAGAGGTGTACTGTTTTCCCTCCTTGTAAATCTCACATTTGATGATGGACCACAGGTTCTCAATGGGGTTCAGATCAGGTGAACAAGGAGGCCATGTCATTAGATTTTCTTCTTTTATACCCTTTCTTGCCAGCCACGCTGTGGAGTACTTGGACGCGTGGGATGGAGCATTGTCCTGCATGAAAATCATGTTTTTCTTGAAGGATGCAGACTTCTTCCTGTACCACTGCTTGAAGAAGGTGTCTTCCAAAACTGGCAGTAGGACTGGGAGTTGAGCTTGACTCCATCCTCAACCCGAAAAGGCCCCACAAGCTCAACTTTGATGATACCAGCCCAAACCAGTACTCCACCTCCACCTTGCTGGCGTCTGAGTCGGACTGGAGCTCTCTGCCCTTTACCAATCCAGCCACGGGCCCATCCATCTGGCCCATCAAGACTCACTCTCATTTCATCAGTCCATAAAACCTTAGAAAAATCAGTCTTGAGGTTTCAGCTTGTGTGTCTTGTTCAGTGGTGGCCGTCTTTCAGCCTTTCTTACCTTGGCCATGTCTCTAAGTATTGCACACCTTGTGCTTTTGGGCACTCCAGTGATGTTGCAGCTCTGAAATATGGCCAAACAAGTGGCATCTTGGCAGCTGCAAGCTTGACTTTTCTCAGTTCATGGGCAGTTATTTTGCGCCTTGGTTTTTCCACACGCTTCTTGCGACCCTGTTGACTATTTTGAATGAAACGCTTGATTGTTCGATGATCACGCTTCAGAAGCTTTGCAATTTTAAGAGTGCTGCATCCCTCTGCAAGATATCTCACTATTTTTGACTTTTCTGAGCCTGTCAAGTCCTTCTTTTGACCCATTTTGCCAAAGGAAAGGAAGTTGCCTAATAATTATGCACACCTGATATAGGGTGTTGATGTCATTAGACCACACCCCTTCTCATTACAGAGATGCACATCACCTAATATGCTTAATTGGTAGTAGGCTTTCGAGCCTATACAGCTTGGAGTAAGACAACATGCATAAAGAGGATGATGTGGTCAAAATACTCATTTGCCTAATAATTCTGCACTCCCTGTACATAGCTCAATCGATGCAAAATACATATGATCGATACAATTTACATAGATCAATAGATGCAATATACATTGGATAGATACGAATTACATAGATCAATAGATGCAATATACATTTGGTAGATACGAATGTTATCGAATCAAAGATGCAATATACATTTGATAGATACGAATTACATCAACCAAAATATGTAATATACATTTTATAGATACGAATTACATCGATCAATAGATGCAATCTACATTTGATAGATACGTTTGATAGTTCGATCGATTTGATAGATAAATAAATAGATTTGAAATATATATAATTTCCCTGACAGAGTATAACAATAAGACATGCGGTCTGTGACCCGTGGTGTGTTAAGTAGTACTATTCTTAGCAGTTTACTACAACCTGTTACTCCCCCTATCGGGGGAGGTCTATATGGCCTTCATTTTTGGAACCGGGAGATGGAAGAAGATGATTGATCTGTCCTCCTACTTCAAATTTGTCCAAAACACAAGTGGCTTTCTCAAAACAGTCCGTACAGAAGATAGATAGATAGATAGATAGGATAGATAGATATACATAGATTGATAGTTAGATAGAATCGATAGAAGAGAAATAGATAGATTTGTTAGATATATAATTACCCTGACAAAGTATAATAATTAAACATGCAGTCTTGGACCCATGGTAACTAGGTTGTGTTGTTAACAGTAGTACTATTCTTAGCACTTTCAGCCCTGTAACTCCTCCTATCGGTGGAGGTCTATATGGCGTGTATGATTACCCTGACAAAGTATAACAACAAGACACACAGTCTGGGACCCATGGTAATTCGGTTGTGTTAAGTAAAACTTTTCTTAGCACTTTAATCCCTCTTACCCCCCCTTTCGGTGGAGTTCTATATGGCCTGCATGATTAGCCTAAAAAAGTATAACAAGAAAACATCTGCTCTGGGACCCATGGTAACTAGGTTGTGTTAAGTAGTACTATTCTTAGAACTGTAATCCCTGTTACTCCCCCTATCAAGGGAGGTCTATATGGCCTGCATGATTACCCTGACAAAGTATAACAACAAGACACACGGTGTTGGACCCATGGTAACTAGCTTGTGTTAATTAGTACTTTTCTTAGCACTTTAATCCCTGTTACCCCCCCCCCCCCCCTATCGGGGGAGGTCTATATGGCCTGCCTGATTACCCTGACAAAATATAATAATAAGACATGCGGTCTGGGACCCATGGTAAGGTTGTGTTAAGTAGTACTGTTCTTAGCATTTTAATACCTGTTACTCACCCTATCGGGGGAGGTCTATATGGCCTGCATGATTACCCTAACAAAATATAATAGCAAGACATGCGTTCTGGGACCCATGGTAACTAGGTTGTGTTAAGTAGTACTCTTCTTAGCATTTTAATACCTGTTACTCACCCTATCGGGGGAGGTCTATATGGCCTGCATGATTAACCGAACAAAATATAATAATAAGACATATGCGGTCTGGGACCCATGGTTAGTTTGTGTTAAGTACTACTGTTCTTAGCATTTCAATACCTGTTACTCACCCTATCGGGGGAGGTCTATATGGCCTGCATGATTACCCTTACAAAATATAATAATAAAACATATGCTCTGGGACCCATGGTAACTAGGTTGTGTTAAGTAGTACTGTTGTTATTAGTTTAATACCTGTTACAACACCGAATGGTGGCAGGTCTATATGGCCTGCATGATTAGCCGCACCCAAACCCAAAAAAAAGCCATGCAGTCTTGGACTAACACCCATGGCTAACTCGGTTGTTTAAAGTTGTACTATTCTTAGCACTTTCATCCCTGTTACTTCCAGGCCTCTCGGGGGTGGTCTACATGGCCATCATGATTATCCTAACAAAATACAACAATCAAACCTTGGCTCAGTCTTGCTAGGCCGTTAATTGGCTGTATTTTGGTAGTACTGTTCTTATTAGTTTAATACCTGATACAACACCGAATGGTGGCAGGTCTATATGGCCTGCATGATTAGCTGCACCCAAACCAAAAAAAAGCCAAGCGGTCTTGGACTAACACCCATGGCTAACTCGGTTGTTTCAAGCAGTACTATTCTTAGCACTTTCATCCCTGTTACTTCCAGGCTTCTCTGGGGTGGTCTACATGGCCATCATGATAAGCCTAACAACATAAGACAATCAAACCTTGGCTCAGTCTTGCTAGGCCGTTAATTGGCTGTATTTTGGTAGTACTGTTCTTATTAGTTTAATACCTGATACAACACCGAATGGTGGCAGGTCTATATGGCCTGCATGATTAGCCGCACCCAAACCAAAAAAAAGCCAAGCGGTCTTGGACTAACACCCATGGCTAACTCGGTTGTTTCAAGCAGTACTATTCTTAGCACTTTCATCCCTGTTACTTTCAGGCCTCTTGGGGGTGGTCTACATGGCCATCATGATTAGCCGAACAAAATACAACAATCAAACCTTGGCTCAGTCTTGCTAGGCCGTTAATTGGCTGTATTTTGGTAGTACTGTTCTTATTAGTTTAATACCTGATACAACACCGAATGGTGGCAGGTCTATATGGCCTGCATGATTAGCCGCACCCAAACCAAAAAAAAGCCATTCGGTCTTGGAATAAGACCCATGGCTAACTCGGTTGTGTAAATTAGTACTATTCTTAGCACTTTCATCCCTGTTACTTCCAGGCCTCTCTGGGGTGGTCTACATGGCCATCATGATTAGCCGAACAAAATACAACAATCAAACCTTGGCTCAGTCTTGCTAGGCCGTTAATTGGCTGTATTTTGGTAGTACTGTTCTTATTAGTTTAATACCTGATACAACACCGAATGGTAGCAGGTCTATATGACCTGCATGATTAGCCGCACCCAAACAAAAAAAAAGCCAAGCGGTCTTGGACTAACACCCATGGCTAACTCGGTTGTTTCAAGCAGTACTATTCTTAGCACTTTCATCCCTGTTACTTCCAGGCCTCTCGGGGGTGGTATACATGGCCATCATGATAAGCCTAACAAAATACAACAATCAAACCTTGGCTCAGTCTTGCTAGGCCGTTAATTGGCTGTATTTTGGTAGTACTGTTCTTATTAGTTTAATACCTGATACAACACCGAATGGTGGCAGGTCTATATGGCCTGCATGATTAGCCGCACCCAAACCAAAAAAAAGCCAAGCAGTCTTGGACTAACACCCATGGCTAACTCGGTTGTTTCAAGCAGTACTATTATTAGCACTTTCATCCCTGTTACTTCCAGGCTTCTCGGGGGTGGTCTACATGGCCATCATGATTAGCCGAACAAAATACAACAATCAAACCTTGGCTCAGTCTTGCTAGGCCGTTAATTCGCTGTATTTTGGTAGTACTGTTCTTATTAGTTTAATACCTGATACAACACCGAATGGTAGCAGGTCTATATGGCCTGCATGATTAGCCGCACCCAAACAAAAAAAAAGCCATTCGGTCTTGGAATAAGACTCATGGCTAACTCGGTTGTGTAAATTAGTACTATTCTTAGAACTTTCATCCCTGTTACTTCCAGGCCTCTCGGGGGTGGTCTACATGGCCATCATGATTAGCCGAACAAAATACAACAATCAAACCATGGCTCAGTCTTGCTAGGCCGTTAATTGGCTGTATTTTGGTAGTACTGTTCTTATTAGTTTAATACCTGATACAACACCGAATGGTGGCAGGTCTATATGGCCTGCATGATTAGCCGCACCCAAACCAAAAAAAGCCAAGCGGTCTTGGACTAACACCCATGGCTAACTCGGTTGTTTCAAGCAGTACTATTCTTAGCACTTTCATCCCTGTTACTTCCAGGCTTCTCGGGGGTGGTCTACATGGCCATCATGATTAGCCGAACAAAATACAACAATCAAACCTTGGCTCAGTCTTGCTAGGCCGTTAATTCGCTGTATTTTGGTAGTACTGTTCTTATTAGTTTAATACCTGATACAACACCGAATGGTAGCAGGTCTATATGGCCTGCATGATTAGCCGCACCCAAACAAAAAAAAAGCCATTCGGTCTTGGAATAAGACCCATGGCTAACTCGGTTGTGTAAGTTAGTACTATTCTTAGCACTTTCATCCCTGTTACTTCCAGGCCTGTCGGGGGTGGTCTACATGGCCATCATGATTAGCCGAACAAAATACAACAATCAAACCTTGGCTCAGTCTTGCTAGGCCGTTAATTGGCTGTATTTTGGTAGTACTGTTCTTATTAGTTTAATACCTGATACAACACCGAATGGTGGCAGGTCTATATGACCTGCATGATTAGCCGCACCCAAACCAAAAAAAAGCCAAGCGGTCTTGGACTAACACCCATGGCTAACTCGGTTGTTTCAAGCAGTACTATTCTTAGCACTTTCATCCCTGTTACTTCCAGGCCTCTCTGGGGTGGTCTACATGGCCATCATGATTAGCCGAATAAAATACAACAATCAAACCTTGGCTCAGTCTTGCTAGGCCGTTAATTGGCTGTATTTTGGTAGTACTGTTCTTATTAGTTTAATACCTGATACAACACCGAATGGTGGCAGGTCTATATGGCCTGCATGATTAGCCGCACCCAAACCAAAAAAAAGCCAAGCGGTCTTGGACTAACACCCATGGCTAACTCGGTTGTTTCAAGCAGTACTATTCTTAGCACTTTCATCCCTGTTACTTCCAGGCCTCTCGGGGGTGGTCTACATGGCCATCATGATTAGCCGAACAAAATACAACAATCAAACCTTGGCTCAGTCTTGCTAGGCCGTTAATTGGCTGTATTTTGGTAGTACTGGTCTTATTAGTTTAATACCTGATACAACACCGAATGGTGGCAGGTCTATATGACCTGCATGATTAGCCGCACCCAAACCAAAAAAAAGCCAAGCGGTCTTGGACTAACACCCATGGCTAGCTCGGTTGTTTCAAGCAGTACTGTTCTTAGCACTTTCATCCCTGTTACTTCCAGGCCTCTCTGGGGTGGTCTACATGGCCATCATGATTAGCCGAACAAAATACAACAATCAAACCTTGGCTCAGTCTTGCTAGGCCGTTAATTGGCTGTATTTTGGTAGTACTGTTCTTATTAGTTTAATACCTGATATAACACCGAATGGTGGCAGGTCTATATGGCCTGCATGATTAGCCACACCAAAACCAAAAAAAAGCCAAGCGGTCTTGGACTAACACCTATGGCTAACTCGGTTGTTTCAAGCAGTACTATTCTTAGCACTTTCATCCCTGTTACTTCCAGGCCTCTCGGGGGTGGTCTACATGGCCATCATAATAAGCTTTACAAAATACAACAATCAAACCTTGTCTCAGTCTTGCTAGGCCGTTTATTGGCTGTATTTTGGTAGTACTGTTCTTATTAGTTTAATACCTGATACAACACCGAATGGTGGCAGGTCTATATGGCCTGCATGATTAGCCGCACCCAAACCAAAAAAAAGCCAAGCGGTCTTGGACTAACACCCATGGCTAACTCGGTTGTTTCAAGCAGTACTATTCTTAGCACTTTCATCCCTGTTACTTCCAGGCCTCTCGGGGGTGGTATACATGGCCATCATGATAAGCCTAACAAAATACAACAATCAAACCTTGGCTCAGTCTTGCTAGGCTGTTAATTGGTTGTATTTTGGTAGTACTGTTCTTATTAGTTTAATACCTGATACAACACCGAATGGTGGCAGGTCTATATGGCCTGCATGATTAGCCGCACCCAAACCAAAAAAAAGCCAAGCGGTCTTGGACTAACACCCATGGCTAACTCGGTTGTTTCAAACAGTACTATTCTTAGCACTTTCATCCCTGTTACTTCCAGGCCTCTCGGGGGTGGTCTACATGGCCATCATGATTAGCCGAACAAAATACAACAATCAAACCTTGGCTCAGTCTTGCTAGGCCGTTAATTCGCTGTATTTTGGTAGTACTGTTCTTATTAGTTTAATACCTGATACAACACCGAATGGTAGCAGGTCTATATGGCCTGCATGATTAGCCGCACCCAACCCAAAAAAAAGCCATGCGGTCTTGGAATAAGACCCATGGCTAACTCGGTTGTTTCAAGTAGTACTATTCTTAGCACTTTCATCCCTGTTACTTCAAGGCCTCTCGGGGGTGGTCTACATGGCCATCATGATTACCCTCAACAAAATATAACAAGAAGACGTGCGGTCAGGGAACCATGGTAAGGTTACTTCCTTTCGCAAAATCGAGTATAACAGTTGCAGGCAGAGGTTCTGACCCTGCATTATGGCTGCACCTCTCCCTAAAAGAGGCATCCGTTACAGAGTCTGTGGGCATGTATGCAAAGAGCTGGCCTGCCTAAAAGGAGCAGCAAGGCAGTACAGGTTGTTCTCCTTCAGCAGTTTTATACGATGGCCCACGACCCTCAACAGCCACAACAGAATGAAACACCACATATGCCATCCTTTTGAACAATAGAGTAAAGGTATGGCATTGATTTTAGTTACACGGAGATATTTTTTAGGAACCGTGAAATTGAACAAAAAACCATGCTTGGACACCCAGTACAGTACAGGTCATTCTCCTTCAGCCTTTTTAGAAGAGTGTCCCGGACCCTCAACAAAAACAACAGCAGGAAAGAGGACATATGGCATCCTTTTGAACAATAGAGTACAGGTACAGCATTGATTTTAGAAACCCAGAGATAATTTTTAGGAAACGTGAAATAAAAAAAACATTGATTGGACAGGACACCCAGTACACTTCTTTCTCCTTCGGCCTTATTATAAGAGGGTCCAGGACCCTCAACAGAAACAACAGCAGGAAAGAGGACATATGGCATCCTTTTGAACAATAGATTACAGGTAAGGCATTGATTGTACAAACCCGGAGATAATTTTTAGTAAACGGGAAATAGAAAAAAACATTGATTGGACACCCAGTACACTTCTTTCTCCTTCGGCCTTTTTATAAGAGGGTCCAGGACCCTCAACAGAAACAGCAGCAGGAAAGAGGACATATGGCATCCTTTTTAACAATAGAGTACAGGTACAGCATTGATTTTAGAAACCCAGAGATAATTTTTATGAAACAGGAAATAGAAAAAAACATTGATTGGACACCCAGTACACTTCTTTATCCTTAGGCCTTTTTATAAGAGGGTCCAGGACCCTCAACCAAAACAACAGCAGGAAAGAGGACATATGGCATCCTTTTGAACAATAGAGTACAGGTAAGGCATTGATTTTAGAAACCCTGAGATAATTTGTTGCAACCGGGAAATTGAACCAAAAAAAATGATTGGATGGACACCCAGTACACTTCTTTCTACTTCAGCCTTTTTATAAGAGGCTCCAGGACCCTTATATGAAACAACAGCAGGAAAGAGGACATATGGCATCCTTTTGAACAATAGAGTACAGTTACAGCATTGATTTTAGAAACCCGGAGATAATTTGTTGGAACCGGGAATTTGAACCAAAAAAATGATTGGATAGACACCCAGTACATTTCTTTCTACTTCAGCCTTTTTATAAGAGGCTCCAGGATCCCTCATATGAAACAACAGCAGGAAAGAGGACATATGGCATCCTTTTGAACAATAGAGTACAGGTACAGCATTGATTTTAGAAACCCGGAGATAATTTGTTGGAACCGGGAATTTGAACCAAAAAAATGATTGGATGGACACCCAGTACACTTCTTTCTACTTCAGCCTTTTTATAAGAGGCTCCAGGACCCTCATATGAAACAACAGCAGGAAAGAGGACATATGGCATCCTTTTGAACAATAGAGTACAGGTACAGCATTGATTTTAGAAACCCAGAGATAATTTGTTGCAACCGGGAAATTGAACCAAAAAAATGATTGGACACCCAGGACACTTCTTTCTACTTCAGCCTTTTTAACAGAGGGTCCAGGACCCTCAACAAAAACAACAGCAGGAAAGAGGACATATGGCATCCTTTTGAGCAATAGAGTACAGGTACGGCATTGATTTTAGAAAGCCAGAGATAATTTTTTGGAAACGTGAAATTGGCCAAAAAACCATGCTTGGACACCCAGTACAGGTCGTTCTCCTTCAGCCTTTTTATAAGAGGGTCCAGCACCCTCAACAGAAACAACTGCAGGAAACACCACGGCCTAGATTTGGAGTTTGGCGGTAAAAGGGCTGTTAACGCTCCGCAGGCTTTTTTCTGGCCGCACCATAAAATTAACTCTGGTATCGAGAGTTCAAACAAATGCTGCGTTAGGCTCCAAAAAAGGAGCGTAGAGCATTTTTACCGCAAATGCAACTCTCGATACCAGCGGTGCTTACGGACGCGGCCAGCCTCAAAAACGTGCTCGTGCACGATTCCCCCATAGGAAACAATGGGACTGTTTGAGCTGAAAAAAAACCTAACACCTGCAAAAAAGCAGCGTTCAGCTCCTAACGCAGCCCCATTGTTTCCTATGGGGAAACACTTCCTACGTCTGCACCTAACACTCTAACATGTACCCCGAGTCTAAACACCCCTAGCCTTACACTTATTAACCCCTAATCTGCCGCCCCCGCTATCGCTGACACCTGCATATTTTTTTTAACCCCTAATCTGCCGCTCCGTAAACCGCCGCAACCTACGTTATCCCTATGTACCCCTAATCTGCTGCCCTAACATCGCCGACCCCTATATTATATTTATTAACCCCTAATCTGCCCCCCTCAACGTCGCCGACACCTGCCTACACTTATTAACCCCTAATCTGCCGAGCGGACCTGAGCGCTACTATAATAAAGTTATTAACCCCTAATCCGCCTCACTAACCCTATCATAAATAGTATTAACCCCTAATCTGCCCTCCCTAACATCGCCGACACCTACCTTCAATTATTAACCCCTAATCTGACGACCGGAGCTCACCGCTATTCTAATAAATGTATTAACCCCTAACGCTAAGTCTAACCCTAACACTAACACCCCCATAACTTAAATATAATTTACATCTAACGAAATTAATTAACTCTTATTAAATAAATGATTCCTATTTAAAGCTAAATACTTACCTGTAAAATAAATCCTAATATAGCTACAATATAAATTATAATTATATTGTAGCTATTTTAGGATTAATATTTATTTTACAGGCAACTTTGTAATTTTTTTAACTAGGTACAATAGCTATTAAATAGTTAAGAACTATTTAATAGCTACCTAGTTAAAATAATAACAAATTTACCTGTAAAATAAATCCTAACCTAAGATATAATTAAACCTAACACTACCCTATCAATAAAATAATTAAATAAAATACCTACAATTACCTACAATTAACCTAACACTACACTATCAATAAATTAATTAAACACAATTGCTAAAAAAAAAATACAATTAAATAAACTAGCTAAAGTACAAAAAATAAAAAAGAACTAAGTTACAAAAAATAAAAAAATATTTACAAACATAAGAAAAATATTACAACAATTTTAAACTAATTACACCTACTCTAAGCCCCCTAATAAAATAACAAAGCCCCCCAAAATAAAAAATTCCCTACCCTATTCTAAATTTAAAAAGTTACAAGCTCTTTTACCTTACCAGCCCTGAACAGGGCCCTTTGCGGGGCATGCCCCAAGAATTTCAGCTCTTTTGCCTGTAAAAGAATAAATACAATACCCCCCCCCAACATTACAACCCACCACCCACATACCCCTAATCTAACCCAAACCCCCCTTAAATAAACCTAACACTAAGCCCCTGAAGATCTTCCTACCTTGTCTTCACCATACCAGGTTCACCGATCCGTCCTGGCTCCAACATCTTCATCCAACCCAAGCGGGGGTTGGCGATCCATCATCCGGTGCTGAAGAGGTCCAGAAGAGGCTCCAAAGTCTTCCTCCTATCCGGCAAGAAGAGGACATCCGGACCGGCAAACATCTTCTCCAAGCGGCATCTTCGATCTTCTTCCATCCGGTGCGGAGCGGGTCCATCTTGAAGCAGGCGACGCGGATCCATCCTCTTCTTCCGTTGTCTCCCGACGAATGACGGTTCCTTTAAGGGACGTCATCCAAGATGGCGTCCCTCGAATTCCGATTGGCTGATAGGATTCTATCAGCCAATTGGAATTAAGGTAGGAATTTTCTGATTGGCTGATGGAATCAGCCAATCAGAATCAAGTTCAATCCGATTGGCTGATCCAATCAGCCAATCAGATTGAGCTCGCATTCTATTGGCTGTTCCGATCAGTTAATCGGTTAATTGTAGGTAATTGTAGGTAGTTTATTTAATTATTTTATTGATAGGGTAGTGTTAGGTTTAATTATATCTTAGGTTAGGATTTATTTTACAGGTAAATTTGTTATTATTTTAACTAGGTAGCTATTAAATAGTTCTTAACTATTTAATAGCTATTGTACCTAGTTAAAATAAATACCAAGTTGCCTGTAAAATAAATATTAATCCTAAAATAGCTATAATATAATTATAATTTATATTGTAGCTATATTAGGATTTATTTTACAGGTAAGTATTTAGCTTTAAATAGGAATCATTTATTTAATAAGAGTTAATTTATTTCGTTAGATTTAAATTATATTTAACTTAGGGGGGTGTTAGTGTTAGGGTTAGACTTAGCTTTAGGGGTTAATCAATTTATTAGAATAGCGGTGAGCTCCGGTCGTCAGATTAGGGGTTAATAATTGAAGTTAGGTGTCGGCGATGTTAGGGAGGGCAGATTAGGGGTTAATACTATTTATGATAGGGTTAGTGAGGCGGGTTAGGGGTTAATAACTTTATTATAGTAGCGCTCAGGTCCGCTCGGCAGATTAGGGGTTAATAAGTGTAGGCAGGTGTCGGCGACGTTGAGGGGGGCAGATTAGGGGTTAATAAATATAATATAGGGGTCGGCGGTGTTAGGGGTAGCAGATTAGGGGTACATAGGGATAACGTAGGTGGCGGCGCTTTGCGGTCGGAAGATTAGGGGTTAATTATTTTAAGTAGCTGGCGGCGACGTTGTGGGGGGCAGGTTAGGGGTTAATAAATGTAATACAGGGGTCGGCGGGGTTAGGGGCAGCAGATTAGGGGTACATAAGTATAACGTAGGTGGCGGTCAGCAGATTAGGGGTTAAAAATTTTAATCGAGTGGCGGCGATGTGGGGGGACCTCGGTTTAGGGGTACATAGGTAGTTTATGGGTGTTAGTGTACTTTAGGGTACAGTAGTTAAGAGCTTTATGAACCGGCGTTAGCCAGAAAGCTCTTAACTCCTGCTATTTTCAGGCGGCTGGAATTTTGTCGTTAGAGCTCTAACGCTCACTTCAGAAACGACTCTAAATACCGGCGTTAGAAAGATCCCATTGAAAAGATAGGATACGCAAATGGCGTAGGGGGATCTGCGGTATGGAAAAGTCGCGGCTGAAAAGTGAGCGTTAGACCCTTTAATCACTGACTCCAAATACCAGCGGGCGGCCAAAACCAGCGTTAGGAGCCTCTAACGCTGGTTTTGACGGCTACCGCCGAACTCCAAATCTAGGCCCACATATGCCATCCTTTTGCACAATCAAGTACAGGTATGGCATTGATTTTAGGAACCCGGAGATAATTGAGAGGAACCGGTAACATTTTTCAAAAAATGTGCTTGGACACCCATTACAGGTCGTTCTCCTTCAGCCTTTTTATACCATGGGCCACGACCCTCAACAGGCACAACAGCATGAAACACCACATATGCCACCCTTTTGCACAATAGAGTACAGGTATTGCATAGATGGAACCCGGAGATAATTTAGAGCAACCAAGAGATGGATAAAGATGCTTGGTCGGTCCTCCTCCTTCACATTTGGGGCACTGCGCGTGCAATTTAATGGTCCACCAGATATGAGTGGTGTGTTAAGTTGTACTATTCTTAACAGTTTAATCACTGTTATGTGCCTTATTTTTTTATTTGAGTTTTGTACCCACAGAGCAGCAGCAGAGGCCTGAAAAATTAGGCATGTACAAATGACTGAAAAATTGGGTATTGTTGTAGCCACTGCTGTAGCAGCGGCCAGAAAAATTGATGTTTGTAAAACATTTAGAAAGTGCCCTAAAAGCTTGAGGCTTGAACACTAGTTGTTGGCGGATAAGTCAAGCAAGTCATCCTGCATTATAAGAAAAAAAAAGCCAGCGTGTGTACCAGTTGTAGCCCAAGCCAACTCATCTCATCATCAGGCCTTTTTTACTCAAATGTATCGCCCAATGTCAGTCCCTTCGGGATCCATCCCTCATTCATTTTAATAAAGGTGAGATAGTTAAGGCTTTTTTGACCTAGGTGGCTTCTCTTCTCAGTGACAAAACCTCCTGCAGCACTGAAGGTCCTTTCGGACAGGACACTTGAAGCGGGGCAGGCCAGAAGTTCCATTGCAAATTGGGATAGCTCAGGCCACAGGTCAAGCCTGCACATCCAGTAGTCAAGGGGTCCATCGCTCCTCAGAGTGTCGAGATCCGCAGTTAATGCTAGGTTGTCTGCTACCTGTCGGTTGAGTCTTTCTCTGAGTCTGGATCCCGAAAGGCTCTGGGGATGCATGGGAGTTAAAAAGGTACGCATGCCCTCCATCAACAAGACGTCAGGAAAGCGTCCTGTCCTTGCCGCCGTGGTCATTGGAGGAGGAGGAGGAGGATTACTTTCATCTCTTCCCCAGTTACATTCCCGTTGTGCTGTGACATCACCCTTATACGCTGTGTAAAGCATATTTTTAAATTTATTTTTAAAATGCTCCATCCTTTCCGACTTGCGTGAATTTGGTAACATTTCAGGCACTTTATGCTTATACCGGGGGTCGAGGAACGTGGACACCCAGTACAGGTCGTTCTCCTTCAGCTTTTTTATACGAGGGTCCCTCAACAGGCACGACAGCATGAAAGAACCCATTTGAACAAGGTTGGATGCCGAGCTAATCATGTCCCGTTCCTCGTCCTCACTGATCTCACTGAGGGTATCTTCTTCCCCCCAGCCACGTACAACACCACGTGTACCAGAGAGGTGACAACAACGAGCACCCTGGGATGCCTGTTGTGCTCTGTCTTCCTCCTCCTCCTCCTCCTCAAAGCCACATTCCTCCTCTGACTCCTCTTCCTCACAATCCTCTTCCTGCTTTGCCGCAGGTCCAGCAAGCGATGCTAATAAGGCTGTTTGTGGGGGTGATGGACACCACAACTCTTCCTCTTCACGCTCATCTACGGCCTGATCCAGCACTCTTCGCAGGGCATGCTCCAGGAAGAAAACAAATGGTATGATGTCGCTGATGGTGCAAGTCGTGGCGGTGTCACCAACTCTTCTGCAGAGCCACGCATTCCATGCTTGTCAGACGTCAGCAGGTTTACCCAATGCGCAGTGTAGGTGATATACCTGCCCTGACCATGCTTTGCAGACCAGCTATCTGTGGTGATATGGACCCTTGCCCCAACGCTGTGTGCCAGACATGCCATTACTCCCTTTCTCACAACAGAGTACAGGTTTGGGATTGCCTTTTGTGAAAATAAATTTCTGCCAGGTACCTTCCACTGCGTTGTCCCAATAGATACAAATTTTTTGAAAGCATCAGACTCCACCAGCTTGTATGGTAAAAGCTGGCGGGCTAAGAGTTCAGACAAGCCAGCTGTCAGACGCCGGGCAAGGGGATGACTTTGAGAAATTGGCTTCTTACGCTCAAACATGTCCTTGACAGACACCTGACTGTGGGCAGATGACCAGGAACTGCTACGTAAGAGAGACTCAGTGGAGGATGGTTGAGAAGGGGCAAGGAGGACAGCAGTGGTTGACGTGGCTGAAGATGCTGGAGCAGGAGGAGGAGGGCGGCTTTCAGTTTGTGTGCTGCTTCTACTCATGTGTTCTTCCCATCGGCGTTTGTGATGACCATGTGCCTTCGCAAAGCAGTTGTACCTAGGTGGGTGTTGGACTTCCCACTTCTTTTGGCACAGGTTGCAAATGGCATCGCTGTTGTCAGAGGCAGACACACAAAAAAAGCCACACTGCTGAGCTCTGCGATGATGGCATTCTGTTGGTGGCAACAGCATGCGTTGATAGGCGTCGGCGTGCTGTCTGGCTGACCCCGGGTGCCGATGCATGCTGTCTGACTGTGCTACTAGCTCCTTGCGACGACCTCCCCCTGCTTCCAACTCATCTCCTCCTCCTCCTCTCTGTCTCCCTATCTGAACTTTCCCCCTCTTCTTCTTCTCTTCTAGCAGGCACCCACGTGACATCCACCGACACATCATAATCAACCACTTCACTTGTATCTGACACATCAAGAAAGGAAGCAGCAGCGGGTACAACATCCTCATCACACCGTACCTCCATGTTGGTAATGCTGCCTTACTGAGACATATCACTGTTATCTACATCCTCTGTCAATGATGGTTGCGCATCACTCATTTCTTCCAACTGATGTGTCAATAACTCCTGTGACAGATCAAGTGAAGTGGCTGTGGTGCTAGTGTTGGTGGTGGCAACAGGCGGGCGAGTGGCACTGGTCACTTGAGACGTACCCAAAGCACAGCTGGACGTAGATGGTGCGTCAAGGTTAGGAGGACTAGGAGCGGAAGCTGTAGAAGATTGGGTGTCCTGTGTTAGCCATTCAACTAGGTCCTCCTCAGAACTTTTCGCGTCCCCCCTGGCACCCGGCGTCTGAACAATGTGCATATTTGTAGGGTCTAAAGGAATCACAGCACCACGACCACGACCACGGAACCTGCGGGGTGGCCTGCCTCTGCCTGTCATTTTTTTTAAAATGTACACTTACAATACTATTACACAAATTATGAGTGGTGGCACCGGGCAAGTGGGCACAGTATACGCTGTGAGATTGACAACAAAAAAAAGACAGATGTTTAAAAGTCAAAAATGTTAATTTTTTAAATATTAGAAGTACTGTGACAACAAATATGATTGTTGGCACTAGTTGGCAAATGGGGAGAATGGGAGAAAGGCAACTGCAATTAGATTAAACTAGCTGAGTCATGCTTCTTAGTCCAAAAATTTATTTTTAAAAAAATTTGACAATACTGTTAGAACAAATATGATTGGTGGCACTAGTTGGAAACGGCAAGTGGGCCTGGCACACACGCTGGCAGGCAGGCAACTGCAATTCAATGGCACTAGGAGACGGAAGATTCACAGTCAAAACAGTTATGATTTAAAAAAAATTCAATACTGTTACAAGAAATATGATTGGTGGCACTAATTGGCTAGTTGGGCCTGGCACACAGGCTAGCAGGCAGGAGGAAAGTGCAATTCAATGGCACGAGCAAACTGATGATTCACAATCACAATCTAACAATTTTTAATTTTAAATATTAACAATACTGTGACAACAAATATGATTGGTGTAACTAGTTGGCAAGTCGGCCTGGCACACAGGCTGGCAGGCAGGAGGAAAATGCAATTCAAAGGCACTAGTAGACTGCAGATTCACAGTCAAAAAAGTGATTATTTACAATTTTTTCAATACTGTTACAAGAAATATGATTGGTGGCACTAATTGGCTAGTTGGGCCTGGCACACAGGCTGGCAGGCAGGAGGAAAGTGCAATTCAATGGCATGAGCAAACTGATGATTCAGAATCCCAATCTAACAATTTTTTTATTTTAAATATTAACAATACTGTTACAACAAATATGATTGGTGTAACTAGTTGGAAAGTCGGCCTGGCACACAGGCTGGCAGGCAGGAGGGAACTGCAATTCAATGGCACTACTAGACTGCAGATTCACAGTCCAAAAAGTGATGATTTACAAATTTTTCAATACTGTTACAAGAAATATGATTGGTGGCACTAATTGGCTAGTTGGGCCTGGCACAAAGGCTGGCAGGCAGGAGGAAAGTGCAATTCAATGGCACTAGTAGACTGCAGATTCACAGTCAAAACAGTGATGATTTACAATTTTTTCAATACTGTTACTAGAAATATGATTGGTGGCACTAATTGGCTAGTTGGGCCTAGCACACAAGCTGGCAGGCAGGCTGGAGGAAAGTGCAATTCAATGGCACGAGCAAACTGATTATTCAAAATCACAATCTAACAATTTTTAATTTTAAATATTAACAATACTGTGACAACAAATATGATTGGTGTAACTAGTTGGCAAGTCGGCCTGGCACACAGGCTGGCAGGCAGGAGGAAAATGCAATTCAAGGGCACTAGTAGACTGCAGATTCACAGTCAAAAAAGTGAGGATTTACAATTTTTTCTATACTGTTACAAGAAATATGATTGGTGGCACTAATTGGCTAGTTGGGCCTGGCACACAGGCTGGCAGGCAGGAGCAAAGTGCAATTCAATGGCACGAGCAAACTGATGATTCAGAATCACAATCTAACAATTTTTTATTTTAAATATTAACAATACTGTTACAACAAATATGATTGGTGTAACTAGTTGGAAAGTCGGCCTGGCACACAGGCTGGCAAGCAGGAGGGAACTGCAATTCAATGGCACTACTAGACTGCAGATTCACAGTCCAAACAGTGATGATTTACAATTTTTTCAATACTGTTACTAGAAATATGATTGGTGGCACTAATTGGCTAGTTGGGTCTGGCACACAAGCTGGCAGGCAGGAAGGAGGAAAGTGCAATTGAATGGCACGAGCAAACTGATGATTCAAAATCACAATCTAACAATTTTTAATTTTAAATATTAACAATACTGTGACAACAAATATGATTGGTGTAACTAGTTGACAAGTCGGCCTGGCACACAGGCTGGCAGACAGGAGGAAAATGCAATTCAAGGGCACTAGTAGACTGCAGATTCACAGTCAAAAAAGTGATGATTTACAATTTTTTCTATACTGTTACAAGAAATATGATTGGTGTCACTAATTGGCTAGTTGGGCCTGGCACACAGGCTGGCAGGCAGGAGGAAAGTGCAATTCAATGGCACGAGCAAACTGATGATTCAGAATCACAATCTAACAATTTTTTATTTTAAATATTAACAATACTGTTACAACAAATATGATTGGTGTAACTAGTTGGAAAGTCGGCCTGGCACACAGGCTGGCAGGCAGGCAGGAGGGAACTACAATTCAATGGCACTACTAGACTGCAGATTCACAGTCAAAAAAGTGATGATTTACAATTTTTTCAATACTATTACAAGAAATATGATTGGTGGCACTAATTGGCTAGTTGGGCCTGGCACACAGGCTGGCAGGCAGGAGGAAAGTGCAATTCAATGGCACTAGTAGACTGCAGATTCACAGTCTAAACATTGATGATTTACAATTTTTTCAATACTGTTACCAGAAATATGATTGGTGGCACTAATTGGCTAGTTGGGCCTGGCACACAAGCTGGCAGGCAGGCAGGCAGGCAGGAGGAAAGTGCAATTCAATGGCACAAGCAAACTGATGATTCAAAATCACAATCTAACAATTTTTAATTTTAAATATTAACAATACTTTGACAACAAATATGATTGGTGTAACTAGTTAGCAAGTCGGCCTGGCACACAGGAGGAAAATGCAATTCAAGGGCACTAGTAGACTGCAGATTCACAGTAAAAAAAAGTGATGATTTACAATTTTTTCTATACTGTTACAAGAAATATGATTGGTGGCACTAATTGGCTAGTTGGGCCTGGCACACAGGCTGGCAGGCAGGAGGAAAGTGCAATTCAATGGCACGAGCAAACTGATGATTCAGAATCACAATCTAACAATTTTTTATTTTAAATATTAACAATACTGTTACAACAAATATGATTGGTGTAACTAGTTGGCAAGTTGGCCTGGCACACTAGACTGCAGATTCACAGTCCAAAAAGTGATGCTTTACAATTTTTTCAATACTGTTACAAGAAATATGATTGGTGGCACTAATTGGCTAGTTGGGCCTGGCACACAGGCTGGCAGGCAGGAGGAAAGTGCAATTCAATGGCACTAGTAGACTGCAGATTCACAGTCAAAACAGTGATGATTTACAATTTTTTCAATACTGTTACTAGAAATATGATTGGTGGCACTAATTGGCTAGTTGGGTCTGGCACACAAGCTGGCAGGCAGGAAGGAGGAAAGTGCAATTGAATGGCACGAGCAAACTGATGATTCAAAATCACAATCTAACAATTTTTAATTTTAAATATTAACAATACTGTGACAACAAATATGATTGGTGTAACTAGTTGGCAAGTCGGCCTGGCACACAGGCTGGCAGACAGGAGGAAAATGCAATTCAAGGGCACTAGTAGACTGCAGATTCACAGTCAAAAAAGTGATGATTTACAATTTTTTCTATACTGTTACAAGAAATATGATTGGTGTCACTAATTGGCTAGTTGGGCCTGGCACACAGGCTGGCAGGCAGGAGGAAAGTGCAATTCAATGGCACGAGCAAACTGAGGATTCAGAATCACAATCTAACAATTTTTTATTTTAAATATTAACAATACTGTTACAACAAATATGATTGGTGTAACTAGTTGGAAAGTCGGCCTGGCACACAGGCTGGCAGGCAGGCAGGAGGGAACTACAATTCAATGGCACTACTAGACTGCAGATTCACAGTCAAAAAAGTGATGATTTACAATTTTTTCAATACTATTACAAGAAATATGATTGGTGGCACTAATTGGCTAGTTGGGCCTGGCACACAGGCTGGCAGGCAGGAGGAAAGTGCAATTCAATGGCACTAGTAGACTGCAGATTCACAGTCTAAACATTGATGATTTACAATTTTTTCAATACTGTTACCAGAAATATGATTGGTGGCACTAATTGGCTAGTTGGGCCTGGCACACAAGCTGGCAGGCAGGCAGGCAGGCAGGAGGAAAGTGCAATTCAATGGCACAAGCAAACTGATGATTCAAAATCACAATCTAACAATTTTTAATTTTAAATATTAACAATACTTTGACAACAAATATGATTGGTGTAACTAGTTAGCAAGTCGGCCTGGCACACAGGCTGGCAGGCAGGAGGAAAATGCAATTCAAGGGCACTAGTAGACTGCAGATTCACAGTAAAAAAAAGTGATGATTTACAATTTTTTCTATACTGTTACAAGAAATATGATTGGTGGCACTAATTGGCTAGTTGGGCCTGGCACACAGGCTGGCAGGCAGGAGGAAAGTGCAATTCAATGGCACGAGCAAACTGATGATTCAGAATCACAATCTAACAATTTTTTATTTTAAATATTAACAATACTGTTACAACAAATATGATTGGTGTAACTAGTTGGCAAGTTGGCCTGGCACACAGGCTGGCAGGCAGGAGGAAAATGCAATTCAAGGGCACTAGTAGACTGCAGATTCACAGTCAAAAAAGTGATGCTTTACAATTTTTTCAATACTGTTACAAGAAATATGATTGGTGGCACTAATTGGCTAGTTGGGCCGGGCACACAGGCTGGCAGGCAGGAGGAAAGTGCCATTCAATGGCACTAGTAGACTGCAGATTCACAGTCAAAACAGTGATGATTTACAATTTTTTCAATACTGTTACTAGAAATATGATTGGTGGCACTAATTAGCTAGTTGGGCCTGGCACACAAGCTGGCAGGCAGGCAGGAGGAAAGTGCAATTCAATGGCACGAGCAAACTGATGATTCAAAATCACAATCTAACAATTTTTAATTTTAAATATTAACAATACTGTGACAACAAATATGATTGGTGTAACTAGTTGGCAAGTCGGCCTGGCACACAGGCTGGCAGGCAGGAGGAAAATGCAATTCAAGGGCACTAGTAGACTGCAGATTCACAGTCAAAAAAAGTGATAATTTACAATTTTTTCTATACTGTTACAAGAAATATGATTGGTGTCACTAATTGGCTAGTTGGGCCTGGCACACAGGCTGGCAGGCAGGAGGAAAGTGCAATTCAATGGCACTAGTAGACTGCAGATTCACAGTCAAAACAGTGATGATTTACAATTTTTTCAATACTGTTACTAGAAATATGATTGGTGGCACTAATTGGCTAGTTGGGTCTGGCACACAAGCTGGCAGGCAGGAAGGAGGAAAGTGCAATTGAATGGCACGAGCAAACTGATGATTCAAAATCACAATCTAACAATTTTTAATTTTAAATATTAACAATACTGTGACAACAAATATGATTGGTGTAACTAGTTGGCAAGTCGGCCTGGCACACAGGCTGGCAGGCAGGAGGAAAATGCAATTCAAGGGCACTAGTAGACTGCAGATTCACAGTCAAAAAAGTGATGATTTACAATTTTTTCTATACTGTTACAAGAAATATGATTGGTGTCACTAATTGGCTAGTTGGGCCTGGCACACAGGCTGGCAGGCAGGAGGAAAGTGCAATTCAATGGCACGAGCAAACTGATGATTCAGAATCACAATCTAACAATTTTTTATTTTAAATATTAACAATACTGTTACAACAAATATGATTGGTGTAACTAGTTGGAAAGTCGGTCTGGCACACAGGCTGGCAGGCAGGCAGGAGGGAACTACAATTCAATGGCACTACTAGACTGCAGATTCACAGTCAAAAAAGTGATGATTTACAATTTTTTCAATACTATTACAAGAAATATGATTGGTGGCACTAATTGGCTAGTTGGGCCTGGCACACAGGCTGGCAGGCAGGAGGAAAGTGCAATTCAATGGCACTAGTAGACTGCAGATTCACAGTCTAAACATTGATGATTTACAATTTTTTCAATACTGTTACCAGAAATATGATTGGTGGCACTAATTGGCTAGTTGGGCCTGGCACACAAGCTGGCAGGCAGGCAGGCAGGCAGGAGGAAAGTGCAATTCAATGGCACAAGCAAACTGATGATTCAAAATCACAATCTAACCATTTTTAATTTTAAATATTAACAATACTTTGACAACAAATATGATTGGTGTAACTAGTTAGCAAGTCGGCCTGGCACACAGGCTGGCAGGCAGGAGGAAAATGCAATTCAAGGGCACTAGTAGACTGCAGATTCACAGTAAAAAAAAGTGATGATTTACAATTTTTTCTATACTGTTACAAGAAATATGATTGGTGGCACTAATTGGCTAGTTGGGCCTGGCACACAGGCTGGCAGGCAGGAGGAAAGTGCAATTCAATGGCACGAGCAAACTGATGATTCAGAATCACAATCTAACAATTTTTTATTTTAAATATTAACAATACTGTTACAACAAATATGATTGGTGTAACTAGTTGGCAAGTCGGCCTGGCACACAGGCTGGCAGGCAGGAGGAAAATGCAATTCAAGGGCACTAGTAGACTGCAGTTTCACAGTCAAAAAAGTGATGCTTTACAATTTTTTCAATACTGTTACAAGAAATATGATTGGTGGCACTAATTGGCTAGTTGGGCCGGGCACACAGGCTGGCAGGCAGGAGGAAAGTGCAATTCAATGGCACTAGTAGACTGCAGATTCACAGTCAAAACAGTGATGATTTACAATTTTTTCAATACTGTTACTAGAAATATGATTGGTGGCACTAATTAGCTAGTTGGGACTGGCACACAAGCTGGCAGGCAGGCAGGAGGAAAGTGAAATTCAATGGCACGAGCAAACTGATGATTCAAAATCACAATCTAACAATTTTTAATTTTAAATATTAACAATACTGTGACAACAAATATGATTGGTGTAACTAGTTGGCAAGTCGGCCTGGCACACAGGCTGGCAGGCAGGAGGAAAATGCAATTCAAGGGCACTAGTAGACTGCAGATTCACAGTCAAAAAAAGTGATAATTTACAATTTTTTCTATACTGTTACAAGAAATATGATTGGTGTCACTAATTGGCTAGTTGGGCCTGGCACACAGGCTGGCAGGCAGGAGGAAAGTGCAATTCAATGGCACAAGCAAACTGATGATTCAGAATCACAATCTAACAATTTTTTATTTTAAATATTAACAATACTGTTACAACAAATATGATTGGTGTAACTAGTTGGCAAGTCGGCCTGGCACACAGGCTGGCAGGCAGGAGGAAAATGCAATTTAAGGGCACTGGTAGACTGCAGATTCACAGTCAAAAAAGTGATGCTTTACAATTTTTTCAATACTGTTACAAGAAATATGATTAGTGGCACTAATTGGCTAGTTGGGCCTGGCACAAAGGCTGGCAGGCAGGAGGAAAGTGCAATTCAATGGCACTAGTAGACTGCAGATTCACAGTCAAAACAGTGATGATTTACAATTTTTTCAATACTGTTACTAGAAATATGATTGGTGGCACTAATTGGCTAGTTGGGCCTGGCACACAAGCTGGCAGGCAGGCAGGAGGAAAGTGCAATACAATGGCACGAGCAAACTGATGATTCAAAATCACAATCTAACAATTTTTAATTTTAAATATTAACAATACTGTGACAACAAATATGATTGGTGTAACTAGTTGGCAAGTCGGCCTGGCACACAGGCTGGCAGGCAGGAGGAAAATGCAATTCAAGGGCACTAGTAGACTGCAGATTCACAGTCAAAAAAAGTGATGATTTACAATTTTTTCTTTACTGTTACAAGAAATATGATTGGTGTAACTAATTGGCTAGTTGGGCCTGGCACACAGGTTGGCAGGCAGGAGGAAAGTGCAATTCAATGGCACGAGCAAACTGATGATTCAGAATCACAATCTAACAATTTTTTATTTTAAATATTAACAATACTGTTACAACAAATATGATTGGTGTAACTAGTTGGAAAGTCGGCCTGGCACACAGGCTGGCAGGCAGGCAGGCAGGAGGGAACTACAATTCAATGGCACTACTAGACTGCAGATTCACAGTCAAAAAAGTGATGATTTACAATTTTTTCAATACTATTACAAGAAATATGATTGGTGGCACTAATTGGCTAGTTGGGCCTGGCACACAGGCTGGCAGGCAGGAGGAAAGTGCAATTCAATGGCACTAGTAGACTGCAGATTCACAGTCTAAACATTGATGATTTACAATTTTTTCAATACTGTTACCATAAATATGATTGGTGGCACTAATTGGCTAGTTGGGCCTGGCACACAAGCTGGCAGGCAGGCAGGCAGGCAGGAGGAAAGTGCAATTCAATGGCACGAGCAAACTGATGATTCAAAATCACAATCTAACAATTTTTAATTTTAAATATTAACAATACTTTGACAACAAATATGATTGGTGTAACTAGTTAGCAAGTCGGCCTGGCACACAGGCTGGCAGGCAGGAGGAAAATGCAATTCAAGGGCACTAGTAGACTGCAGATTCACAGTAAAAAAAAGTGATGATTTACAATTTTTTCTATACTGTTACAAGAAATATGATTGGTGGCACTAATTGGCTAGTTGGGCCTGGCACACAGGCTGGCAGGCAGGAGGAAAGTGCAATTAAATGGCACGAGCAAACTGATGATTCAGAATCACAATCTAACAATTTTTTATTTTAAATATTAACAATACTGTTACAACAAATATGATTGGTGTAACTAGTTGGCAAGTCAGCCTGGCACACAGGCTGGCAGGCAGGAGGAAAATGCAATTCAAGGGCACTAGTAGACTGCAGATTCACAGTCAAAAAAGTGATGCTTTACAATTTTTTCAATACTGTTACAAGAAATATGATTGGTGGCACTAATTGGCTAGTTGGGCCGGGCACACAGGCTGGCAGGCAGGAGGAAAGTGCAATTCAATGGCACTAGTAGACTGCAGATTCACAGTCAAAACAGTGATGATTTACAATTTTTTCAATACTGTTACTAGAAATATGATTGGTGGCACTAATTGGCTAGTTGGGCCTGGCACACAAGCTGGCAGGCAGGCAGGAGGAAAGTGCAATTCAATGGCACGAGCAAACTGATGATTTAAAATCACAATCTAACAATTTTTAATTTTAAATATTAACAATACTGTGACAACAAATATGATTGGTGTAACTAGTTGGCAAGTCGGCCTGGCACACAGGCTGGCAGGCAGGAGGAAAATGCAATTCAAGGGCACTAGTAGACTGCAGATTCACAGTCAAAAAAAGTGATAATTTACAATTTTTTCTATACTGTTACAAGAAATATGATTGGTGTCACTAATTGGCTAGTTGGGCCTTGCACACAGGCTGGCAGGCAGGAGGAAAGTGCAATTCAATGGCACGAGCAAACTGATGATTCAGAATCACAATCTAACAATTTTTTATTTTAAATATTAACAATACTGTTACAACAAATATGATTGGTGTAACTAGTTGGCAAGTCGGCCTGGCACACAGGCTGGCAGTCAGGAGGAAAATGCAATTCAAGGGCACTAGTAGACTGCAGATTCACAGTCAAAAAAGTAATGCTTTACAATTTTTTCAATACTGTTACAAGAAATATGATTGGTGGCACTAATTGGCTAGTTGGGCCTGGCACACAGGCTGGCAGGCAGGAGGAAAGTGCAATTCAATGGCGCTAGTAAACTGCAGATTCACAGTCAAAACAGTGATGATTTACAATTTTTTCAATACTGTTACTAGAAATATGATTGGTGGCACTAATTGGCTAGTTGGGCCTGGCACACAAGCTGGCAGGCAGGCAGGAGGAAAGTGCAATACAATGGCACGAGCAAACTGATGATTCAAAATCACAATCCAACAATTTTTAATTTTAAATATTAACAATACTGTGACAACAAATATGATTGGTGTAACTAGTTGGCAAGTCGGCCTGGCACACAGGCTGACAGGCAGGAGGAAAATGCAATTCAAGGGCACTAGTAGACTGCAGATTCACAGTCAAAAAAAGTGATGATTTACAATTTTTTCTTTACTGTTACAAGAAATATGATTGGTGGCACTAATTGGCTAGTTGGGCCTGGCACACAGGTTGGCAGGCAGGAGGAAAGTGCAATTCAATGGCACGAGCAAACTGATGATTCACAATCGAACAATGTTTAATTTTAAATATTAATAATACTGTTACAACAACTATGATTGGTGTAACTAGTTGGCAAGTGGGCCTGGCACACAGGCTGGCAGGCAGGAGGAAACTGCAATTCAATGGCACTAGGAGACTGAAGATTTGCAGTAAAAAAACTTATGATTTAAAATTATTTCGATACTGTTACAAGAAATATGATTGGTGGCATTAATTGACTAGTTGGGCCTAGCACACAGGCTGGCAGGCAGGAGGAAAGTGCAATTCAATGGCACAAGCAAACTGATGATTCACAATTGAACAATTTTTAATTTTAAAGATTAACAATACTGTTACAACAACTATGATTGGTGTAACTAGTTGGCAAGTGGGCCTGGCACACAGGCTGGCAGGCAGGAAGAAAGTGCAATTCAATGGCACAAGCAAACTGATGATTCACAATCGAACAATTTTTAATTTTAAATATTAACAATACTGTTACAACAACTGTGATTTGTGTAACTAGTTGGCAAGTGGGCCTGGCACACAGGCTGGCACTAGTGGTGGCAGGCTGGCCTGTGAAATAATATTAAATAACACTCGAAGAGTGATGTTAAACTTTTTTTTTAAAACATTTAGTGTTATGTTACAACAGATAGGAGTGGTGGACTGGCACTGAGGATGGAAGTAGGCACAGTATATGCTGGCAGCCTGACAAACAGGCTGGCACTAATGGCAGCCTCGCTACTAAAATTTAATAATACTAGAAGAGGACTGATGTTAAATTTTTTTTTAAATACAATTGACACTAATGTTGTTACACCAGATATAAGTGGTGGAAAAAATAAAAAAAATAAACTGTGTAACACTATATGATGGGGGCCAGAAACACACAGGCCTGATGGAAAAATAAATTAAATTACACTAGCAAAATGATTTACAAATTTTTTTTTACTTTTAAATAATGTAAAGTAGATATGAGTCGTGGCTGGTAGGTAGGGCAGCAATTTAACACAGTATGCTGTGTAAGTGAGAAAAACACAGGCCTGATAGAAAATGAAGTTAGATTACACTAGCAAAATAATTTAAAAGTTTATATTTTAATATTAAAATAATGTTAAGCAGATATGAGTGGTGGCACTGGCTGGCTGCTACGTAGGGCAGCAATTAACAACAGTATGCTCTGTAAGTCAGATAGACAGTTAGACACAGGCATGATTTTTGGGGGGAATTTAAAGAAAAAGGTTAAGCACATATGAGTCGTGGCTGATAGCCTTGGAAGGGCAGCAATTAAAAACAGTAGGCTCTGTAAGTCAGATACACACAGGCCTGATAGAAAATACAATTAGATTACACTAGCAAAATGATTTAAAGTTTTTTTTGGGGGGGAATTTAAAAAAATGTTAAACACATATGAGTTGTGGCTGATAGACTAGGGAGGGCAGCAATTAAACACAGTATGCTCTGTAAGTCAGCAAAACACACAGGCCTGATAGAAAATGATATTAGATTACACTAACAAAATAATTTAAAAGTTTTTTTATTTTTATTTAAAATAAGGTGAAGCAGATATGAGTGGTGGCTGGCACAGAGCAATTAACCAAAAGACTGAAAAAAAATGAAGTATAAAATGTGTGAGCCTGACAGACACAGGCCTGATAGAAAATGAATTTAGATTACACTAGCAAAATGATTTAAAAGTTTTTTTTAAATTTAAAATAATGTTATAAGCGGATATGACCACTGGTGGCTGGCACAGAGCAATGAACCAGAGTATATGCTGTGTGACACAGGCCTGATAGAAAATGAAAATAAATTACACTAGCAAAATCATTTCAAATTTTTGTTGGTTAAATTTAAACTAATGTTGTTAGGCAGATATCAGTGGTGGCAGTAATCACAGCATATGCTGTGAGCCTCACACACAGGCTGAAAGCCAGGCAAATGCTAATAAAAATACTAAAAAAAAAAAAAAAAAAACGGCTGAAGTTATAGCCCTGAAAAGGGCTTTTTTTTCAGGGTGCTGTCCTTGCAGCAGAGATGAGATGAGTCCTTCAGGACTGTAGTGGACACTAAATACACTAGCCTAGCTATCTATTTCCCTATAATGTCAGCAGCAGCAAAACAAAACGTCCTCTCACTAACAAAGCAAGGTCGTTATGAGTCTAAAATTGCTGCTGCCAAGAAGATGGGAGGGTCTGTGAGGGAGTGTCTGATGCTGATTGGCTCTAATGTGTCAGAAGGCTGTGACATACAGGGTCAAAGTTTCCTCAATGATGACACATAGGGGGCGGATCGAACATCGCATGTGTTCGCCCGCAGCGGCGAACGCGAACAAGCTGAGTTCGCCGTGAACCGTTCGCGGGCGAACAGTTCGGGACATCACTAATTAGGTGTAATTAGTTTAAATATCTGTAATTTGTTTATTATTTTCTGTAATTTAGTGTTGTTTTTTTGGATTTTAGCTAATTTAATTTAGGTAATTGTATTTAATTTAGTTAATTAATTTAATTATAGTGTAGTGTTAGGTGTTATTGTAACAGGTTAGGCTTTATTTTACAGGTACTTTTGTATTTATTTTAGCTAGGTAGTTATTAAATAGTTAATAACTATTTAATAACTATTCTACCTAGTTAAAATAAATACAAACTTGCCTGTAAAATAAAACTAAACCCTAAGCTAGATACAATGTAACTATTACTTATATTGTAGCTAGCTTAGGGTTTATTTTATAGGCAAGTATTTAGTTTTAACTAGGAATTATTTAGGTAATGATAGGAATTTTATTTAGATTTATTTAAATTATATTTGTTAGGGGGTGTTAGGGTTAGGGTTAGACTTAGGTTTAGGGGTTAATAAATTTAGTATAGTGGCGTCGTCGTTGGGGGCGGCAGCTTAGGGGTTAATAAATGTAGGTAGGTGGCGGCGATGTTAGGGACGGCAGATTAGGGGTTAATAATATTTAACTAATGTTTGTGAGGCGGGAGTGCGGCGGTTTAGAGTTAATATGTTTATTATAGTGGCGACCACGTTGGAGGAGGCAGATTAGGGGTTAATAAGTGTAGGTAGGTTGCGGCGACATTGGTAGCAGTAGATTAGGGTTTAATAAATATAATGCAGGTGTCAGCGATGTTGGGGGCAGCAGATTAGGGGTTCATAAATATAATGTAAGTGGCGGCGGTGTCCGGAGCAGCAGATTAGGGGTTAAAAATTTTATTTTAGTGTTTGCGATGCGGGAGGGCCTCGGTTTAGGGGTTTATAGGTAGTTTATGGGTGTTAGTGTACTTTTAAGCACTTTAGTTATCAGTTTTATGCTATGGCGTTGTACCATAAAACTCTTAACTACTGACTTTTAAATGCGTTAGGAATCTTGACGGGGTAGGGGTAGGGTGTACCGCTCACTTTTTGGCCTCCCAGGACAGACTCGTAATACCGGCGTTATGGAAGTCCCATAGAAAAAAGACTTTACAAAGTTTACGTAAATCGTTTTTGCGGTGAAGGCCAAAAAAGTGTGCGGTGACCCTAAACCTTCAAGACTCGTAATACCAGCGGGCGTAAAAAAGCAGCGTTAGGACCTGTTAATGCTGTTTTTTTAGCTTACCGCAAAACTCGTAATCTAGCCGTTGGTATTTTATGTTGAAAGCACTTGTTGTTTTGTTTATTTTTGCTGTAGAAATTACTACAATTAAACCCCTTCAATAGATGTGTGCTCCTTTTTTGTTAATATAAATGGACATTACGGGCCAGATTACAAGTTAGCACTTTCGCTGGAGTGCTAACAACACCAGATGTAAAGATTTTGCATGCACAGGTTAGCATACGTATTACAAGTTGAATGTAAAACTTTTGCGTGCAAGCGGAACCCGACACACACTAACATCAGGAATTTGAATACTGCGACCACACTAACTTCTTCTCCCCATAGACTTTAATGGAGAGCTCAGAAGAAAAAAACACTTATAGCTTACGCGCTTACCCAACAGGAGTTATTAATATTTCACATTCCAATTTTCTTCACAGGAAATTTTATTTTTATTTTATATAAATATTTCTATATTTATCTATATATACCTATATATTATTCATTTAGATATATAGGTATAGATATATATTTTACACACTACACACACCATACTATGTTATATATTTATATATATATATATATATATATAAATGAAAATATAATTTTCCTGTTGTGAAAGAACATTGGAATGTTAAATATTTTACAGTAAAAGACATTATTAAATATTATTATAGAATTATTATTTTATATACTGTTATATTATAGCCCATTTGCAGTGAAATACATTGTCATATACCATATACCCCTTTGAAACCATTATAAATAATTTTTATTAATATTTATCAGATAGTGTTTATATAAGTGTTACAGTTTATTTTAATGTATTTATGTTGTCTTTGGTGCAACTTTTATTTCATCCCTAACCCTTTACGCAAGATCTTCAGTTGTGCTAACAAGACGCACATTAAATTTTAATTCGCTCGAGCAAACACGTTTGCTTTCAACTTGTGCAGATTAACGCGCCCGCAATTTTTCAGTATCACTCACACTCTAATGACTAGGGTATCTACATTACAGGATTTTTTTTACTTGGAAATTTTGCAACCTTTTGTTCAGATTAACTTTATATTTTTGTACTGATGTAATTTCTGATTTTATACAATAGATGTCACTATTTCATTTTTTCAAGTGATCATAGGAAAATTCAGATTGTATTCACTGGGATAATGATATCTATTTAATTTTAGTTCTGCTGTCGACATTAAGAGCAGTGTTTTACAGTTTTGGTGTATGTTATTTAGTCACCATAGAAACCAGAAATGTGACTTGGACACATTTTGTTTGTTGATCTCTCTATTATATTATGGGCCTGATTACAAGTAGTAAACTAAATATATCTTTATGGTCTATACGCACAGCAGGAAGCAGGCACTGCAACGAGGAATCCAGTAAAAAGTAAATCCTTTATTGATCAAAATTAAAAAAATTAACACAGCAACATACGCTGTATAACACGCACAAAAACAATGACAGGAGAGCTGTAGACACAGAGAATTGTCTGACTAGTTTCGCGTCCCCTGAAGACGCCTTATTCATAGACAGGTTTAAGGTGCTGTGAGGCCTTCTATTTAAAGGGGACACTTGAATTTAATTTGCTTATAAACGCCTACCAAATTGA